>NC_056730.1:978307342-978599842 GCF_019279795.1 Protopterus annectens
AACTGTTTTCCATGTTAAGAACTTCAAGTCAGCCAGATTAGCTGGCTCAGATGGAGCACGTCTTAGCTTCCCTAACACAAAATTAAGATTCCAAGGAAGTGTCACCAGTTTTCTTGGAGGCCTGTTATGCAAAACCCCTTTCAAAAACATTTTGACATGAGAATGCATTGAAAGAGGAGGATCCATGGGTAGACATGCTGAAATGGACGATAAATGAGCTAGGGATAACAAATTGTTAAATGAAATACTGAAAGTGGAAAATGCACTAGTTTTCTGGTGAATCATGTTAGTTTTTTTTTAAGAAAGAACTTTGCTAAATGGTATCACTTGTGCTTTTTCTATACTGTTGAGGTATAGAGGAATTTACTACACGTATGCTAGATACATTTTTTGTGTCATTTTGCCAAAAGTTGTATGTATGGAATTTTGAAGACGTATGTTTTAAAATGTTACACTTGTGCCCGTTGCAGTCTGGTCAGATTTAATTACATTAAGACTAATCCATAATGGTCATGTTCTCTTGATTTTAGATATCAGTTAAGCAGTATTTCATATCATTTAGGAAAGGTAGTATCAAAATGGACCATGTAGAGAAAGAAATATTTGATTCTTACTCCTTTTAGAATCAGCATTGTTTACAAAAAAAAAAAGTGCATGCCCGCCAAGAAAAATGTATCTTTTGGATTCACAGCTGAACTGAATGCCCGCTAACTCATGTTTGTACACACATGCACACATACACACATACACACACCTTAATTGCACATCAGCCTAATGTGTTTGCCAGTTGGAAGGGTTACTCATATACAGAGACTACATTTTTTGAAGCCAGTAATGGTGAAAGCACAGGGTAGATAAGATATTTTAAGTGTATGGGGAAAAGAGCAGTCCCTTTAATAATGTCCCGTATGACAAATACAACATACGAAAGGGAAGATAATAAAATTCCGTCATATTTCATCTAATAAAAAGTGTAAACTGCAGTTGAAGCAAAGTTGTCCTTAGATGTGTGTTTTGGCTTTCTCAAAAGATTAAGCTTTTTTTTCCAGTATGCATGGATGGCTGCATTAATTATGGAATGAGTGTCTAAGAACACACAAGAAAATAAAGTAGCACACCGCCTCACTTCCTTTGACTAACTACAATTTAGATTCACTTTCGGACATGAAAGAAAAACAAAAGAAAACATGCATTACTGATCCCATCATATTATGAGGGAATATGACTCCTGTGTGCCGCATTCCAAAATTAAGTACCTGTGAGACTTCAGTGGATGCCCTGAAGTTTTTCACAGAATTTGTTTGCTTTGGTGACTGGAGTAAGGCTTACATATTGTTTGAGTAATACATTTTCCTATTAGACTTTCTTTGTGAGACTAAATAATAGTCTCAGTTTAGTAAAAAAAAATAAATAAATAAAAAAAAAATAAAAGCACTTGTGTGTCTACATTGATTTTATTGAAGTACAGTCCTGATCAAGAAAGGCTACCACGCCAAAGTGGAATATGAAACCACAAAAAATACTGAAGCACAAACAGAGGCACTGAGACCAGCTCAGTACTTGTCTGGTTTCATGGTTACAGCAAGAAAATTGCCAGATGTCAGTCTCTTGTTGATTAGATTCACTCGTACAAAGGCTACATCATCTTTAAAAAGCATACAGTTTAATGGCCCAGAGGAGATTTGGCTGCTTTAGGAGGTGGGTCAGATATTCAGCAGAAATGAGTGTTGTTTTCTGGCAGTCCTTTGATGTACCCATTTGAGTTCCTAGCAGAAGTCTCTGTTTCTAGATCACCATTGCTGTATATTGAGTTTTCATTTTATCATATATGCAGTGTATTCTTTTCTGTTGAACTGGATAAATGCAAGCTAATGGTAGATGACTGCAGTCGTTTTGATGTGGACATTTGTGTAACTTCATATTATGCCTTACTGAGCTGGTAGAACTCTGTGCATGTGTCTGGATAATTGCCTGTGTATATGTCACACAAGGATCCTTAACAGAAAAACAAGTATGTTAGCACACTGAATCCATTAGCCTGTGATAGATGTGAAAACATATTGTTATAAATTATAAGTGCCAGATCATTTTGTTTAAGCAACAGTAAAAAATTCTAGATTGAGAAGTAGTGGTAAACTTGATTTTCAGTCAGTTGAGAAGAAACTATGTCTTAAGTTAGACTAGTAAGATTAAGGTCTTTTAGAATTGACAGTGGTACTGTCATGAGCTGTTTAATGGTATTGTTTATTTTCTGCCCTCTGTATTTGATTTCTTGATCTTTCTGACTCTAAGACTTGTTTCTGATGTACGGTTTTGTATGTCAAAAAGACTGACAGAAAGACTAGGTTTGTTTTTGAAAGCAAAGGTTTTACATTTTGCATGTAAAACATAAATGTAAACCAGTCCAAGAGAAAGAGCAACATTTAGAATGTCAGTGTTTTGAAAGAGGGAAACTGTGGAAAAGTATACGTGTGTAAGTTAAACTTACCATAACAGTAGATGTTTGATTAATTACTTGCTGCAGTACCCCGAGCTGAATGTGTTATATCATACCAAGGATGTAACAGCCATCCAACTTCCAAAGCTTCAGGGCACCTTCCTTGCTGTCGCATCTCAAGCCGAGCTGACTAAAAGACAAGTTTAAGTGCCAAGCCCTTCAACAGCTTTCCTGTCAGCAGAGAGAGGGAGGCTGGACCCTGAAAGGACAATTTTTAGGAACAACAAGAAATAATGTCCACACCCTGGCATAAAAGACGCATCTGAAAACAAGGAGGATGGAGCAGTTATTGCAGCAGTGGTCTTTCAAGCATCTACTGTTGCAGCAAGTTTAACTTGCACAATTGTACTACAGTCATCATATTGATCACTGCTGCATTAGCCTTAGCTATATGAGTAGGGTACTTTGTTAACTACATTTGGAAGGTGGAAGGATGAGAATCCAGGAGCCCCTGGAGAAATGGTCATAGCAAAGCTTGATCTTAACTTAGAGAAGGAAGCAAGCTTATAGTGCTTTGTAAAAGTATGTACAGAGGACCAAGTAGCTTCTAGAATCCAACTCTTTCCAAAAAGTCATAGATGAAGCCAAGGCCCTGCTGGAGTGGGCCCTGACCCTGCCTGTAATAGTTTTGTTATGGTGAGTATAACAAAAGGTAATAGCCTTAAACCACCATTTGGAAATAGTCTGTTTTGACACAGGTTGTACCTTTTTACCATCACAAAAAGTGAACAATTGATCTGAAGATCTGAAAATTTTAGTTCTGTCAAGATAGTACCAGAATTGTCTCTGGACATCCAAGGTATCTTGTATCCTTTCTCCCTCATTTATAGGTACAGGAAAGAAAATGGGGAGATGGATACTTTGGCTTAAAGTCAGTTTAGATACCAATTTAGACATAAATGAAGGAGTACTTCTCAAAGAATCCTTGCCTCTATAGAAAATGAGAGAGTTGACTCACCATAAGAGCTTGCAGCTCTGATACCCTTCTTGCAGAGGCCAGAGCAATCATTAAAACTATTTACCATGTTAAGAACCTCTAGTAAGCCAGATTAGCTGGGTCAAATAGAGCAAGTGTTAGCTTTTCTAACATAAAATTGTGATACCAAGGAAGGGCCTCAAAATTACTTGGAGGCCTGTTATGCAAAACCCCTTTCAAGAGCATTTTGAGTTGAAACAGCATTGAAAGAGGGGACTCTATGGGCAGATATACTGAAATAGCTGATCAACCTTGATAGATGAATAAGAAAGGCCATAAGATTGTAACTCACACAAATATTGTAAAACTAGAATGGTTGCTGGTTTTGTTGTTGGCACCAACTAGAAAACATTTTCAGTACTAAAATATGGTTTTGTAATAGCAGGCTTTCTTGCCTCCATCACTACCTGATGCACATCCTCAATAAACAAGTGCCTAAAAGGAATTAAGACCCTAACATCCAGGCAGTCATGTGAAGTTGATTTATGTTGGTGTGTATTAAACACCTCTGTTTTTTGTGTGAGTAGATCCAGTGTGTGAGGAACCTAGTGGTAATTGCCCCTGACCATTTCCAAAAGAAAGGAGAACCACTATTGTCTGGGCCAGAAGGGAAGTCAGCACAATGATCTTGGGGGATTCCTTCTGCATCTTCAGAAGTACCCTGGTTATTACTGGGAAGGGTGGAAAAGCATATTAATAACATTTCTGTCCAAGGAAAAGAAAAGACAAGACATTGGTTTTTCAAGCCTTTTGCATAGATTTCTAGAACAGAATCTTGCTGGTTGATTTTTCAGAGATGAGGCAAATAGATCTACTTGAGAAACTCCCCACAGATGGCTCAAATCTTGAAAGATCCCCCACCATCTAATTTCCATTTGTGAGGCTCTGCTCTGGTCTTGCTCAGTTTGTCTGCCACACAGTTTTGCCCTGACAAAATGTAGAATGCCTGTAGGGTGAGGTTGTGCTGTGAAGCTATATCTCACGCTAACATTGCTAGCCTGCAAAGGGGGTATGACCTGGTTCACCATTGTTTGTTGATGTAGCACATTAGTATGGTATTGTCTGTAACCTCTTGAAGAGGTCCTGGGGATCAAAGCTGTTTCAGAGAATTCATTGCCTTGATCAGGGCAAGCAACTCCTTGATATTTATGTTATTGCATCTCTCCTTTGAATCCCACACCCCCTGTACTTTTATTTCTTCTGAATCTATTCTCCAAGCAAAGTCTGAACAGCCTGTGATGACTGTCTGCTTTGGAGCAGGGAGGGAGAAGGAGAGAGCTGGATTAAAGGATATCTGCTGTCTCCACCAAAAGATTTCTCTTCTGACAACTCCCAGCACTGGGATTTCAAAAGAAAAAGGGTTTTGATGTTGATAAAAAAAGAGATTTCAGATACTCTTGTATCTTTCTCATGTGGAATCTTGCCAGGGTATTGGGAGATTCATAGATCCTAAGGTATTCTGTCACACACTGACTGAAGTCTGAATGAAATACCTTATAAATATATCTAGATAATCTAATTTTCCTGTGGAATAAAGCCTCTTTGAACTGTAGTGTCTGATTGACATCTCAGGAACACATTCCTGTGTGAAGGAGTCAAGAATGACTTTTGAATATTCTCTTGGAATTCCAGCTTGTGTAACAGATCTGTCACCCACAAAAGAGATTCCTTACATATTGAAAAATATTTTTCAAGGATAAGCAAGTCTAAATATGGAAAAATTGTGGATACCCTACGGCCTGCAGTGAGCTATAACTGGAGTAAGACATTTTGTGAAGACTCTTGCTGCAGTGGATATTCCAAAGGCTAAGGCAGAGCACTAATAATGTAATCCAGAAACACAAAACCTTGAGAAAGATCCGAAATCTAGATGAACAGGGATGTGATGATAAGCATCTTTTAAGTGTAATGTTGCCAGACAACTTAAAAGAGGAAGAAAAGGTAACAGGTTATGAAGTGACATCTTGTTACAGAAAGGTTTAGGAAAGGAAGATCCAGAACTTGTCTCCAAGCATTTTTTTTCCCTTTGGGACTGTGACAACCCACCACTAGACCAGTAAACAAGGAGCCTCAAGTCTCACCACTATCACCAGTGGGGGACGTACATTGGGAGGAATGACAAGTACACACACAGCATTTCCAGATGCAGCTCTCTACATCAAGCACAATTTCCCTTAAGAGCACACACAGACCACAGTCAGTCCAGGGCTGGTTTCTCACTCTTTCTGCAGATCCCCAGTAGGACTCCACACTGACACAGCTATAGAGTTGAGATCTCAGTAGTGTGACCAAGCTAAGACCTCCAGCACCCTCTCTATCCAACCAGTGGTTCATGTCCCTGCCCAAGTAGCTGACACATACTCTGAAGTTTGATTTACACACACACACACACACACACACACACACACACACACACACACACACACCTGGGAAAGGCTGGCACAGGTTTACTAGCTATGTCCCCTTCTGCCCAGACTATAAGGTAGTTACCACTGCCACTAGTCAACTCCTTATCAGCTACTTTAAGGCCCTTAATAAAGGGTGTCCAGTCTTGCTGTTTAATATTAATAACACAAATGGTGGTTTGGCCAAGAGCAAGGGTATTAGGAGTGGCCCACACAGTGTCATCAAATAAATATGCAAATACTCTCAAAACTTAAATATCTCTACACAGATCAGCCACAATGAAAGGTTTAAATATCTTTAGAGCAAGATATTACTAAATATATAGTCACAGTGACATCAGAGTTCAAAACCACAAGAAATATTTAAAGCAACATTGCAGAACAGTCTCCGATAAATAAAAATATCTAAACTAAGCTTTACTATATTCCTGACTATATCTAAGAGAGTTATACTGTTCCTTAGAAACTTAAGGCAGATGTGGTGAATGGATCTTGTTGTCATGTCCAAGACATAATGCAGAATGCTCTGTCTCACTAAGAGACTTCTCAATATCTAAAATATTACTTTTGGGATAGCTTGCAGAATGACATTTCTTGTCATCTGACTGCTAGTTCCCAGACCAAACAACCCTTGATGAAGCTGACAGTATTTAGCATCTACCTGTTAAAATATACAGACAAGGACTTCTCCTCAGAATTTTTGGCAAATGCTGGAAGTCATAAAACAATTGTATTCCTTCATGCTTTCAAGACTAGTAATTAATGAACTCTAAAAACAATACAGAAAGTTTCCTAGTACAGACATTGTCTCTCTTGCTGCATTGAAAACTGAAAGATACCATCTTTTATGGTATATATAGTAATTTAATTTCAGTTGTTTTTCTAAAATTCGCTAGACTGAGGTTAACCTCCTGTATCCCAGTTTCCACTGTTAAAATATATACATTTAAACAGTAACAATATTGCATGTACATTTCTGTTCTTCTCCAGTAGGGCACACTGTGGTTACATTTCCAACAGCACTTTGCAAATACCTTTTCAATAAACACATCTGTACAAGCAGTTTGATATACACATGATATACAGTTCTAATACATTTGTAAAACAAGCATCTTGTATAAATCATTTCGATATTCACCAATGACATATAATTACAAACTTTCAGCTAGCTGGGCTGGCAGTATCTCCTTTCATCACAGGCACTATGGGCATCCTTGAGTAAAAACCCTTCCCCACCTGGGAGGGAGGAACTGGTTATTTCACTGTTTGGGATAGCATATGATGAAGAACCAGTGGAAACAAAATAATCTGATCTAGAGCATGAGGATTGACCTCTCTGGAAAGGAGGAATTTCCTTCCACTGCTATCTGTAACCTTGGTGAATGATTTTCAGAACACATTTGTCTGAAACAATCTGTTGCCAAACAGAAAAATAGAGATTTTGACTTTCATGAAGAAAAAATGGGCCAGGGTGAAAAGGGGTCACAAGGTCTCATGAATAGTCAGACTTGCTGGGCTGTCCCTGGTTTTGGCAGATTCTAGACATTTTGGCCCAACTTGTCATTTCTTCTTAAATGTCTGTTTAGCTATGTTTTGCTGAGACTGTTTATTCTGTTTTTCGTCAAATTGTATGAGGTGATAGAAAATCCCTTGGAAAAATTTGGAAAAGGTGGGCTGAAACAGTCTTAAAAATTCCCTAGATTAGTTTACCCCTTTCATCACATTTTTGATCACTTCTGCAGCAGAGGGTCTTAACACTGTCTGTGTCCAAGCCAGAATTTAAAATCTCATTTGTGACATCACCTGGGAGGTAATGAGAATGCAGCCATGCAGACTTCCTCAAAACAGTACCAGTGACCATTTTCAGGAAGAAGTGTCAATACAGCATATACACCCACTGTTAATAATGAGCAGTGACCTGAGCAGTGCAAGAAATTAAGTTATTTAAAGCAGGTTTTTCCTCACTAGAAGAAATTGCTCATAAAACATTCCTCATACTTTCACAATTTGTCAGAACAATGTTTAACATATGAGCTTTATAATTCAAAATTCTGGAAATTAAAGTTCCACAAGTATACACTTTTCCCCATACCTATCAATTTTTCCATCCTTATCAGAAAGAGTAGGATTGGAATTAACTAAGTGCTTAACAGCAGGGGGTTCAACTAAGCTGTAGTTGTTGGGTCAGGTTTGGGAAGAGTGTATAAAAATTTAAGACTGAGGAAATGTATACATCATTTTTGCCTTTTTAGGGGCACCTGAATGACTACCAGGACAATTGCAGGCAGTAACACACACACTCCCTCTAAAGCAGACAGAACAGGAGGAATAGAAAATAATTTTATAACAACCTGTAGTATTTTCTCTGGGACTGAGACACCTCAGTGCTAGTCTCAGAGAAAGAGAAAACTCCACAGGGGGTATCAGAAACTGAGCTCTCGTCTGAGAAGAATTAGAAATGTGAGGAAAAAATGCATCTCTCTCTGCATCTTCCTATTCATATTCAGAACCTTGAATCTCTTCAGGAAAAGAGAAATGTCTCTTTCTTTTACTGGAAACTACTTTATAAAAAGGATCAGTATCCTGAATTAGGCCCTGAGCCAGACCCAGTAAACTACTCCTATCCAAAGGAATTTGAGGAGGAGGAGTTAAGTGCTTGGTTTTCTGTTTCTTTTTGACAGAAAAAAAAGGAGCTAACTATATTACGAACAGCAGCAGCAGCTACCCCAGGGAAGGGCACAGCATTCTGCCACAACAGGAAAACCTTCCCTGTTTCCTGTACCAGAACTGCCAACAGTTGTTTTCCCTTGCCAGCTGAGGGAGACCTTAACAGCCCCAGAACATGTGGCTAACCTTCAGTCCATAGTAGCTGTAGGGGCTACACCAGAGGATCTGAGGTAAACGATGAGTGGTCTGAGGTATGCCAAATGGCCACATCAGAGTCACACACGTGGCTGTGGCAAATTGTTAACTTAATTTTTTGTTTTTGTGGTTGAAGGACCCGACTATGGGATTGGTAGTCTTTTCAATGGAGAAGCCAAAAAATGGTGCCTCCTTCCAATGGAAGACAGTTAGCAATTGCTGTTTAACATTACCAGTCCACAAAAGTTACTTTTGTGACAGAAAAACACAGTAAAAAGCACTTTAAAACACTATGACAGCCCCACAGAAGTAAAATAAGCAAATTTTCTTCACAGAAAAACATTTTTTTCAGTTACTTTACACCACTTTTTAAACTGCACTCCATTTAAAAGTATGTTACAGTCTTGAGATGGTCCATTAAAACACTATACTCCTAAGTTAAAATAACTGCTGAAGATGAAAGTAATAGAAATGGAAGTTTTTCTTCATCAAAGAGAACTTATCTGTCCAGCAAAGGAAAGAACAAGCAGCTGACTGTCGATCCTTAAAAGCCTCAGAGGAGTGTAGTCTTCAGCAGTAGTAAAGTTCTGAAAGGCTTCTCACCCATACTTGTCTATTAGACAGTTCAGCTTGAGCTGCCTGACAGTTTGGGCAAGTGAAAGGTGTCCTGAAGTTTTGGAAGCTGTCCAACTGTTGTATCCTTGGCAGGATATAACCCATATAGTTAAAGGACAACAATGGGATTCTATTATTAAATACTCAACTTCTCTGTCCTTTTTCTCCCTTTTTACTGTCTCTGATAGGAATAAACAACAATACAGCATTTAAAATATTTGAAATCTACTGTTTCTCTCAACTAGATACTTGCTGTACTGTGGTGGTTTCACTTTCAAAATACTTTTATCCCACCCTGGAAAAGCTTGCTACAGTCTCCAATTCATTAATGCCATCAAGGCCAATGAATACAGGTAGTTTTCTGGACAGTTCCCTCCCCAAACTGACATCACCACGACCATCCTAAAGACACACCCATGCTGTGATGTCACAGCTCCCTTGTCCTTACCCTACCCATACAGAAAGTAAAGGATAGAACAAGGAAACAAGTACATGAGTCAAATCTCCTTCTGTGAGCTGTCAGTCTCAGTAGGTAACAGCTCAAATTACCCTTAGCACTTTGACAGCTAGGGACGTTAGGTATGAAGGGAGATGGGAAATGAGTCAAAGCAGTACGATTCAGGCTTCAAAAAAGACTGCAGTTTAGCCATTGTAAAAAGGAGCAGCACTAAAAAGCACTTTGAAAGTCTGTTCTGTGGCATTTGCACTGTTTGTATTTTAAGTAGTCACTGAATGGCATGAAATGTTAACTTAAAACGAAGTGACTGAAAGACAGCAGTGTATGCATGTAAAATCAATGCAGTGTCAAGAGCTCTAGGAAGAGAGAGGCCTGCGTGATGTAATTTTGTACAGATAAGCATTGCACTGTGGGATACCTAGAGGCAGACTAAGCAATCAGAATTACTTCAAGATGCCATACCCTATGTGATCAGACTCAGAAAATATGTATAAAATATTTAAAAAACTGTAAATAGTCCCAGAGTGGTGTTAAAATGTAGAAAACACAAAACCATGATGAGATAAACATGTTTTTTGAGTATGTCAGTGTGGTTCTCCTTTAAGGCAACTGCAGCGTTATCAATATGATGAATACTGTGTGTTTTTAGGTACCTTACAACTTTTTATGTATCCTCTAAGTTTAATGGTGCTTTGACCTTTCAAATTCAGAGCCTCTTCAGCATGATTAACCCCCCCCCCATAGTCCTGGAATATACAGTATATGTATTGGTGACAAGCAAATTGATTATCTGAATGGGGAAATGTGTTTCAGAATGTTTATTAATACTCCATGTAAGAGTCTTAAAAAAGCACAAGCCTACTGAAAAGCAATTTGTATACGCAGCATTTAATGAAATTAGTAGTTCGTAATATATCACTACATTTCCATTTCATACTTTCTGTTAAAATTAATGCAAAATTGTAATAGCCATCTGATGGCAGTAGACTTTCCCAGAAGTTTATAGTAGTTTTGGTTTAATGAACACAAATTATAATTACCTGAATAATTAAGGTGCTGTGGTAGAAATTAAATGTATAGTCATTTTCACTTCTGCTTTGAAAGTGACATATTACTTATTGAAGTCACATAAAACTAGCTCTGAAATATGGAAGAAAAGAGCTTGTATGTTCCTAGCTGGGTAAAAAAAAATAATGCAGTAACAGTTAAAATTTAAAATGGTGTTATTTTCTATAATAATTTAGCTTACTAATACTGCCATGACCTGGTGGTACTAGAATATTGACAAAAAGTCCTGGGCAGAATGATGCCATAAAAAATCTCCATTTTTGTATCCTTGTAGTAGATACTGTTATGATGTATTTAGTTAGCAACATAATTTAGTCACACGGTTGCTTCTGTGTTTATTTGAAGTAATGTGGTGGTATTGTTAGTCCACAAATTAGCAGAAAGGCTTCTTATTTAGAAGAGTCCATGACCACCAAGGCCGGAACTTCAAAATCTTGAATATCTAAACACTGAAACCAGAAGACAAAATTGCAAGGAGCTCTAAAATAAGTCCCTCCTTTTATTCTTTCCACTTTAATAATGATAACTAAAGTATGATTTTACTAATAACTAGTAGAAGATATCCAAATAAATGTTTAATAGCTGCTGATTAAGACATTCACTGCTAATAGGTAACATTACTTTATCTTTGCTGTTACAGAAGCAATCATTCACTTAGCATAAAGCTTCTAAATACAGGACAAGACATTTACAGAAAACTCCCAGGATTTCGAGCCATCACTGAAATAATAGAGCAGTAATGCACTGTTTTCCCACTGAAATCCCACTGGCTCAGCTACTTGCATATTCTACCTGCCAAGTTTGAATGAGAAATAAATCTTTTAGTTTTTGCAAGGTTTTTTAAGTAGCTGGAAGTTTGGTTGTGTAGAAGAATTTGCCTTCCTTCCTAAATATTGTCATTAAGTTTCCATTTAAAACGTTTTATTTCATTTTATATCAGATTTACTGTTTTGTGCCAAATGCATTTTTTAATAATTCCAGTTTCAGTTTTGACTTCTACAGTAATGCAGTATATTGTGCAGCTTCTCAAAAAACGCTCCTTTCAGGTCTGTAAAAATCAACTGCAGAATCCCTTGTATCCTGCAAATAGAGCTTGTGTCTAAACCAGCATAGTGCAACTAAGCATATAATTACAGCAAAGGAACCTGAACCTGATATTCAAAGCTGTGCTGTTATATTTTTCACCATGACTGATGCAGTCTTTAACTGCATTTTTGTATTTGTTCTCATGTTATTGTCTCTGAGTTAAGTTGTGCTTGAACTCCGAAGACGGATTAATGAGAGCAATTAATGTACAGTTTATGCCAATGTATTTTTGAGGTTTTTCATGCTTAATATTCTTTGATTATTTCTCTAAGTAGGTCGGTGGGAATGAGGTAGGAGTCGAGGGGTGACATCCCCATCAATTCCAACTGATTGCAAGCCTATCCATTGCTGGAATCAGCAATTTGATTATTATTTGATTTTGTATCTGTGGACAACAGAATTGCAGTGATGTAGCTAGTTTTCAATCCTCCTCCCAGGATGCTCTACAGGAATCCTCTTCTACTGGCCGGGGTAGAGGATTCAATGACAGAAGCCGCCCCAAAGGCAAAGGGGGTCCGCAGAACATGGGCCCCATGGAACCCTTCTCGGAGAAGCCCACTCAGCGTAAATCAAGGTTTATGTTAAGTCTATAACAGTAGCCAGTATTTATATCTTGTGAGTGCAAGCTGTTCTGCATACTTTCTAATAATGTCTCGATACATGGGCAACCCCTTCAGTGCCTGTAAGCATTGTTATATACTTTTAGGCGGTGAGTTGTAAATATGCTAGTCTGTGGTGAGGTCTGTGTAAATATGATACTTAATGCATTGCCCCAGTAGGACACTTGCTTATTATGGGATTCACAGACATCCAGACTTGGCACATTACAGTATTGCCATGCAGATGCATGCATTTCATTGATAGGAATGCGCTGTGAAGTTCAGCCAGTGCATCTTGTGTAGGATGCCAGTGTAGGTATGTCATGGTGTGCGTAAATGGGAATGTATGCTTGTGTATGTCTCTGTGTTGTAAGTACTGGGACAGTGTAGGAGTGAGACTTGGGATGTCAGTGCATGAATGCCTGTTTTGCATGTGTATCTGCCTGTCAGTTTGTCTGTGTTGGGGGGGGTCTCAATGCCTTGTGTGTATTCCTGTTATCTGTGAGAATGCTTCACTGTGAAGCAGTTCATTGTCATGTAGATTATAAGATGCTGCTGTTGTGGGAATGCACTTGACTATGAATTACTCAAAAACATAGCAACACAACTTGAAACATCTGTGCAGGGCAAGTTGTTCTGCTGCATAAAAACTGAAAACTATTTCCTGGGTTTAGTGATGCAGCAGATTGGTTTGAGTGTGCAACCAGAAGGAAGGATATAGTGGTGTCTATTTAGCCTGCCAAAAATGTAAAGTATTTACAGAAATGAAAAATATTTCTAGAAATTCCCAACACTTATTGTTTGTACTTATCCAGTTGTAAGCCCCTCATCTGATCAGTTGGCCCTTCCATTCCCATGTTCTGATGGCTGCTTCTGGTTTGGGGATGGGAGGTGACTGGTGATGAGCTTGTATCTAGATGATAGGATTATTTAGATGTTCACCCCTCTCCATTGCAGTGATAGAGGTCTCCTTTTGTTGCTCTGGGCCTGAGGTAACTGTATTACTTCATGCACTCAGTGATTCCCTCGTCTGCAGCACAGATTGGTATTTAGCTGACCAGTGCTGCTTTGTCCCTGATGTCTTCTACAGCTACACAACCTACAGGGTATGGGATCACCTACTTCTCCCAGTGTGAAAGAGGCAGTTTGCAACAGCTCACTCCCATCCATCTCATCTGACTGTTCCAGCATCAGGACTACTAGCTGATCCTGAGTCGGCCCTTTGCACCACAAAGCTGGTTTGACTACCCCTATTGTTCTGGTAATACATTTGTTGGGTAGTTGCTCTTTGTACTCTAGTTCCTTTGCTCCACCCCCCATCTTACACCCTTATTTCTTCTAGTTCATATTGGTACCATTTCCTTAATATTAAGTGTGCAAATATTTTTTCAAATATCATACTAATTGTACACAATATGAACACAGGCATAGAAGGCATCTGAGTGTATGTGGTTGATGCCACATACACAGAGACTGTTCCTTTGGATCTTCTGCTCCATAAAGAACTGTTTTCCTCATACTATCTGGCTCAGACTCTGCTATATTCCCGTGGAAGTGTTAGTACTTCCAAGTAGGAGCATGTCATTTCTTGAGATCTGGTGCTGTATTAAATCCAGTGGTAATGATTTTTTTATATGATGTGAATTTCCGTGAATGTACTGTTTCTTGCATTATTGTACTGGATTTTAGTTGGTGTTTGTGATTGTGTTCTTGTTTGGTACTTTGGTTTTCGGTTGTAGTTATAAGTGTGGGGGGGGCATTGCTTTTCTGAGCCTCGTTTTTAGATATTGGTGTTTTCCCTTATGTTCCAACCAACAAGTGTGGTTAAAGTTTCCATTTGTTTGGGGGCAATGTGCTTTTTAGTTGCTGCTATAGTATGTTACTGGCATTATATAAACATGGAGATTTTACATTAAAGTGAGAGTGGTATGGAAAGCAGAACTTCACAATGGGATGCAGGAGGTCTTGAACCTTTGCAGAAACGTTTTTTTTTTTTTGTTTTTTTTGTTGATGTTTCTTTTGCTTTTAATATTACTGTAGGTACATGTTTTTTCTTTACTTAGTATTATGGCATTGATGTCAGGGGATAGATGTTACAGTTTTCTTCCCTTTTATTTTAGATCCCTTACAGATATGTGAGTGGAATAACCTTCCCTTATGTGTTACTGAGACTGTTTCATAAAATTTGAAGTTGGTTTGGCAGTCATTTGTTTAGTACTGCTTCATGCATAAATTCATTTAATGCAGGAGTTGGGGGCGTTAGCACCATCATTCCTACTAGCAGGACATTAACATTCCACTGCCTGTGTTTCGTTGCAATTACAGGGTAAGTTTGGGAAACTGCATGCAACATGACAAAGTGAAATAATTTTGAAGACATTTCTTTGTACAGTTCATTTATTTGCAGAACATTATGCATGAAGGATTTGGTGTTTATTTTGGCTATCGAAAATTATGAATAAATGTAGGAAAGGGAATGGATACCAATTTGCTGAAGATGTGTGTGTGTGTGTGTGTGTGTGTGTGTGTGTGTGTGTGTGTGTGTGTGTGTTTAGGAAACGGTTAGACTAGAACTCTAAACCTAACTAGAAAAACTGAAGCAATACTGGGGCTTTTAGTTCTGCATAACACCCTCTAAGAAATGGAATTCTTCCCAGAAATACAAATGACAGTAAGATATCACTGAACCATCCACAAATTAACTGCTGCCATCTTGAAAAGTTACTTAGCTAAGAATTTCCAGAGAAATGCCCCCCCCCCCCCGAAAAAAAATTTAAATAAATAAATTGAACAGAAATCAGGACTGTGACACAAATTAAATACACTTTACAAGCAGTAGAACATTTAAAAGTTATATTTAAGTGTATTATCTAAGAAGGAGCAGTAAACACTTAAAAAAAACTTCTGATAAAAGTGAAAGTATAGACCCCACAAACAGGAAATGAAGTAGTAAAGGAAGGGTCAGAAAGTGAATAAAGTATACATACAGAGAAGAACAGCATTCCCAATGATGTCCTAGAACAGAAAGTCAATCACTCCAAACTCAGACGTGTTCAGTCTCATAGCACCAAGGGACAGATTTGGTAAAAAAAACTTTCTGGCTGCTAGTGACCAAGAACAAAATTTCAGGGGCACAGTCGTTTAGCTTCCCTGAATCTGTATTTAGAGAACCAGCACCTTAAGCGCTTAGCAAGCGACACCACAGAAGGTACATCGGGCCCTTCAGGTGAGACAGATATTATAGATGTCCTTCTATTCATATGTTGCAGTTTTCATAACATGAGGAAGTCTGCCAATGGCTGACTCAAACATCCAGCCAGTATACAAAAAGCTTAAAGCTACTGTGAGGTGTGTGTGAAGTCGCACATAGAACTAGTCTAACGTTGGTTTTAAAGTGATGTTGGGTATAAAGCAGATGTCAGCATGTACCAGGCCTTAGAACTTTTCTACCACCAGTCAGAACATTTTTTCCAGTCGTTTGCTCATCAGCAAAGTTGAGGATTCTAATCCATATATGTGCACCTTTGGGTTTTTTTCTTAATGTTTTTGTATGCTGATCTTGTGGTTAAGGTTACATGTCAGCTAGGAAGAGCAAGTGAAAGTGTGGAAGGCAAATTCCACATAAAGATTCCCATGATCTCTGTCTTTTTTTGCCTAGTCCCTAACCACGACCATACCTTTTGTTCGATTTGCAAGGCCTTTGTCCCCAAGACCCTGCACAGTTGTCTAGATTCCCTGAATCTGTACTTAGAGAGGCAGTACCTTAAGCACTTAGCAAGCGACACCATGGAAGATACGTTGGGCCCTTCAGGTGAGCCAGTTATTGAGAAGGCCAAGAAATCTAGGCCTGAGTTACCCGCTGCTCCTCCAATTCTGGACATCTCTCTCGAGGCCGATGTTGGCCCAGAGACCATTTTGGAGTCAGTAGGTAATTCTTCGGCTGGTACCACTGTGGAGGCCATGACAGATACTACTAGCATATCCTCGGGGGATACGCAGACTTCTGCTATGGATGTGGGTGGGGACCCTGGCTCATTGTTTCTGAAGAACTGTGTGGCATTCTTCAAATCCTTGTTTGCGAAGATATCCCAAGCAATATTGTCGAGTGCAGGCCAATGTCTAGTCCCACTTCCTTCCACCGCATGGATGTCCCACACAAGAAGAAGCAGAATGCTAAGCATTCTTTTTCCTGTTTCCCAAGAACATCTGCAGATTAGCAAGCCTTCTCACAAGGGCTCTTTCATGCCTTTATGTCCCTGAGACAATCTACTGGGGTCTGTCTTCCTTCTCCATCCTTTTCTCCAGTTTCTCCACAAAAGATGATTAGAGTTAAAGATTCATGTAATGAAGTTGATTCTTCTGGGGATGAATTGTTGGCATACTCTGCCCTGATTTCATCTCCCTTAGGATATGCTTCCCCTGAAGAGGAATCAAATGACACAGATTCTACAGGGGAGGATATTACCTTTGGGGAAACCATAGATGTTCTTCATGTTTCATTGCTGCAGTCATCACACTTGGGTTATCTGCCTGCAGGTAGCCCTCAGTCGGCCCTAATACCAGACTTAGTATTTCTGCGTCAGATGCTGTTGCTACAGGACTGACGTCAGGGGTATAAAAACAGGCAGCCAACACCATTACATCAGTCTTTCTTGTCGAGGAGCCCGAAGCAGAAGCAGTTCACAAGTGCTGGCCGGCCGCTACCTGAATTTTTGTTTACGAATTGAATAATCCTGAAGTCTTCTAAAGCTATGTACCACATTGGGGATCCTTTTTTCTTGCTCTAACCGATGTCAGAAAAACATAATTGTCTTGCTTGTGGAAAGCAAATACCTCACAGAGATTTTCATTCTTACTGCGTCACCTGTTTAGGCCCAGACCACGACATACCTCACTGTCGGTTTTGTGCCTTGTTTAACGCCAAAACCATTTGTCGTCAGGCTCTCTTTGTCACTAAATTCTTTTGCTCTTGATCTCTGTATACTGAAATGGCTTCGGTAAGCCATCCAACTACCGATATTCTTAAAAAACGTAAGGATAAAGACAGAGACAGACCACATAGGTCCAAAGCTGCCGATGACGCTTCCATTAATCTTGTCGCCAGTCCGCCGGTACTCAGTGAGGTGCTTTCGCAGCCCCTGATGCCTGCTTCAGTGGATTCGCAGGCCTCTACCGAGACCCATTCGGAGTCCAGTATGCCGCAAGACTCTTCTTCGACTATGGAGCCTGCAGATGTCTCACCCTTGGATGAGTCCAGAGCCACTGTGCAGACACCGGCTTCTGAGGCAGTTCTTCTCTCAACCAATGTTCGACTCCAACCGATGACTTCTTTTTTAACCAAAACTACAGAGTTTCTTAGGCCCAGAATGTGCACTACGCCTAGAAAACCGACGACCAAAGCGCATGCACCTGCTCCCATGCCACAAAAGCAAATGCTTAGAATGGCAGAAGACCATATTACGCAAATTAGAGGAAGTCAGCCTTCCCCTGCTAAGAGAAAAAGAGACCAGTCCCCTACAGCTTCTACAGACCAGGAGTCCTGATGACTCTGAGATTTCTGATTATGAAGATATGCCCTTATCTGCTTATGAGGATTCAGATGCAGAGGAATCCATTCCCACTGCCTCCCCTCCAGAGGATTTTTCTTTTGGTGAAACCTTGCATACCTTAAGAGAGCATTTCCACTGGGAATGCCAAGACTATCCTCAGTCCAAAAAGAGACTCAGAGAATTCCTAGAGTTGCCTCAGCACAGGCCTTTAGCAATACCCCCTGTCCTGGATGTTGTTGATGATGTTTTTATGGAATCCAGTCTTACTCCTGACGCTTTACCTCCTGATCCTAGGAAACCAGACAGATACTACAGAGTACCTTACACTCACAAATTTATTTTCAATAATCCTACTGCTGACCCAGAGATCATTTCCCAGGAGCGTAAAGGTATCAAGGCTACTACAACCAAGAATCCCACCCCTTCGGACAGGGATTCCAGAGCTTTGGACACATGGGGTAAGAAGGTATAAACCTCTGCAACTCTTGCTATTAGGGCATTGAATTGTCAGTTTATCATGCACCAGCAGCATATTATGGAACTTATTAAACAAAAAGTGGCAACCTTTACAGCCTGTGCAGAAAATAAAGAATTGCAGGAGCTTATGCACTCTGCAAGCCAAGTCAGTAAGCATACTTTGCAGTGTGGCTTTGACGCCCTAGAAGCATCTTGCCGGGCAGCAGTCACTGGATCTGTACTGAGAAGACATGACTGGCTCAAGGAGCAGACCTTGCCAGACTATGTCAAATCAAAGTTACTAGACACTCCTTTGAACAAGGACAGTTTGTTTGGCACCAAAGCAGAAGAGGTTCTTAAAAAGATGGAAGAAAAATCTAAGTCTATGCAGACTATTCAAGAATTCTTACAAGTGCAACCCCCTAGATTCAGTAGGCATTACCCTTCCTAATACTGGTCTTTTCCAGCCCCCTCCAGGCCTTCTCAAACCAGACCCAGGGGAAACAGACCACCCAGACTACAGTCTCAGGGTATGCAGAGATTTAAGCAATGGAGTGCCCTCACACCTAAAGCAGGGAGTGGTAAGCCATCTCCTTATGGAAAAAACTTACAATGACTTCTTTACTCCACTCTCCAGCCCTGCTGAATTGCTTGTGCCCCAAGGAGGAAAACTTGCCCTTCATGCAAAAAATTGGATATCCATCACAAAGGACCGGTGGGTCCTCAACATTGTATCCCAGGAGTACAAATTTTATTTCCATTCACTGCCAACCCCAAGCAGGTTTCCAGACCTTCCTCCAAACCAGTGGGCAGAGGCTCAAAGCCAAGTAGCTTCCCTGCACAATATTAGAGCTATTCATCCAGTTCCAGTAGAACAGAGGGGTCAAGGATTCTACTCCAGACTCTTCCTGGTACCCAGGAAAGAGGGCTCTTGGCGCCCAATCCTGGATCTTTCAATTCTCAACACCTTTCTGGTGGTACCAAAATTCAAAATGCTTATCCTGCAACAGCTTCTTCCTATGCTAGCCAAGGATACCTGGTTAGTCACCCTAAAGTTGAGAAGCCTTATCCGCACATTCCCATAAAGGAGTCATGCAGGAAGTATCTACATTTCAGGGCAAGATCTATGCATTATCAGTTCTCTGCACTTCCCTTTGGCTTATCTACTGTGCCCAAAGTTTTCACAAAATGCCTGGCTCCAGCCATTGCATACTGCATGCAGAGAAATATCCAAATTTTCACGTACTTGGACGACTGCCTGATTCAGGTGGACAGTCAGGAATTACTGTTGCAGCACCTGACATTCATGAAACACCTTCTCACTTCCTTGGGGTACACCATCAATGAAAAGAAATCAGATCTGGTACCCAGTCCAAAGATTGTATTCCTGGGAGCAAGCTTGGACACAACATCCCAGATGGCATTCCTCACTTCAGAAAAACAAGTCTATCTGACAGCCTACTTCAAACAAATGGCCACCAGAACCTAGCTATCTGCAAGAAAAATACTGCAGACCCTAGGGTTCATGGCCTCAAGTATACTGCTAATTCTGTATGCAAGGCTGCTTATGAGGAAACTGTTTGGTGCCAATATTATCAGGACCTGGAAACAGTCATTCCTATCATACCCTGTCTAAGGACAGAGTTCCTTCGGTGGGCAGAAGCATGCTACCACAACAAGGGACAGCCCTTTCCTCAACCTCACGCCACCCAGACCCCAACCACAGATGTATCAGACTATGCCTGGGGAGCACACATGGATGGCAAATGCATTCAGGGCCACTGGAGCCCAAGTCAAATTCATCTGCACATCAACCAAAAAGAGGTGCTAGCTGTGCAGAATGCCCTAGCAGCTTTCAGATCCCTACTCTTTCCAGGACAACTGCTAATAAAAACAGACAACACCACAGTTATGTGGTACATCAACAAGCATGAGGGAGCCCACTACTACCCACTCTGCAGGTTAGCCATGGCCTTGAGGCACACGGCCTTGGACATGCAAGTTCATCTGCAAGTTCATTTCCTGCCAGGCAAATAAAACTCACTGTCAGACGACTTAAGCAGAAATCTCCTAGACCCACACGAGTGGCAATTGGAGACCAGCACCTTCAACCTTCTGATTCAGAAATGGGGGACCCCAGAGGTGGATCTCTTTGCCTCCCCCTACAACCACCAACTCAGCAAATTCTGCACCAGGAATCCTCACAGCAGGGCCTGGAAAGTGGATGCCCTATCTTTTCAGTGGGAAAATCTCTCAAGCTATGCCTTTCCCCCTCTGCCCCTTCTCTCAAAAGTATTACTCAAGATAAGGTAGGACAGAGCAAGGAGAATTCTGATTGCCCTGAACTGGCCATGCCAGCACTGGTACCCACTCCTGCGCAGCCTATCACCAGTGCCACCCTGGCACCTACACTCGAACCTAACCCTGCTCTCTGAGCAGGAGGGACAGATTTTGCATCCGCAACTGCAAACTCTAAATCATGCAGCTTGGCTTATTCCTTGAATTCTCCCCCAGCAACCCTAAGCAAGCAGGTGATGGACATCATTCTTGAAGCCAGAAGACCCAGTACAAGAAAATCCTATGCTGATAAGTAGAAAAGGTTATGCTCCTGGATTCTGTCTAAAGGAGAGGACACAACTCTGCCCCCTTTGCCTCTAATACTGGATTACTTAGCATATCTACTCCACAAAGGCCTGTCCTCCTTCTCCATTAAGATACATGCCTCAGCCATTTCGGCACATTAGAACACTGAGCCACCTCTCTTCTCGCACCCTCTTATCAAACAGTTCCTGAGAGGTGCAAACAACTTAAGGCCACCAAGGAGAGTATCCACCCCTGCTTGGGACCTTAACTTTGTACTGGAAAAACTCACGCTTCCCCTTTGAACCTGCTGCGTCAGCAGACTTAAAATTCATCCCTTGGAAAACAGCCTTGCTTCTGGCCATCACTTCAGCTAGAAGAGTGTCTGAGCTACAAGCACTTATGGCTGTGGAACCCTTCATTATTGTCCATGAAACCAAAAAACAAGTAAACAAACTAATTAAAATAACAAAAAAGGCTGACACCTTAAAAAACATTGTTAGCGCTTTCGTCAAGTTGCAATACACTTTACTTCTTTAGACAATTAATTGTTAAAGACAGTTTAAAAAGACATTTCATAGTCACATGATCTAACACACATCACATGATTACATTAATCTCATTATATCATCCCCTTAAGACCATAAGCAGTATTGTTTCAAACATTGTAAAACTAAGTGTTAAACATACATTTTCCTATATATGTATATATTTTTCTGCATTTATATATATATATATATTTGTGTATATATTCCTAAATATTTCTATAAAAATATATTTAATTAAATTTACATACAGAAATTACGAAAATATACCAAAAATAAATTTTAAGAAATATGAAATATATTAAGCCCTAATCCATCCTAATAATAATAATGTTATTTCATCTTTTGAGGCTCTTTAATTTCAAAACACATGCTAGAAAGCATACATCATTTAGACCTGGCCTCATGTAAGCTCCAGTCCTTAGCTGCCAGATCAATTCCTTTTCTTCAAGTCTTAATCCCAATGGGCCACCCCTGATGTCAAAATCCACTTGGTCAATTCCTCTAAATGTAAAAGAATGACCGGAATGATTTGTCGCGTGCCTGGCCAATGCATTCTCTGTCCTAGCTTTCCTAATATTGTATACATGCTCGTATACTCTCTCTCTTAGTTTTCGCTTGGTCTTGCCGATATAAAAACCCGTGCAAGACTGGCATGAGGCAGGGTAAACAACCCTAGTAGAATTACAATTGTATCTTGCTTTACTCATAACGTTGTTCCCTAAAATGCTAAAGCAATTCCCTGTTTGCATAAACCTACAGTAGGCACAGGCTTCACATTTATACATACCAGGGGCACGCACTAGTTTTGGTGGTTGTGATTCTAACAAGCTCTTCAAATTTTTGCCCCTCTTATACACCACACTTGGCGCCTGTCCCAATTTTCCAAGCTGTTCATCTACAAGGAAAATACTCCAATTTTTCTGCAGGATCCATTTAATGCACTCAGCATCTGCATTAAACATAGTTATAAATCCGCGGCGGTAATCGGCTGGCATGGTATCCTCCCTTCCTGTGAGTTGCCCTTGACCATCTACACCTCGCATTGAGTCGTTGGTCCCTAAAATTGCTCTGAAATGATGGTTTTCTTTCTTATTTTGAACTTCTACTGCCAGATTAGTTAACAAATCAGGCGGCTACCCCCTACTTGAAAACATCTTTACTAGAAATTGGCACTCCTCCTTAAAGTCCAACATTGTAGTGCACATCCTTGCAGCCCTGACCAATTGTCCTTTGACTACGGACCTTTTTTGATGTCTTGGATGGGCACTACTGTAATGGAGAAAGGAGTTCGAGTAGGTATCCTTACAGTGAATTTTGGCTAAATAGCATTTATTTACCTTCTCTTTTCTCAGTTCAACATCCAAGAACGATATTTTTTGTTCCGGGGGAGATGCCCAAGGATGCTCTGGTCCAACCTTGGCCCTCCGGTCTGCTATACGTTTTTCCACCGGTTCCCCTTCTCCCCAAGGTGATTCAGAAGGCGATTCGCTTGGGAAGCAAAATGATTCTAATCGCCCCATACTGGCCTCGTCAAGTTTGGTTCCCTTTTCTTCACAAGTATGCATTGGATGGTCCCTGGTTCCTGGACCAAATTCCGGACCTCCTGACGCATCAGTCAGGACAGCTCCATCAGTCCCTACATTCATTGAAGCTAGCAGCTTGGCTACTCCTCTTCCAACCATAGTTAGGAGCCATTCTTTCGACCCTGAAGTCTTGCATATTTTGTCCTCGGCCCACAAGACTTCTACAAAAAAGATGTATAGCAGTAAATGGAAGAGGTTTGCTATTTGGGCCCAACTCCGAGGATTAGACCCAATGACAGCTTCGGTGTCAGAGGTTCTAAAGTTTTTAACTTCCCTGTTCAACCAGGGTTGTTCGGTGTCTACCATCAAAGTTCAATTGGCAGCTATTTCCAATTTTCACGAGAAAGTAGAACCACCCTTAATGAGCAATAAGTTGTGCAAAGCCTTTATTAAAGGAGCTTGGCTTCTATGGCCCCCTATATCTCATCCCGCACCACCGTGGGACCTTAACGTAGTGTTAGCTGCTTTAACCGCACCTCCCTTTGAGCCGGCAGCAACCTGTGACTTGAAATTTCTTTCTTGGAAGACTGCCCTTCTAGTTGCTATCACATCAGCCAGGCGAGTATCAGAACTTCAAGCCTTATGTGTCAAACCACCATACCTGGTATTTCACAAGGATAGAGTATCTCTTAGACCAAACCCATCCTTTATACCAAAGGTTTGTTCTAACTTTTGTTTGCAACAATCACTGGAATTACCGTTTTTTTCCCCTAAGTATACAAACAGAGCTGAGTATACCTTTCACAGCTTAGATGTGCACAGACAATTACATTTCTATTTGGATAGGACACACCAAGCACGAAAATCAGATCAACTGTTTGTGTCCTTTTCGGACAATAAATTGGGCAAAGCAATCACGAAGGTCACTATTGCCAAGTGGATCAGAGACTGCATCAGTCATATTTATCGCATTTCAAATAAAGAGCTTACAATTCCAGTGAAAGCTCATTCTACCAAGTCTATGACCACTTCGGCAGCCTTTCATTCCAAGCTCTCTATTAGTGACATTTGTGCGGCTGCTACGTGGTCTTCTCTACACACCTTTATTTCTCACTACAAATTGGATGTGGCATCTAGGGGTCGAGCTTCCTTCGGTTCCACGGTTCTCCGGACCGTTTTCCAATGAGCCACCCAGGAATTAGGTGCTAGGGACGCTGTCCCATCTGTAGAGAATGTAGGCGAGATAGGATCACATTACATCTTTTAGTTATGTACTTACCATAACTTTAGATGTATGGGATCCATCTCGCCTACATTCCTAATAACCCACCCTCCTTCCCGCTGCCTTGGAGGCCAGAAGAGACTGGACGGTCCGAATACAACTGTTTCCTCTCTTGAAACACCTGGCAATCTTATAACAACAGTCTATGTGTGTGTGTGCATGTGTGCAGACAAACAAGATCTGGGGAAGCAGTAGTGGTGCATCCTGGGATATGAGGTAACTCAGCCAATAAGAGACTTTGTGCTATTGTATAGCGTGCCGAGTCGGAGCCGAGGATCGGCTCCGAACCCATCTGTAGAGAATGTAGGCGAGATGGATCCCATACATCTAAAGTTATGGTAAGTACATAACTAAAAGTTATCTTCTATTCTGAGCTCTCCTGCTCAAGTTACACGTCATTCAATTTAGTGTAGCTTTGATGCAGTGGAGGCATCTACCAGAACTGCTGCTTCAGGCTGTGTCCTCGGGAGGTACTCTTGGCTGAAACTGCAGCCCTTACCAGATGACATAAAGGCTAAAATTATGGATGCACGTCTAGACTCCAAATCTTGATTGGTTCTGCTGCTGCAGAACTTTTTTAAGTCCTTACAAGAAAACTGAAAAGAGCTTCTAGATCTCAAACACATTTTTGTGTCACCAGTCCCTCAATTTCAGAAGAACTATCCCTTTAAAACTCCTTTTTAAAAGGAAACCATCCAGACCTCCTCCTTCCAAGGATAAAAGAGATGCTACAAAGCAATAGTCTGCCAAGTCCTCTTCTTCTACTCCTGCTGCTCAGAAACAACCCTTTCCAGGCAAGCCAGATAGTCTTTGACTACAAACCTCTTTGTAGCCAGACCCCTCTTTCTTGCATCTTTCCCTGTCTCTCCCTGCTTGGAAACAGATCACCTAGGACACTTGGGTCCTTTCAGTTATTCTCCAAGGATACTTCATATTGTGGAGGACTCCACCTTCCTTCAGAGGTGTTCAGCAACCCCTTAAAGAACAATTGGAATTATTTCCCCAAATCATTCTCAGCCTTCTTTCTCAAGGTATCATTCAGGAGGTTCCACCTTCACAAATAGGAAAAGGATTTTACTCAAGGAATGTTCCTGGTTCCCAGGAAAGATGGCCCTTGGAAGCCCATCCTAGATATGTCATATCTAAACACCGTCTTGAAGGTTCTCACCTTTCACGTGCTGTCCTTAAGCACTCTAATTTGCCTCATTCTTTCTCAGGCCTACATGGTGTCTCTGGACATCAAGGATGCTTACCTCCTCATCCCCTATTCATCCTCTGTTCAGTAAATTTCTGCACTTTACTATTGATTTCTCAGATTTTTAATTCTATGGCTTGCAATTTGGACTGTCTGTGGCTCGAAGTGTCTTCCCAAAATGCATAGCTCCTGTCATAGCTTTTTGCAGAATAAGGGGCATTCATATTTTCCCATACCTTGATCAATCCTCTCCAGGCTTACTCTACAGACACTCCAAGAGAATCTATTCTTCACTGTCTCTCTGCTGGAAAGTCTAGGTTTCACCATCAACTATCAAAAATCTACTTTTGTTCTTTCACAAGACCATGTTTTTCTAAGATGTAGAATACAGACAGACAGGATGTTAGCTTCTTTACTTCCCCAGAAGGTTCTCTATCTCACTGCCTACTTCCAGGCTTTCATCCCTCTTCAGTCCCTGACTGCCAGGGAGTTTCTTAGCCTTTTGGGCGTTATCGCATCCACTACCCCAATGCTACCTCTAGCCAAACTGCACATAAGAAAATTCCAGTGGTACCTCAGGTCAATATGGATGCAACATGCTCATCCATTGGAGTTTGTTTTTCCCCTTTTCCTTGCTTGAAGAAAGAACTGGACTGGTAGATTCAACCGGTTACCTCGAATCCATGCCTGCCCTTACAACCACCCCATCCACTCAGATGCTGTTCATGGATGCTTCGGACTTGGAATGGGGAGCAACCCTGGCATCCTGGAATGTTCAATATGTGTGGTCCCCTTCCCAGAGGAGGGAACACATAAACATAAGATGAGAGATGAGAGCACTTATTTTTTGCTCTGCAAATTTTCAAACTGCTACTACTTCCAGGTGCCCTGAAGTGGTTCACAGGCAGCACCACAGTCCTTTGGTATATCAGAAAACAGGAGGGGACCAAGTCTAGTCTCCTGTGCAGACTGGGAGTTGGCTACTCAGTGTCAGCTAACCCTTTAGGCAGTTTACATTCCTTCCATTCAAAATGTTGTGGCAGACACATCAAGCAGGTCCATGACTCAATCCCACAAATGGATTGTGTTTTTGGACATTGTCCACAGATGGGGTATGCCTCGGGTAGATCTCTTTGCCTCCCCTATGAACAGACAACTTACAAAGTTTGTACCAGAGTTCTCAATCCTCAGACATGGAAGGTGGATGCCCTATCTTTCTCTTGGATTAACTGGGAAAAATACTCGTGTACCACTACACTTGTCCAGCGGTTCCTGGAATTCATTAATTCCAGTGCCCTGGACCAGCTAGTTCTTAACCCCACTAGAGGTAGCAGCATCCTTGACCTGGTCATTACTAGCATGGGCGACCATTGCTCTACACCATTCGTTAACTCCTCCCTGGTTAGAACTGACCACTAACTAATTATCTTGGAAATTAACTTCCCTCCCACCCCTGCAAAGGTAACCACCATGAAAAACTACTCCATAGCTAACTTTGGGCTCCTAAAATCAGAGGTGGCTAACTTCACAGCACCCATGCAAATAGAGAATAGTTACATGACTGCCGAGTGATACACCAATGCACTGTATGAACACGTACACAAATGCATGGATCTTGCCATACCCAATAGAACCAAGATGCTCTCCTCCAAAAAAAGGAAGCCAATCTGGTGGTCCCCTGCCATAAACAAACTCTACAACAGGAGGAGGAAATGGATGCAGAATAAGGTGAAGTCCCAAGACTGGAAAAACTCCGTTATCAGCCTCAACAAAAGGTTGCGATCCCTCATCAAATCCTCTAAAGCTAGCTATGAAAACAGAATTGCAGCAGATAGTAAAGACAACCACAAGGCTTCTGTAGTTATGCAAAGAATCTCCATGGTAATACCCAGATTTGCTCTGAGCTACTGCACAATGGCACCTCCTATACCGAGCCAACAGATATTGCCAATATACTGGCCGACAGATCCAGTGCCAACTTTACCCCTCCCCCCAAAGCACCAGTCACAATGCCAATAGATTGCAAGGCACCCAGTATTACTGCTGCACAGGTTAAAACAGCAGTGTCCACGGCCAAAAATACAGCTTCATGGGACCTGACAATATTCTTGGCTGTGTTGTAAATGAACTACAGAGTGAACTGACACCTCACCTGTGTGCCCTGTTCAGTCACACCCTCTCCTCAGGCTTTGTCCCTACTGAATGGTGCACTGCTACAGTCATCCCTCTCCACAAAGGAGGAATGACTACAGACCCTGGACACTCTTGCCCCATTCTGATATGCAAAGCTATGCAACGCATCGTCATAGACTTAATAAACAAGATATAGGGAATCTACAAACTCTGGATCCCACACAGTTTTGTTTTGTGAAGGGTAGATTATGCCTGCTCAGCTTGGTCAACAACTTTGAGTCAGTCACCAGAGCTGTGGATAAAGGCAAGGTGGTTCTTACAGCCTACTTTGATCTGGCCAAGGCCTTTGATACCATTCCCCACTCAGGAATCACAGAAAAACTCACTAAGCTAGGCATCAGCCCCTATATCACTCAGTGGGTTGCAAACTGGCTCACAGATAGAACCCACACTGTGAAAGTAGCTAACTCCAAGTCAGACTGCTGACCAGTCACAAGTGGAGTCCCACAGGGTTCGGTCCTGGGTCCTCTACTGTTTGGTATCTACTTTTCTTAAGTCCAGGCCAACACGATGGGACTCTGGCTGGCACAGTTCGCAGACTATTGCAAGTTGGGAGCTATTATTAACTCCCCAAGTGATGTTGACATTCTACAGAAAGGCCTCCCTGAGACCAACGACTGGTGTCAGAACCATGGCCTTAAGCTCAATGCCAAAAATTGTGTTGTCATCCCCTTTGGGAAACCCCATTTCCCATGAATTACCACATTAAAGGGCGGTTAAGGTGAAGAGTGGAAGTGCGGGGGACTCTGGAATAAACGTCCTAGCATAGTATACAAGCCACTTAACAACAAGCTCTGCAGCAAAGTACATATATAACTTATCAGAATATAAATTACTGGGTACAGGACGTACCTTGTAGCTTAAACGTTTGAGCAATTTGGTCACTGTCAGCAAGTCCCAGAGATGAAGTATTTAGTAGTGCAAAAAAAAGCCAAGGTGAGAATAAGATACTGGCCAGACTGATTTGTAGGTTAGAATTAAACATCCAAGTAGTTTAGTCACTGTCAGCTAGTCCTGAGGTGAGGTGTTTAGTAGAGCAAAAAAAGCCAAGGTGAGAATGAGATGTTGGCCAGACTGGGTGGTGAGCAAACAGCGCAAGGGATAAGTTGGGGGTATTACAGCTTCTAAAGGTAATTTAAAAATTGTGTTCTAAATCTTCCAGTGCATCGTTATATATTCTTTTATATATTTCTAATTTTGATTTTCAAACATCATATTGCCACTGAAAAAAACATTTTTGTATTTTCCTTAAATATTATCTACCATTCAGACCAGGTTTTATAAAATGGTCCACCTTTCCTGCAAAGGGCTAGTAGCTACTTGTTTAATGTTTACTTACAAAGAACTTACTTGACAAAAATGTCTTTTTCTGCAAATGTTCAGTTTACCCAACCTACAAAAAGGCTAGTAACATTCTGTTTAAATGTTAACTCACTAAAAGCTTATTACATAATGTATTATATTTGTTTTAATTGTTTTGTACGAATCTTTGTTATTCTTTTGTAACATGTAATATGTAACTTGCAATATTTGGAGCTTTTTCCCCCGGGCTTCCACTGAAAATGGGCGCTTTATGGCCCAGTGGATTTCCCCGGTCATCAAACTTAAATAAATAAATAGTAATATGATCTTTCCATAATGGTATTACTAATGAATTTTCTTCTTCATTCCATGCTTTCTCGTTTATCCTTTTTATTCCTTTCTCTATTTTTTATATATTCCTGGTTTTCCTTTATCTTTAGCCATATTGCAAGATGATCAGAAAATCCTGTTTCAACTGCCTCCTGTTCTCTTATAAGTAAATATTCTGAAAGTATAAAATAATCTGTTTCAGTTCTTTATGTACCCATGAATTTTTGTCCCAAAGTTTTAACTTACCACATCTTGTAACTTCTAACATTTTTCTTATATAATTTCCTTTCTTTCTATGCTTGCCTCTTAAATCACAATTAGTCTTCTGTTATTTTAATATTCATATTTATTACTGCATAGTCTAAAATCTGATGAAATAAACCTCCCCTTTTGTTACAATTAGTATAAGCATTATAATTATATAGACTGATTCTTTCCTTTGTAAATCTACAATGGTTAATCTTCAGAATTTTTCTAAGATTACATCTAATATCTTTACTGTATTTCTACAGAATATGGCTGTTCCAGAACATCTCTCATTTCCCAGATTTCCGATTATCTTTCCTCCTTATAGTTTCTCTGTCTGTAATATTCCATTTGTTAAACATTGTGTGTCGTCTGATATAATTACATCTACATCACATGCATTACTGTACTTCAAAATCCCTGTTGTTCTTACTATATTCTTAATACTTTTCACATTTATAGAAAGCACTCTAAAAGTTTAATTCTCCCTTTTCCATAGTTTCATGGTTTCATAAGTTTATAACTAATACTATGCTAGCTTCCTTAAAGCACTGTTGTAAGCCTAGCCAACTTCCCTCCCAAATGTGAGAATCCAGCACTGTACCCTGTGTGTGCGTGTCAGACACGTTAACCATTATACCAACTCCAGCCATTAACTGTAAATATTCTTTTTCATCCATTTCCTTTCTTTTTTTTTCTTTTATACTTGTCCCTTTAAATTTTCTCTTTCGGTCTTTTACCTATTTACCAATAGAATTCTTATTTTTTTCTTTTGCTATCTCCTGCAATGTCTTTTTCATCACTTATTTCAGAACCGTCTTCTATGTCCTCTTTATTTTTTTCCTCATCTAATTCTTCTTCTATTCCTGTCTACTTCTAAATTTTTTTGTCTTTGCTTATTTTCTTCTCCTCCTTTTTCGTTTTCTTACTCTTATTTTCATTTTTCCAATCCATCCGTAATGTCCAGTTTTGTTACATTTATAGCATTTCAATTCACATTTTTGCATCATCTCCCATTTACCCACAAATATAAGGTTTTCTTTTATCAGTTACTTATTAAATTATCTTATTTTTCAAAAAAAAAAAAATATGTTTTGAGTTGTCCCCAGTATTTTACGACACCCCTGCCCTGCTCCACATTTATCATGCTTGGTATATGTATCATTTTTTTTCTCTGTTTTTAACATAATATTATAGTCCCATCCACAGAGTCCATAAACTGCTTTTATCATAAACTTTTGCAAAGACCAGTACTACTTTACATAACATTTTCAAATCTCCTTTCAAAGTCTCTATTTCCACCTCTTTTCAAAATTGGACCTGAATTTTCTTTTTAGAAATGACATTAGTTCCCAGATTTGTATGGACATCTATTAGGCATTAATGGATTTAACATTTTTTCTTGCATATTGGTGCAATAAAGTTGAGTGTGGTTAAAGTAGATGACAGCCTTATCTTAGGGTTAGCTATTTTAGAGGGTGCCACTTACTGTGTTTTAGTAACTTATTAAAAGTGTCCTCCTCACGCAAGTATCTTTTTGCTTACATTCAGTTAAAAATTATATTTTTGTTGATTTTCTGCTGTCTCCAGATAACAAAGGTTAAGTGATGGTCAGTTAGGGAGTTTGCTAATGTACCTGAAGAGTGAATGTGGGTTGTTAGTATGCAATCAATAATGCTTTTCCTGCCATTCTTTTTGTCTGTTCTAGTAAATTCCAGATGGTGACTGTTTTGTTTTTCTGATTTTTAAGCTTAAAACATTTGTGAAATAATAAATCAGGGAGGGGAGATGATTTCTAGATGCGCTTCTTTATTGCATGTTGTATCACATACAAAATTGTATACTGATGCTAGATTAAGGAACCCTCACCCAAATCACACAGGACAATAATGCATAGCATACTCTTCCTCACTCAATTGATCATCCAGGAGAATATTGACTAAGCTTCATGGCAAAATATTAGGTTTCCTTTGTTAGTCATAGTTTCATCTCTATTACAAGTTAAAAGATTGAAGTGGTTTGTGTGTGTGTGTGTGTGTGTGTGTGTGCATATATATGTATGTATATATGTGTGTGTGTGTGTGTGTATATATATATATATATATATATATATATATATATATATATATATATATATATATATATATAGGTGTGTGCATATATGTTGTTTTATTTATATATATATATATATATATATATATATATATATATATATATATCACTCATACACATACGTTCACAGTACTGCAGGGACTCTTTCATGGACAGCCTTTGAAGAAGGAAACTGTGTTAAATTGGCTGCAGTCTCTGAACCCATAGTTGAAAAAGATGGAGAAGCATTTTTCATGAAGGAAGAACCCCAGACAAAAAATTCTTGACCTAGTGTCCAAAGTCTCTTTAGTAGTGTGACCATTACATGGAGCAGTCATCATAACTGCAGATGTTGGACTTAGCTGATCTGTATGTCTGCACTAAGTATCACAGGAAAACAGCATCTCTAAATAAAACCCCCCAATACACCCATAAGTGATTTAATTGCATATAATGACATTAAGGCCTTCTGGTCACTCTTATTAGATTTACCAGTATTCTTTTTATAGTTTTACTCAGTAAAGTTCATTTATCTATGGCACAGATGCATGCAGTTATAGCTCCAGTTTATAAATGAAAGGAAGAGAGAGACAACTTTCCAGATCTTTGCCTCATATTCTTGGTGTACTTGTCGTAAAATTTATTTTGCGTCACATCATTGAGGATTGAAGTCACTGAGTAATGACAGACATCGCAGTTTTAGACTTCACAAGACTGCATGTTAATACAAAAGCTGTTGCAATAACTTTTGAAATTTGGGGACTTTGTTACCCCATTATTTTTGGTTTTGTCCAGATTTCCTGCACTAAGATGTTGAGAAGTATGCTGTACACCTATATTTTTCATTAAGTTTTCTGGAGAATTGTATGGACAATACTTAATCTGTTTATTTTGGCAAAATAAAGAAAATGTAGGCCTGGTAGAGGAAAGCCAATATGGATACATATCAGATATGTCCTCAGTAAGTGTAGTACTTTGCAACCAAAGTTTTTTGAATTTGTACAACAAAACTCAGACGCAAGATATCTTGATTTTAGTAGAGCTATGACATGATACAGCATAGTACTTTGATATACTAAGATAAATCAGCTTAATTTTGTAGTAGATTGGATTGAACACTGGTAGGGAGACAAAACTTTTTGTCTTAAGTTCTTAGGTGAAATAAAAGATATGAACAGAGGTGGGATGTTGGCATAATGGTTAAGGTGTTTACCTTACAAACACAAAGTGCAGGGTTTGATTCTCACATGGGGTAACTGGTTCGGCTGAAAATGGCCCACAAGCGCAGTTAGTCTTGTACTAATCTATGAATCTAGGTCTGCCACAAGGTTCAGGTTTGGGACCACCCTTATTTTCCTTTTACGCTGTAGACATTTGTGTCCATCCAGAAACTGTAATGATTAAATATATGAAGAAATAAAAATCATGATAAAAATCTAAAGAAGTTAGTAAATTGCAGTATTCATTGGCCAACATATTTGAACAGTATAGATGTGATGATATAAAGTAAATCTGGTAATGGAGAGTAAATAAACTTGAAATTTTTAATACTGCATGACTGAGAAAGAAGTCATTTTTGAAGAAGTATACAAAGATTTAGTCATAATTATTGATTTTAAACTTTCCTTCAGAAAAAAGCATTCTTGATGATAACAAAGTAGTCCTGTGGATTTCCCCAAACAGGGAGAAAGGTCCTCACTGAACTTGTCTCTGAGGATTTCCTTTATTGGAGCAGTGCTGAACACATTCCTTTGTTAGTTATTCCTTTTTTGTCTTATTTTTCTAGCTGCCTCTGAATTCTGGACCGTACCTGTTCTTATTTTTCTATTTTCCTCATGGCCCACATTTAGAAGGCTAGTACTCCTTTGTGACCCTTCATAAGGTGGCTATTCATCTTTCAAGTAAGAGAGCCTTGTAGTAATACAGAGTTAGCATTAGCTGTTACTATTGAGAAGAATTCAGCAGGCTGCTCCATCAAAATGTAGCTTTGTTGTATTTTGTAGTTTTCAACCTAATGTCCCTGCGAACTAGATGATGATGATGATGATGATGTTGATGATCTGGGTGTGCAATGAGTAGTGTAAGCATACCTCCACAGGTAACATTACCTCAAGAGGCCATCCATCCCTTTTACACAAACACCATTCATGTGGTCCTTGATGTCCAACATGAACTGTTGCTGTAAGCCTCACCCCACCAAAACATGATTCCTCCTTTCCTGCAGAAGGAGGTGAACAAGCAAAACCTCATCATTCCTCTCTGTTCTGGCTAACTGCACCAAATTCTGGGCTGTTAGACAAACTTGTATCGCATAGGTCAGAGTAAGGGCTTCATATCTGTATGACATGGAGCCATCGTGTGTCAGTAATTCTGCCTGCTTGAAGGGGCTAGGTTGTCATGGTCATGACTTCCTAGATGAGGATGAAGTGGAGGATGCAGACTTAGAACCTTCTGTGCTTCTTGCATCTGTCTGTAGCTCTAATCTTCACATTTCCATCCACATAGAGGTGTTACAGGGATAGTGAGGTGCCGAACTCCTGACACTGAGCATTAGAATCGTTGCTTATTCCCATCTGCAGGAAAAAAAAAAATCACAGAGCCTGACTACATATGCTTTATCACTGGATTACAAACTATTTTTTTTGGCCATCTACTTAGTGATAATTAGGATGTGAATGACCACTCCTGGCATCTTCAAAGATATAAGTATTGAGGGCATTTGTGCAGAGGCCACTTGGTAGTCATTTTATAGATTTAACAGTCATTTTTGTGTGGACCATCATAGGTTCATAGGTAGGTACATAGGTAGGTACTAGGCTATCGGCCCTAGGGTCTATACAAGCCCAGCCAAAAAGGTACCCTGGCTTTTGCCACCCAAGAAAATTATTTTCCTGTGCCACTGTCGAGTAGAGCCACAGAAGTGATCCCCGGGGTGAATTTCCCATTTCCCATCCAATCATCAAGATTTTTCTTGAAGAGTGCTAATGAGGAGCTTTGTTTGATATAGATAGGTAGTTTATTCCAGAGTATGGGAAGTCTCTGGAACAGGACTGTAGCCTTCCGGCATGTTCTGTTTATTATGGTAACAAGATTTAAGTCCCTAGAGCGTGTAGCTCAGAGGGATTGGGATTTCTTTAAGTGGAGCATGTCCAACAGCTCTGGGTTTGACATAACTTTGTATGTTAGGCAGAGATCACCTCTGAGTAGGCAATATGCGACTGAGTAAAGCTGGAGTTTTTTGAGATGGTCTGCGTAGGGCATCTGTTTGAGGCCGGTAATCCTCGTTGTGAGGTATTTCTGCGGCCTTTCCATTTGCAGATGTCTTGTGAGGTACATACCAAAAAGGGCATTGTACTCTATAATGGGTCTAATGAGTGATGAGTAGAGGGGAACAATGACCTCTTTTTTACTGGATGAGAAACCTTTTGTAATGTGTGCCACACAGAAGGATTTCCTGACTACTGTGGCAATGTGATTATTAAAGGAGAGACTACTGTCCACCTGTGTCCCAAGGTCTCTTATCACACTTTTGGTGTTAAGCATACTACCGCCTGTGTTGTAGTTCATGGGTACAGAGTTTTTTCAAAGGGGATGACAGTGCACTTTTTGGCATTGAGCTTGATGCCATGGCTTTGACACCAGGCATCTGTCTCAGTGAGGCTCTTTTGTAGGATGTCCACATTGTTAGGAGTTTTGATTATGGCTCCTAGTTTGCAGTCATCTGCAAACTTCATTAGCCAAAGACCTTCTGTGTTAGCCTGTACTTCAGAGAAGTAGATACCAAACAGGAGAGGACCCAGTGCTGAACCCTGTGGTACTCCACTTGTCACTGGTCCGAAGTCGGATTTGGAGTCTGCTACTTTCACAGTGTGGGTTCTGTCAGTGAGCCAGTTGGCAACCCATCTTGTGACATAGGGATTTATACCTAGTTTAGTGAGTTTATCTATAATTCCAGAGTGGGGGATGGTGTCAAAAGCCTTGGCAAAATCTAGGCTGTGTGAACCACCTTACCCTCATCTATGGCTTTGGAGACTGCTTCAAAGAAGTCTATCAGGTTTAGGAGGCATGATCTGCCTTTTACAAACCTGAACTGGGTGGGGTCCAGAGTTTGGAGATTACCAATGTTTTTGTTTTTTTAGTTCCATGATGATACGTTCCTTGGCCTTGCAGACCAGGCTCGTCAGGCAAATGGGGAAGTAGTTCCCAGGGTCCGTGGTGGCTCTCCCCTTGTAGAGTGGGATAACCATCGCTGTGTGCCATTCAGCGGGCACAAAGCCTGAGGTAAGGCTATAATGAACATGGTACTTAGGTGGGGTGCCAGTTCATTCTGTAGTTCGTACTTTGCATTCTTCCGGTATAGAGATGGGCTCTTTAGGGGGTGAGAGGGAGATAAAGTTAGCACTGAACCTATCTTCCAGGATGCTGGCAATATCAGTTGGGTCTGTATATTTAGTGCCATTGTGCTGTAACTCAGAGCAGATCTGAGGGTTGCCATTGAGATTCTTGACATAGCTATAGAATGTTTTGTGGTTGTCTATAGAATCAGTGGCAATTTTGTTTTCGTAACTAGCTTTGGAGGATTTTATCAGGGATCGCAGCTTCTTACTGAGGCTGACCAGGGAGCTCCTCCACTCATGGGATTTTGCTCTCTTTTGCTACAGTTTCTTCCTTCTGTTATACAGTTTGTTTATGACAGGGGACCACCAGATTGTCTTCCTTTTTTTTTGGAGGATAGCATCTTGCTTCTGTTTGGGATAACACGAACCATGCACTTGTGTAAGTGCTTATAAAGTGCAGTTGTGTAGGATTCAGTAGTCGTAACTGTATTGTCCATCTGCATGGGTGTCATGAAGTTCACCACTTCTGTCTTAAGATGCAGGAAGTTGGCTTTGGAGACATTTTTTACCATGGTTTCCTTAATGGGGGTGGGGGCAGGATGTGAATATCTAGGGTAATTAGCTTATGGTTAGACCGGACCAATGAGGCGTTGACTTCAGGTGTAGAACACCGGTCACTCATGTTGGTAATGACTAAATCTAGGATATTTTTGCCCCTAGTGGGGGTGTGGATAAGTTGATTCAGGGCATTGGAGTTTATGAATTCCAGAAAGCGTTGAGTTGGTACAGGAGTAGTTTTCCCAGTTAATGGTGGGGTAGTTGAACTCGCCCATTATTAGGGTATTTGGTTGAACCCTAATATTTTCCAGTACATCAAGAAAAGAGGAGTGGGAATCCTGGGGTATGGTGGGGTTCTGTAGCAAGATACAATTTGGATTGCAGTTTTGGCCAGAGTTAGTTGCACTTGGATAACCTCGGATGCATTATGCTGAGCAACTAGCCTGGAGGTGTGGATATCCTTAATGAATATGGACACACCTCCGCCTTTGGTGTTCCGGTCCAGGTGACATGGCCGAAAAGTGTGGTATGAGTTATAGCCTGGTAGTGCAGGGGTGCTGTCTGGAGCCATGAACCAGGTCTCAGTCACTGCACAGATATTGATGTTCTCCATTTTAAGGAGTGCCTCGAGTGAGTGCATTTTGAGATTTAGACTTCTAGCATTGAGTTGCATCACCCCCAGTTTTTGCTTGCCTGTTCCTGTTATGGTGGTGAATTTGTCATTTGAACCTTGCCTACAAAAGGCACTATAGGGGCGGCAAGAACCTTAGCCAGTATCTGGAATCCCAGGGGTGACAGGTGCAAGCCATCTCTGGCAAAACATTGTGGTCTGTCGACCATGTCATCCCAGGCAGACAGATAACTGGATCCCTTTAAAATGACACCAGAAGCTTAGCCAATTGTTAAAGTCAATCATTTTGTCCTTGTACTGCGGTATCATTCTGGGTGATGGCAGAATGCTACTCAGGGCTAGGGTCATACCTGCCTGGGCTACAAGATCGGAGAGCTCTTCCACGTCTCTTTTCATGTAGTCCAGGGAGGTACATCTCAGGTCGTTCACACCAACATGGACAATGACAGAGTCATATTTGTACTTGTTGTGGAGTGATCTGAGTGCATGGGTTATGTGGCGGATCCCGACACCCGACAGGCAGCTGATAGTAACCTTCTCCTTGTTTAACCTGGTGAGTGGGACATCAGTCTGCCTGACTATAGAGTCACCTATGAGTAGTGTGTTGGGTACGTTGTTTTGCTTATTGGCTGTGTTTGAGTGGCACACTGAGTCTGTGGGCTGTGTGTCATTTGGGTTGTGTTGGGGGTGGAGGTTGCTTGCATTTCTGCTTTGGAGGTCTCTGTTGCTTGAGCAGATTATTATTGAGAGCCTCCACGAATGTTTTTGTGTTTCTGTGTGTGGATTTTGGTGGTGTAGGTTTAGTGAGACTATATGATGAGTGTGGTGTGGCGCAAGTGTTTACCTTCTCTTCTTGACTGTCAAGTTCAGTCTTGGTTGGAGAGAGCTTTACCTCCAGTTTGGCTAGATAATAGGTTCATAGGTTGGTACTAGGCTTTCGGCCCTGGGGCCTATACAAGCCTAGCCATGACAATTTCCTGGCTATTTCTTCCCACACTATTTACTTCCCTGGACCCCTGTCTAACAGGGCGACTGACATGATCCCAGGGGTGTATTTCCTTTCTCCCATCCAATCGTCAAGCTTCCTTTTGAAGAGGGCCAAAGAGGCACTCTGCTTGACATGTATGGGCAATCTATTCCAGAGTCTGGAGAGTCTCTGGGTCAGGAACCTATCCCTTCAGCATGTTTTGTTTATTGTGATGACAAGGTTTAGATCCCTGGAGTGTGTGGCTCTGAGGGATTGGGATTTCTTTAAGTGTAGCATGTCCAACAGCTCTGGATTTGACATGGCCTTGTATGTTAAGCAGAGATCGCCTCTGAGTAGACGATAAGTGCATCTCTCACAGGTTGTGGTGTTGGGTGGTAGAAGGAGAGAGTTGTCTGTGTACATGAGGCAATTTCTACATTGTCCCAGGATGCCCACAGTCATCAAATAGACAGGAGAGAACACTGGGAGCTGACCCTTGGACATACCTGAATAAAAAACTATTTTCCTCTAGATAAGTGAGGAAAGTGAGTACAAGAACTGTTTTCCTCTAAGCAGATGAGGAAGGTAAGTACCAAAACTGTTTTCCTCTAGGTAATGAGGAAGACTGAGTGCTGTAGTAATTAGTAGGTTATTTGGTGCTTACAACAAGTTCTGATCACGAATAAGCAAATTCAGGTGCTAAAACTAAGAATCTGTATCTGGACTAAACTAGTTACAGGAAAGGGGGGAAACAAGTGCAAATGCCGGCTTTTAAATCAGAAAGTTGAGAGAGATGGAAAAACTGCCAATAACTACAATTTCTGGGCCAGAACCACTCCGTATGTGGTAGATAAGTTACCTAGTGCTTACCACTCCCACTGATAAGCTAGAAGGCTTCCCTCCAACACAGAAAGCTTGGGGGGCTCAGAAACTTACATACAGTCCTGGATACAGCAAATCTGAATCTGGACTACACTAGTTACAGGAAAGGTAGGAAACAGGCTTAGATTTTTTTTTAATACAGAAAAGTAGCTAAAACAGCAGTAAAACATTTCAAATGCAGTACAAGCTAGCACACTTGAGTACGTAGCGATGTTGGACCAAGCAGTTTAAAAAATGCAATTAAATTAAAAATGACTTAAAACAAGTGCAGAAGGAGTCTATTAGATAGAATGAGGTAAAGAGATGGGACTGGGGAGAGTGTCCCAGATGAAATCTACAGTGAGGCTGGGCAACTGCAAAAGCCCCCAAATTTAAACAACAAGACAGGAATAGGGAGGGTGAGTAGGGGAAAAACAACACCTTCAGCAGAGATCTGAAAAACTATACAGTGAAGCAAAAATAACAGTGCACAACTCTGAAGTCAGCCAGCAATGATATAAAATTAGTCACGCAACAGTTAACAGTACACAACTCTGAAGTGCCAGAAAAATATACTCAGCTCTGTATGTCTCCAGATAGTTTGAAGAGCACTCTGTCAGGACACAGGAAGGCTCCAGCATTTCAGGATTTCAGCCACCTTTGGTGTATCAGTGCATCAGGACTCTTCCTTCTGAAAACTTAATGATGTTATGTTATCCCATCTCACCTTCGTTCTTGCTGGTTGGTTCGGAGCTGATCCTCGGGTCCAATTCAGCCGATTTACTATAGCTCGATAGCTTTTACTGGCCCCTTATCCCAACATGCCTAGCGATAGCTACCCATATCTTGTTTGCCACTTGCAGCGTTGAGATTGCGACTCCTGGCTTAGGCTAAGTACTTTGTGCTTTTTTTCAATTTATCGTTACCTTTCTAAACATTTTTGTGGTTTTATTGACTCATTAGAGTGTATATTATCGCCGTTTGTCTATCGACCCCTTTGTCTGCTTGCTGTGGGTGTTTTTGGCCATCGTTTTTTCCTCAGGCCTTGCTTTCCCCTTTGAGCCTGTTTAAATTAGAGGGTTCTTCTTTTTTTCCCCACCCTTTCTGGGATAGCCATTGAAGTTAGAGGCTCACCCCCTTTTTTTTTTCTTCCCTTCAAAAAAAAAAAAAGTTCTTCCTTTTTTGTTGTTTGGGCTACCTGTTGCAGCCTGGTTGTAGTTAGTTGTTGTGTGCTGTTTGCTTATAGCTTTGTGTTTTTTCCAATACTGTGAAAAATTTCTTTTGTCAAGTATTACCTTGTATAAAGAGTCGAAACCCTCTGGGTTTAAAAAATGTGACTCGTGTTGCCAGAAAATGTCCCTTACAGATGGGCACATGAGTTGTGTATGTTGTTTAGGGGCTGTTCACCTGCAGGACTCTTGCTCGATCTGTCACACTTTTAGTTTCAGAGTCCTGCAGGAGAGAAGAAATAAAATAATTTTGCATGGCCTTCTGAAGAACCATCATGATTCTTCGTCTCGGGGTCCTCAGCCAGCTAAAATGTCCAAGAAACACACCAAGCCATCGGTTCCGATTTCGGAACAGTCAAAAAACATTGAAAAGTCTTCGGCTCCCAGCATTGGCTTCGATAAAGTTCAGTCTCCGTTGGCTCCTTCTGTGTCCTTGGAACCAGTCCAGACACATAAGAGAACAAGGTCTCCTTCTTTGGAGCTGGTACGCTCTGCTCCACAATCTCCTCTGCTGCAACCTGGAGCGGGCAGTCACCAGTCCTCTTTGCACTCCTCTCGGTCCTCCAGGCTTTTGGATCACAATGTAGAGAGAGTAGTCAACAGGCTCCTCAAGTCACAGGCACTTGTTAAATTACTTTCGAGTCCAGCCCATAAAGAATTGTCTCCAGTTTCTTCACCAGTTCCTCCTCCAACTCTCTAGAGCTCTGAGCCGGAGTGCATGGAGGTCGTGGTGGTGGAGCCATCGGCTCCAGTTTCTTTTCCTTTATTGGTTCCAACAACTGCTCCGATGATCTCGATGTCTCAGTCCGTCGAGGGGTCTGGGCAGCAAAGCTCTCTTGTCAGCTCCAATGGGGGAAGTGGCATCGGACCCTTGTCCGATCCTGCTCTCCCTCTCAGAGCTTTGGCACAGGTGAGATTGGCTCCCACGTTGGTCTCAGAGCCGTCGTTCCTGGTTCGCAGGAGATCTCTGGGCTCTTCAGAGCCGGCAGCTCCTTTGACTCGGGGCCGTGGTGCCTTCAAGGTAATGAGTGTGCTGTCTCCTGAGACAGCTCCCCCCTCGGCTCCATTGGCTCCTTCTCCCTCGGTGCCTGTGCCTGCCTGTGACTCTTCTCCTGCCTCCAAGTGTAGGAAACCTGTGCCCCAGGACGCCCCACTGGGTGACCCCACCTCTTCCAAAACCTCCCCTGAACATTCGGAGGAGGTCCCTCAGAAGAAGAAATGCAAGAGGAAGCATCTAGACTCCCCTGAGTGTATCACTTCAAATACAGACTTGGATGAATCAGAAGGGTCCTTACGATCCCCCTCTGAGGATGTCTCCTTTTCAGACATCTTGGAAATTCTTAGAGAGGTGGCTGGAAGTCCCTAGCCCCTTCTGAGGATGAGTCTGTCTACCTGGATGCATTTGGTTCCTGACCCTCCACCTCTTGAGTGTCTCTGCCTTTCGACCCACTTTTGTCTGTAGTGAGTCGAAAGGCGTGGAGCGCTCCAGAGACCATGGAACCAGTTCCGAGGAGACCGAATAAATTTATTACTGCTCCCGAGGATAAGTCTTTCTTTTCCAAAGGGGTCTGTGTTGTTGCCATGGTGGTGGCAGCAGTCACTAAGAAGGAACTTGCAGAAATTTCTTCATCTGTCCATCCGCTGAAAAGAGTCTCGTACGATGGACAGGTATGGGAAGCATATGTTTTCTTCAACAACCTTTACTCTCAGGTTGCTGAATTACATGTCTCATTTCACATGACTTCAGAGGGCTCTCCTGAAAGAGTTCCTATAGCTGAGGGGGTTGCGAACAGGGCAGCTTCCCAGCTTGCGACCTTGACTTCCGTGGTTAACGCCTTCATGAGACTCATTTCTTATGCGGCAGATGGAGTGAGTAGGGCAGCAGGTACTGCAATAGCTTTGCAGAGACGCTCCTGGATGCTCCTTTGTCAGTTTGCGGTACCTTTTAAGTCTTCATTTATCAACATCCCCTTTGATGGCTCATCCTTGTTCGGGCCTTAGGTAAAAACAGACTCTCACCAGGTGTGAACAGGATGGCAAGACTCTCTCTGCCGTAGGAGTCCATTTTTCCACTCCATCTAGACCCTATCCTAAAGGACAGAAGAGTGGAAAGATGTGGTTCCGAAAATCCCAAGGAGCTTCTCCTGACACATGTGGAGATTTTTCCCCCAGGGGCAGATGGGGAAACAACAATGAAAGATGCCACCCTCGCGGCAGAGGGGGTCTGCATCAGCAGGGCGACAGAGATACTTTCTCTGCTAGGCCCTTCCAGCACTCCTGAAGGGAGGCCCGGCTGTCCACCTGTGGAGGCACTCGGGGGCAGACCATCACTGTACCCAGCAGCCTGGCAGTCTGTCACGAGAGAATCATGGGTACTGTCGATAATATCCCGGTGTGACAAAATTCCTTTTTCTCACACAATCCTAGAGGTTCAAAGATTGCTAGAAAAAAGACCCATCCAGGAATTCCTCGCAGACCAAATCAGATCCAGAACTTACTCAAGATTCTTTTAGTTCCAAAAAAGACCGGGGACTGTAGACCCATTTTGGATCTCAGCAAGCTAAATCAGTCATTAAAAAAGATGATGTTCCAGATGGTAACACTGAAGTCCATTTTTCCCTTCTTGGGTCAGGACAATTGTATCTACTCCATAGATCTCCAGGACACGTACTACCACATAAAAATGGACAGGCAATCCAGGCGATTCCTACACTTCCAGTTTAGAGCCAGTCATTATCAGTTCAGAGCCCTGCCCTTTGGTCTCACCACAGCCCTCAGGGTGTTCAAGTGTATGGCAGTGTCACAGCTCACCTGAGGCATCTAGGATTCCAAGTGTTTCCATATCTAGATGACTGAATCCTCACTACTACCACCAAGCATAAACTGATCAAGCACGGGACTACACAATCCAAACTTGTTCCCAGTTAGGCATCACCATAAACTGCAAAAGATCTGCCTTCTTAGTCTGTTACCTTTATAGATACAAGACGCATGATAGCAAAACTGCCTCAAGAAAAGGTGTTAACCATTCATCAGCAAGTTTTGTTCCTCATAAAAAAGACAAGAGTTCAGGCAAGAGAAGTTTTACAAGTCTTGGTCTCAATGGCTGCTGCAGTCACACTAGTCCCTTTGGCACGCTTCCACGTGCAGATTCTGCAGTGGCTTCTTTTCGCTCAGTGGTCTTTCCAGGATTTGCCAGTGTCACACATGATCTTGATTACGGAATCTTTCAAAAATGACCTAGTATGGTGGCTTGTCTCCCCCAGGTGACTCTGGGCAGACCCTTTCTAGACCCCCATCCTGTAGCCACAGTGACCACAGACGCTTCCCAGATGGGGGCATTATCTGGGACAGACTTCCACGGAATGTGACAACCTCATGAGTATCATTTACACATCAATGTTCTAGAGATGAGAGCGGTGCTTATGGCATTACAAGCACTTCAAGACTACCTACTAGGACCATTGCAATTCAGACAGACAGTATGTCAGTGGTATGGTACATCAACAAGCAGGGCAGAACCAGAACTTATCACTTTTGTCGGGAGATGCTTCGAGTATGGCAATGGGCGATGTCTTCCCAACATTTTCTGATTGCGACACATATTCCCGGAAAATCCATCGTGATAGCGGACAGGGTCAGCAGGGCTATCCTCATGCCTCACGAGTGGTCCCTGAAACAAGAAGTTGCAGACTTGATTTTAAGCAAATGGGTCCAGCCATGCTGCGATCTTTTTGACACTCCCATAAACAACAAATGCACCAGCTACTTCACCCTAGTCTCGCCTCCGGGACAGTCACCCAGGGATGCACTTGTTCACGATTGGCCTCTGGGACTACTATATGCCTTTCCACCTTTCCCTCTAATTCCAAAGGTACTTCAGAAAGAAAAATCATTGGGTTGTGAACTCATCCTCATTGCTCCTTACTGGCCTCATCAGGTATAATTCCCGTTTCTTCACCATCATCTTCAACTGGAGCCTTGGAAACTGGACCCAGTTCCGGACCTCCTGACACATCAGTCGGGTGGGCTTCATCCATCCCTCCAAATGCTCAAGCTGACTGCTTGGTTCCTCCACTTCCAGTCTTAGCCAGGCTCCCAAACATTCCCCTGCTGTACATCACATCCTAGTGGCCTCCCACAAGCCCACTATCAGGAAGATTTACACTAGCAAATGGAAGAGGTTCTCTTATTGGGTGAAGAGTAATGACATTGATCCCTTCACTGCTCCTGTCCACAAGATTCTTAACTTTCTGGCCGAAACCTTCGAAAAAGAGGCAGCTGCAGCTACTATTAGGGTCCAACTTGCTGCCATCTCTAATTTTCATGTAGGAGACTTGGATTCTAACATCATGTCCCATAAGTTGTGCAGAGCATTCTTACGAGGTACAACACTTTTACGGCCCTTGGTAAGAGCACCTCCCCCCGGGACTTAAACTTTGTTTTAACTTCTATGGTTCTGCCACCCTTTGAACCAGCAGCATCTTGTCCCCTGAAATTTCTGTCGTGGAAAACTCTCTTCTTGATTGCTACAACCTCAGCTAGACGGGTTTCTGAATTACATGCTTTGTCTATTCGCCCGTCTTGTATCATTTTTCAAAACGGTCTCTCTTGGACCAATCCTTCCTTCTTGCCAAAGCTATGTTCAGAGTATAACTTAAATCAGTCCATTGAGCTTTTTGTGTTCTTCCTCAATTACGGCAACAAGGCAGAGTATAGACTCCACCAATTGGATGTCCATAGACAATTATGTTTTTATTTATACAGGACCAAAGACCTCCGAAAATCAGACCAATTGTTTATATCCTTTGCTGACAATAAACAAAGTTATCCAGTTTCAAAAGTGACCTTATCAAAATAGCTGTTGGACACAATCAGTTGTTCATATGATTTGTGTAAAAAGACGCTTCCAGGATGGCCCAGAGAACTTTCAAGCAGGGCCTTAGCCACCTCTGTTGCCTTCCAAGCTAAATTGCCTTTAGATTCAATCTGTGCAGCAGCAACATGGGCAAATCCTCATACCTTTATCTCTCATTACAAAGTGGATGTGGTCTCCCGGAATAGAGCATCTTTTGGTTCCATGGTCCTGAAGAGTTTGTTCCAGTGAGCCACCCAAGAACCAGGTGCTGGGGACGTGGTCCCAACCAGCAAGTATGAAGGCGAGATGGGACAACATAACATATAGAAGGTATGTACCTACCATAACGTTCCATGTTTGTTGTCCTTTATCTCGCCTTCCTTCTTGCGCCCCCTCTCCTTCCCCCTTCCTAGAGGATGGAGAGGAGTTCCTTTATTGGTTACACTGGCTGAGTTTCCTGCTGACATACCAGGTTAGTTAACCATGTGTTGTTTTCCTCTTTCCTTCTTAACCAAAAATGTGTAAGAGATTAGTAAGAGTTGCTTTTTACTATGTATGTCTCGTGTGGGCTATTACAAATGAGATCTGGGTAGCTACCACTAGGCTTGTTGAGATAAGGGGTAGCCTCGAGCCAGTAAAAGCTCTTGAGCTATAGTAAATCGGCAGAGTTGGAGCCAAGGATAGGCTCCGAACCAACCAGCAAGAAGGAAGGCGAGATGAAGGACAATAAACATGGAACGTTATGGTAGGTGCATAACTTCTTTTTGTGCTAATCAGCAATGATTTAATGGTGCACAGGGCAAATTAAAGTGCAGTAAGCACCCACTGCCGAAGGCTTCTTCACACATCAACTGACAGGATGAGTACAGATCTGTTAGTCCTGACCCCAAAGCTTTCTGAAGTGAGTAATTGTTGGGAAGTAGCTTTAGCATTGAAAACTAAACTTTGCAGGAGTGAGGTAGATGTAAAGGAAATAATGAAGGTAGACACATGGAGTGTGGCCTTACATCATCTGTGTTTTGACGTGATAGAAATTGCTTAGAGAGTTAGACCACTCTGTATTGGGTCAAGTACATTTTTCACTGCCCTTGTTGCCAGTGTGTGAATTGGCTCAAAGAAGAGGTCTGCTGTGTCACAGCTATGCTGATGACACTTAACCCTGCCTCCTTTCCTTAGACCCAAAGAGGACTCTTTGGTAATCCTATTTTCTTGGATAGATTTCAATGGAGTGTAATCTAACCTGTTTAAGATTGTTGCCTTGCCTTCTTTACACCACACTTAGGCTTCCCACAGCCCCTGTTTGTGCTCCCGTATTGTTTACAGGGGTCTTAAGTTGGAATCTGGATCCATGGTGCTTAATCTTGGAGTAGTCATCAGTGATCGTCATTTCAGGAATGGATGTTAGCTGCTGTCTAGTCATGTTGTAACTAAATGAAAAATATCAGCCATATATTAAGTACCTGTTCCATAGGAGGACTTCTCAGTGGCTGCTTTTAGGACCTGGTTATCATTTGTTTGGGCTAATCTAATGTCCTGTACATGTTGCTATCACACACTGAGTTTGAAAGATGGTGTTATGTGCAGAGTTCAGAATCTAGGCTCTTATCTGGAAGCTTAGCTTAAAGTTATCCCACCATCTGTCTACTTTCTGACCACTGGTTGCCTTTAGAGCCCAGACACTTAATTGTAAAGATCCTTGTAGTTATGCTAAATAGCTAACAAAGCTTCCATTTATTTAAAGGAAATTGTGGTACCCTTCCACTCTTCTCATACACTCCATTCAGCTTCCTCAGGACTACTGCTGATACCTAGATTTCAGATTGAGTCCTGTGGACTCGTTTGCTTTTCCTGTCATGCTTCTGATGCGTGGAATTTGCTACCATGGTAGTTTCATGCTTGCAGTTCTCTGCATTTTGCAGACAATGCATCCTTTCCATGGAGGTTTCTGAGACTCATTTCTAATCACTACATAGTGAATTATGCATGTTCCTTATTTACTTGTTAGTAGTGTGGCCTGCTATCTTTCATAGGCACACCAATAAATAAAGGTTTATGGATTGCTTGATTGCATATAACATTCAGCACAGTGGTCATATAATTATCATATTTAGTTAGTACTATGTATGCTGAGGAGGTTTCACTTCTTCATTCAGGTTTTCTTGCTGTTCTTTTTTCTTCTTGTAAAATTGTAAAGTAAATGCACTCCACAAGTGGATATGAAAGGGCAGGAAGACTTTAACAGGAATAAATGGATAAAAAATGAATATTTTTGTCTGTCATAACTGTAGAATTAATCAGAAAATCTCAAAATGCCTAGTAGGCTGATGCAGTCTTCAGAGACATTTCTTGGAGTTTATATTTTTCAGATGTGTGTTTATTAAATTATCTTTCAATAAAACATCCTGGATCCTTCTAGAGATTTCTTTCTGGGCAGCTTGACGAGTTACTAGCATGCTTATACTACTGAAATATCTCGGAGGGGGCATGAAACTCGAAGTGCAACACCAGCACTTTAATTCAGAAAAGAAAGCATTTGATTTTGCCAAGAACAAGTCATACTGACACTTCCTTATTGCCCTTGGGAGATTAGCTTTGTACTTTGAAAATAGAAGCCAAACCTTGAGTTACAAGGTGATAATGTAATTCTCCTGGTATATGAAACATCACAGTGTAGTTAGATAGCCTTTGGACTTGTAGATTATCGTACTTGAATAGCTTGATTTGATTATCACTTCATAAGTTGCAGATGTTTGCCAGTTGTTATGCTGTTAGTGTTTATTTTTTAAGGAAAGTATTTTGTTTGATCTAAATAGCAGGCAGTCACGTCTTTTCTTTGTTTTTCTGGAATTTTTGAGATCTAATCCAGGGCCATGTTCAAGCAATGCTTACTGCTGTTAATCGAGGTAAATGCAGGAGTCATACTTTAGAATTCTTGTTTTATTGGAAATAATTTGTAAGATGCCATCCCTGAAATAAAAATAATAAAAATGATACAAATTCTCACGTTATTAATAATTTGAGTTACTTGTGTGAATGCAGTATATAAACTAGGAACAAGTCCAATTCATGCAAATACCTAGTTCTGTCTGTCACCAGATTAGTAGTAAATTAAACTGTTCTCATTTATTGATTTCAATACTGAACTGACATGCATTACTGAAACTTGATTAAAGCAGGCAGGATGACACTGGTGTACAATTATGTTGCAGTCTAGCTCTAACAAGTACGGAGGGGGTGTCACTGTTACTTAATTTTCTTTTCTCCTAAATCTTGTGGTTTTGCCCACTTGAAAGGCAGGTAATTCAAGCATGTATATGTCTCGTACTGAGCTGTAACTCTAGGTTTGCTAACTAAGTCTATAGGTTTTGCTGAGATTGTCCTTTGTCTTTGTCCTGTTTCTTCATATTTTACCGTTACCTGCCCAAGTTTGTTAGATTAATTCAATGTGTAGACATGACTGTATAGTTTTGTTCTGATAGGATTTACAGCGTATTAAAATTTCCCTACATTTTTGTCATTCATTATGCATTTCAGCCCAATCCTAGTTAATTTAAAAAAGCATAGGTATTTGTTTTGGATTTAGTTTATTTCAGTGAACTAAGTATGTTCCCTGAGACTGCAGACCTCTTTCTTGGAGTGACCTCAAAAGTAGAAAGAGTAAGTTAAGTCCTTACAAGCTGCTGTAATTCAAATCCAGTTCTCTAGCTTTGCAGCCCAGTAGTTAAATAACCATTATAGTAATACCTTCTATTATTTCTTTTACTTTTGTTCGCTCTCTTTATTAGTAGTTGATCACCTGTATTCATTGCCGAGCTTTGCACGCACAATATGGAAAAAGGTAAGGAGTGCAGATATACTGGTTGTGTATTGTCTGTTTTGACATCTGGAGTAAGAACTTGAGAGACCATTTGAACCTCATCTCATAGTGGGCTGTATTGCCTCACTCAGTCTTACTTAGTATAACATTTCATGTAGTAATTCCATCATAAATTCTGGGTATCCTTTGTGAGATTTAGTGACTCAGCTAAACCAAATGCTCGTATGTTGAGTCTGTAGTTTGTGAACATAATTCATTGAAACCCCTATTTGTTTAACAAATGATTGAAGGTGAGATTGTATTCTTTGTCATGGCATTCTTACGTTTTTACATTTAAGGCATGTTTTATGCTGTTACTCTTTGTAAATCTAACTAGGTATTCGTGAACTTCATCGAGACAATATGCTTTGTTTGACATCTCATTTTATGTTTTGCCTCGGTTTCATGCATTATTTTTAGAAAGTCATTTGCATTGCACAAAACTCACAAGCATCAGCTAAATGGATACACAATTTTGTAAAATCTGCAGCAGCTGAACCCCAATAAGTAGCACAGCGGGACAGCAGGAAAAAGTTAAGAAAAGTCACAAGGCCATACAGAAGCAGACATTCCAAACTATAGGAATGCACAGTAAGTTTGAGCTTTAAGGCTGTCCTTTTTGGTGATGACACAGAGCTACAGCTAGGGTTAGTAATTGGGACAATTTACATTAATTATTAGAAGGAAAGGCTAACACATAGACATTGGTGAATAATAAAAAATACACAAGTGTTTATTTATTTGCTTATTTATTGGGGTGTGATAGCAGGGTAAACTGAAATGATCCAGACAGGACTGTTATTCAGACAAAATTTCAAAGTATGTGTTCAGGAATTATATTACGTAATGAGAACCAAGATAAACCCTAGAAATACAGAGCACATATGCACTTTAGAGTAAGCCTAGTAGTACAGTGCCTGTATATATATTTAATAACTACAGTTCCAATAGGACCTGATTAAGTTTGATGTAAAGTTTCATTGGATATGTGCTTTAGATCAGTTGTTCCATGCATTTAGTTGCATGTGGGGTTAATTCACTTCTTGTGGCAAGCAATCTCTGCCCAAAACCTAAATGTAAACTAAAATGGTTAACCTCTTTAGAAACTAATGTATATATTGTACATTGCATTGTGTGCTTTCACTAGAATGTTTATACACCGTTTTTACTGTGTATTTAGCATGAAGTACTCTGTTATTGCTTACATTTCTGTATTTTTGGTGAAATGTGTTGTATTTCACCCAGGCAGAGTCTGGAATTGGTCAGTAGTGATTAGGGCACTACCCCAGTAAACAAATATAAATAAGTGAACCTCTACTCTGTATAATCCCTACGCCTTAAAACTTAGTGGGGAAATCCATCCCAACCTAGGCCCAGCTTCTCTCTATATCCACAACCCCCCCCCCCCCCAACTCAACACTCCTTAAACTCCTTTCTCTACTCACTGGCCACATTAACATAAGAAGTTTCTATAACAAGATAATTTCATGCATGGCTTATTCAACACTCACCTGACATTGTTGTACTAACCAAACTTGGCTGAAAAATGAAACTAATGATTATGAGATACTCTGATATTCTTTGTGTTTCACTGTTGCAGTCATCACATTTGGGTTATCCCTGCCAGGGTAGCCCTCAGCTGGCCCGAATACCAGAGACATAGTATTTCTGCGTCAGTTGCTGTCACTTGAGGACTGACATCAGGTCGTCAGCAGTGTAAAGTAAGGCAGTCGTCGCCATTACATCAGTCTTTCTTGCCGTGGAGCATGAAGCAGAAGCAGTTTGCATGAGTGCCGGTTGGCTGCTACCTGAGTTTTCGGCTACCAAATTGAAGTTGAAGTCTTCTAAATCTAAGTACCCCACTGGGGATCCTTTTTTTCTTGCACTAACCAATGTCAGAAAAAGTTAATAATTGTCTCGCCTGTGGAAAACAAACACCACACCGAGACTTCCACTCTTACTGTATCACTTGTTTAGGCCCAGACCATGACGTCCCTCATTGTCACTTCTGTGCTTTGTTCAGTGCTAGAACTATCCATCGTCGGGCCCTTATTGTAGCCAGATAATTTTGCTTACAGTTCTCGAATTCTGATTTGGCTTTGGTAAGCCATCTGACAGCAGATCTTCTGAAAAAATGTAAAGAAGATAAAGACCAAGACAGACCTCACAGGTCCAAACCTATCGATGATGCTTCCGTTAAGCTAGTCGTCAGTTCTCCGGTACTCAGTGAGGCGCTTTTGCAGCCCCTGAACCCCGCTTCTGTTAATTCGCTGGTCGCTACCGATACCCTTTCAGAGTCCGGTATGCTGCAAAACTCTTCTTCGACTAGGGATCCTGTGGTCATCTCAACCTTGGATGGGTCCGGAGCCGCTGAGCAGGCATGGGCTTCCAAGGAAGTCCTTCGCACTACCGAATCTCGACACAAACCGACGTCTTCTTTCACGTCTACTATTCTTTCTAAAACTACCAAGTTTCTTAGGCCCAGGGTACGAACCACACTCAAACTGACAACCCATTCTCAGGCGCCTGCTAACTTGCTTCAGTCTCAAATGCTTAAAATGGCAGAAGACCTTATCATGCTGATCAGGGGAAGCCAAGCTACCCCCTCCAAAAGGAAAAGAGATCTGTCCCCTGTAGTTTTGTCTGAAAAAGACTCTGAATATGAAGCCATGCAATCCCTCTCCACTTATGAAGATTCTGTTGCAGAGGATTCCATTCCTTCAGCCTCTCACCCAGAGGATTTTTCCTTTGGGGAAACCCTGCATACCTTAAGGGAGCATTTCCCATGGGAGAGTTAGGACCACCCTCAGTCTAAAAAGAGACTCAGGGAATTCCTAGATCTTCCACAACACAGACCCTTGGCCATCACCCCAGTCCTGTATGTTGTGGAGGATGTTTTCCTCGAATCCAGCTTGACTCCCTGATGCCTTTCCTCCTGCTCCCAGAAAACCAGACAGGTACTGTAGAGTCCCTGACTCACACAAATATCTTTTTAAAAATCCTACAGCTGACCCTGAGGTAATTTCTCAAGGGCCAAAAGGGATTAAAGCTACCTCTACTAAGAATCCCACCCCCTCAGACAGGGATTCCCGAGCATTGGACAGATGGGGTAGAAAAGTATACACCTCAGCTACTCTTGTTTTCAGGGCACTAAATTGTTAGTTCCATATGCTGAAATTTCAGCAACGTACCTTGGAACTCCTTAAACAAAAAAGTCTTCCTTTCCTGCGTGGACAGAATCTAAAGATTTATAAGAGTTAATGCATTCTGCAAGTCAAGTAATTAAACATACCTTGCACTGTGGTTTTGACACCCTAGAAGCTTCTTGCAGGGCAGCAGTCACTGGATCTGTCATTAAAAGGCATTCATGGCTTAAGGAACAGCCCCTGCCAGACCATGTCAAATCTAAATTGTTGGATTCCCCATTGCACAAAGATAACTTATTTGGCACTAAGGCAGAAGAGATCTTAAAAAAGATGGAAGAAAAAGCAAAATCTATGCAAACAGTTAAGGATTTCTTGGAGGTCCAGCTCCCTAGGTACAGCAGGCATTGTCCCTCTAAACACTGGTTCTTTCCTGCTCCCAGTAAACCGTCCCAGCCTAGTCCCCGTGGAAGCAGGTCCTCCATACAGCAGCCCCACTTCAAAACCAGGGAGTTCTAAGCCACCCCCTTATGGTAAGAGGTCACAGTGACTCACCTCCTCCACCCCCTCCCTCTGCCCATCTTCACTTACCCCTAGGAGGAAAACTCTCTTTTCACTCAAGCACCTGGGCCACCATTACCAAGGACCACTGGGTTCTGAACATTGTGTCTTAGGGATACAATTTTTCCTTCCACACCCTTCCAACCCCAAAAGGGTTCCCAGATCTACCACCAAATCAGTGGGCAGAGGCTCAAAAGCAAATCTATTCCCTGCTCTCTATGAGGGCAGTAGCACATGTTTCTGCAGAACAGATAGGCCAATGTTTCTACTCCTGACTTTTTCTGATGCCCAGAAAAGAGGGCACCTGATGCCCCATCCTCGAACTATCCATTCTAAACACCTTCCTGGTGATCCTAAAATTCAGAATGCTCACCCTCCAGCTGCTGCTACCCATGCTGTCCAAGGATACTTGGCTAACCACCCTAGATCTAAAAGAAGCCTACCTCAACATTCCTATCAGGGAATCATGCAAGAAATATCTCCTCTTCAGGGCAGGATCCCAACACTTCCAGTTCTCTGCACTTCCCTTTGGCTTATCTACTGCTTCCAGAGTTTTCACAAAATGTCTGGCTCCGGCCATTGCCTTTTGCAGACAAAGAAATATTCAGATTTACCCATACTTAGAAGACTGCCTTATTCTGGCAGACAGCCAGAAAAAGCTGCTCAAGCACTTGGCCTTTGTAAAGACCCTACTAACCTCCCTAGGGTACACAATCAACAAAAAGAAATCCAAACAGTTGCCCACCCAAAGGATAATCTTCCTGAGAGCAAGTCTGGACAAAGCATCACAGATGGCATACCTTACTCAATAGAAACAAATTTTCCTGAGAGCCTACTTCTTTTAAGTAGCCACCAGGCCCCAGCTAACTGCAAGGAAGATCCTGCAAGCTCTGGGGTTCATGGCATCTTCCATACTACTCATTCCATATGCCAGACTGCATATGAGGAAACTTCAGTGGTACCTAATGAGCCTCTGGTGCCAACACTCTCAAGACCTGGAAACTCTTCTACTTATAATTCCTTGCCTCAGAAAATAATTTCTTTGGTGGACAACAGCATGCTGCCATAACAAGGGAATGCCTTTTTCCCCACCTCCCCACCGCCCAGACCCTCACCACAGATGCATCAGACTATGCCTGGGGTGCACACCTGGACTGCAGGTGCATACAGGGCCAATGGAGCTCACAGCAAATCCCTCTGCACATCAGTCAAAAAGAGATGATGGCTGTGCAGCACGCCTTGATAGCTTTCAAGCCCCTTCTCTCTCCAGTGGCTCTCCCAATCAAAACAGACAACATCACTGTGATGTGGTACATCAACAAGCAAGGAGGGACTCACTCCTACCCTTTATGCAGGCTGGCCATGACCCTTTGACACACAGCCTTTGACATGCAACTACACCTGTTAGCACTATTCCTACCAGGTTCTTTCAACTCTCTGGCAGACCAATTAAGCAGAAATTTTCTGGACCCACACCAGTGGCAACTCAACAGAAGTACCTTCACCCTAATAACTCAGAAATGGGGAACCCCGAAGGTCAACTTCTTTGCCGCACACAACAACCATCAGCTCAGCAAATACTGGACTAGGGAGCATCACTGCATGGCTTAAAACGTGGATGCCCTGACCTTCGCCAATCTATTGGTCTATGCCTTTCCTCCCCTACTTCTCATCCCCAGAGTACTGCTCAAAATAAGGGAGGCAAAACCAAGGACTTTTCTTATAGCTCCAGACTGGCCCCGGCAGCACTGGTACCCCTTGCTGTGCAGCTTGTCCCCGCTACCCCTGTGGCATCTTTCTCAGATTCCAAACCTCCTGACCCAGAGGGAAGGGGAATTCATGCATCCCCAATTGCAGACACTCAATTTGGCAGCTTGGCTTATTCCCTAACCCCGAACCAATTTGCCAGCCTCAGTAAACAGGTTCTGGATGTTATCCGTGAGGCCAGACATTCTAGCACCAGGGGGCAGAAGGCAAAGCCATCTCCAAGAAAACATTTCCAAATGTATAGCCCACTGCATCCATTTCTGTTACAAACAGCATGGAAAGCCTCCCGCCAAGGGGTCGGGATACACTCCACCAGAGCAGCCTCCACCTCTGCAGCTTTCCTCAGCGGAGTCCCCACCAAGGACATCCAGGAGGCTGGCACCTGGACATCTGTTCACACTTTTTAAAAAGCATTACCACCTGCCTCTCTTCTCCAAATCCAGGGCAGGGTTTGCCTCTGCAGTCTTGCAGGGCATCCTAGCCATCCCTTAGTTTCATTGACTGCCTCCACCCTTTTCCTCAGCTTTGGGAATCAACCCAAATTTGATGACTGCAACAGTGAAACATGAAGAACATAGTACAGTTGTGTACACTTAACCATAAATGTAGATGTTCAAGCGTATTCATTGTTGCAGTCCTGGTTTCCCTCCCTCCATCCCCCATTCTTCTCTTTCTCCTTTTATTACCTTTCTAACTTGTTCTCTTTTCCTTACAAGGGACATATTGGTATTTATTTTCCACTGGTGGGGTTTCTTCCACCAGAATCCTCCCTCCTACTTGGGGGCTCCTGACAGGTTAGGGCAAGAAAAACTGATGTAATGGCGTCGGCTATCTTACTTTATACTGCTGACGACCTGACATCAGTCCTCAAGCGACAGCAACCGATGCAGAAATACCAAGTCTCTGGTATTCGGGCCGGCCTAGGGCTACCCTGGCAGGGATAACCCAAATGTGATGTGAATACACTTGAACATCTACATTTATGGTAAGTGTACGCAGCTGTACTTTCTGACTGTAGCATCTGTCGAGCTGACAGAAAACATAAGAAAGCTGAAAGAATTGCAGCACTCTGTAAAAACACCCATCAACTCACTGCCACCTGTAACTCCTCCCCAGTTTGACAACACAGAAATCCTGGTCAATACTCTGTAACTAAACCAGCACAAATTTGTGTACATTATAAGAATCTGTATTCCCTCCTGGTAACAGTCTCACCACTACAGAAGACATTCTCTTCTGGCTTATCTCTAACATTCCTCAATAAAAATTAATACCTTAATTTTTTACTGGCTCTCATTCTTCTCTGGCAACTCCTCTCAAAACGTAAAACTGTACAAACTTGCTCATATGATCACCTCTACCATCCGCTATAAAGATAAACACAACAGAGGAACCACCATATTCTGGATGTTGTCCCCCCCCCCCCCCAAGTAAAATGTGTACTTCGGGAACTCTCCTTGACTCTCTAAGTGTCTGTCTCCCAATATTTACTTTAAGAAAAACCTCTAAAAACAACATTACAATGTGGTTCAAATTTCGAAAATGACACCTTTGTGTCATACCTCTATCCAGTACAACTGGACAATCCTAAAATATTTATCTTGTTATGGTGCTATATTGCACTTCAATAACATATTCCTAAATATATTGAATGAACTAGGCAAGTAAGTCAAATTCTGCCCCTTGGTTGTCCAGAAGTGCCAAACATCATATGAAACTTTGAGATGCTGCCTGAAAAACCCGGGCAACAAATAAAATTCAAGCTAACCATTAAAACTTCAAAGAACTCAGAAACAGATCTAAATATCAAACTAAATCTGACAAAAAAAAAACCAGCTACATGAACCTCCAAAATGTAATAATCATGATAACTCCAAATTATTCTGGTCTTCCATAAATCAGTTCCTAAACCTTGGCCACTCAGTACAACCTTCAATAGCAGTCAGTTCAGACAACCTCACAAAAATGTGCATTTAACTTTATTAATTCAGTTTCATCCTTACTCAGTAATAACAACCAAAGCAATACCCACTTCACATTCTAAAGCCTAAAATCTCGACAATCCCTCCAGCCAGTCCCTACCTCCACCATTTAAAAGCTTCTTCTCAAACTAAAACCCACCTCCTTACCACTTAACAGCCTACCAGATGAATATATAAACCTTGCAGCAGAGCCATAGCCTAAAGTGCCTTTATATTGATTAACCGCTCTATCTATGTAGCACTGTTATAGAAAACTTATTACGTCATCCCATCCATAAAGGTGGTCAATCGAGTTCACAAATTATAGGCCCATTGCCATTCTCTCCCCTCTATCTAAGATACTTTAAAAAATGCATGCAGTCCCAATTACTGCACTACATCACCCAAAACACATTTCTTTCTCTGTCATAGCATGCTTTCCACCCCCACCATAGCGTCTCCATGGCTCTTTATAGCTTCTTTAATACAATCAACACAAACAGAGATGAAGGTAATCTAGTATCAGCCCTCTTTTTTGATTTCTCCCACACATCTCTTACAAAAGCTATCTAACGTAGGCATACCCCTCCCTTTCCTGGATTTCCTTCTACCTTGTGTATCACCACCAAGTGGTATTAATGACCTGAGATGTACCTCCCTGGACTGTATGGAGAGAGAAACATTATTGATCTCTCAGCATATGTATCTCAGGCAGTTGTGTGCATTGCATTGGCTAGCATTCTACCTTCATCCAGAATGATGCCACACTGTGAATAAAATATGATTGACTTCAAAAATTGGCCTAATTTCTGATGTCTTTCTAGGGGGATTCAATGTTTGTCAGCATGGAAGAACATGGTTAACAAACCACGTTTGCAAAGGGTGATCTGTACCTGTCTATTTTAGGCTTCTGAATATTGGCTAAAACTTTATCCAACCCCTTAGAGTCTCTTTTAGGCAATGACAAATTGAAAAACCTACCAACATAGCAGAAAACACTCAAACAGTGCAAGGCTTCAGTGGCTTCAACACATTAAGGCCATCAGCTGCACAGATAGGGACTAAAGGTGGAGGAGTCTTGATGTACATTAGCAACACGTATACCTCTAGGTTTGTTAAACAAGATGATGGTCTGGAGTTTATCCACCTCTAAATTACCATAGACAAAGTCCCATACCATATCATTTCAAGCTGTAGGTCACCCTCTGTGTCCCAAGAATTCCATATCTCTTACCTAGACCAACTGGAGACACACACCATTAAACCTTATTCATAGGAGACTTTAATTACCCCTCTGTACACTGTGAAACATACATTGCCTCAAACTCAGAGGCACAATGATTCTTGGACTTTATTAACACAAATGCCCTTGTCCAGATAGTGTGTAAACCCACCAGAGATTCAAACATACTGGATCTGGTGCTCATCAATATGGGAGAGTGCTGCACACCCACCCAGTGTCACTTCCTCACTGGTGAGGTCAGACCACAAAGCTGTGTCCTTCAAAATAAAAATCAACTGAGTAACCCCAGCAAACTGTGTAACAAACTACATGATATTAAATAAGAGTTTGTCAAAATTCAATTCCCCTCCTAAATGTGTGAAATTGTTCACAGAGACTCTGTACAACCATGTAAATGGATGTATAAAAGATACTGTGCCTACTAGAAAACCCAAAACAAACTATTACAACAAACCACAGTGGTAGAGTCCTAAGTTTAATAAAATATATAACAAAAGGAAAATAGCTAATTAAACTGAACAGGAAACTGAGAGGATTAATTAAGTCTGACAAGGCCAATTATGTGGTCAGGATAGACTCACAGGCTAAAGACAACCATAAAGCTTTCTACAACTATGTCCATGACCTCAAAGGCAGCACACGTGTGCAGAGTTGGTGGTCAATGGTGCCACCTTAACTGAGCAGAGTGACGTAGCAAATCTGCTAGCTGACAAATTCAGCTCAAGCTTCACAATGATCCCCCACCTTCCCTATGAAATACCTACTAGCGAACCCCCCCCCCACCAAACTATTATCAGGGGGTAGGTCCTGGCGGTGCTCACTAAAGCTAAAAACAAAGCCTCAATGGGCCCTGAAGATATCCCGAGATGTCTCCTAAATATCTTGAGACATGACCAATCAGGACTACTTGAGTCACTTTTCAACTGTAGCTTCAAAACAGGCTTTGTACCATGAGACTGGAAGACTGCAGTGGTTATCCCATTTCACAAGGGTGGACCATTAAATCCTAGAAATTACAGACCCATTATTCTGACTGGTCTAATGAAAAGCCATGGAAAGAATCATCATGAAAATGATCCAGAAAAACATAGGCAGCCTTCAGAAACTGGACCCAACCCAGTTTGCCTTTGTTAAGTTAAGGTAATGCCTACTAAACCTGGTGGACTTCTTTGAGAAGGTCATCAAGGTAATGGATGAGAGAGGAATGGTGCATATTGCCTACCTGGATCTGGATACGGCATTCAGTACAGTAGCCCACTCAGGTATAATTGACAAACTCACAGAACTGGGCAGAAACATCTACATAACTCACTGGATTGTCAGCCAGCTCATGGACAGGACCTAGGAAATCAGGATTGGTGAGACTACCTTCAGTAAGTGACCAGTCACCAGCAGCGTACCTTAGGGCTGTGTGCTGGGACCACTCCTGTTTGGCATTTACTTCTCTGAGTTAAAGGCTAATGTTGAGGGCCTTTGTCTGACCAGCTTTGCAAATGACTGTATATTGGGAGCTATCATTGATTCTCCCATGACACTAACATCTTACAAGAGGGTCTATCACAGACAAATAACTGGTGCAAAAGTCAAGGATTAAAACTCAATTTTCAAAAAACGCATTATATAGTGCCTTTTGGGAAAATGGCAACCCAGACTAATTACTTCATTAATAAGATACCCCTGAGTTGACCTAGTAATCATGGATCTGGGAACATAATGTAGACAGTTATTTGGCCTTTGGCCAACATGTGGCCATGGTAGCAAGAAAATTGCTCAACTTAGTAAGTAAGGGTATGGCATCCAGGTCCAAGAAAGTCATAGTGCCACTTTATTCAGCCTTTATCAGACCCATCATTGAGAATAATGCCCCTTCTGACATGTACCTGACCAGACATATGCAACAGCTGGAACACCCACAAAGGGTTCCTTACTGCAAAAGTCCAGTGTATAAACTCACTGTCCTATACAGTTCATCTTAAAAGGGACAGTTGTGTCAAGTCAGCTTCCCCACTTAACAACTACCGTATTTCCCCGAAAGTAAGACCGGGTCTTATACTCTTTCCCCCAACGAAATACGCATTAGGGCTTATCAGGGGATGCATTATTTACCCCCCACCGTACAACAATCTACATTTATTCATGCACAAAAATCGACATTTATTCATGTACACAAATTGACATTTATTTGGTACTTTTCTGTTATTGGACAACAGTTCTAAGTAACGCGTTAACAGTTGTGTGGTAATTCTACATCAACAGTGCAACAAACATTTCAACTTCGGAATATCTACAACTTGGCTTTCACAGTTATTCAAGTACAGTCATGTCATCTTCTTCTAGAACATTGTCATAAGTCTCCAACCCCCGAATTCCGGCCTGAATTTCTTGAGACTCCATTTCCTGTAGAACCATTGGCCTCAATCTGCCATGCCATAGAGCTCTCCTTAAATGAGCACTGCTTGTACAAGTAGCCTGCTCGAAGTGCATTGGCAACACAGCTGTCAGTGATTTTATCCCATGAATTTTTCACCCAAGTCATGACCTCTTGCAGGCTAGGCTTCACAAAGTTTCCATGCTGATTTCTCTCCATTCTATTTTCAGTGTAGTCATTGAGTTCCATGTGCAATTGGTCCTTGAATGGCTTGTTTATTGCAATATCAAGAGTCTGGAGATAGGCCGCCATTCCTGCGGAAATCATTATTTGATCTATTCTTCTCCATGCAAGTAATTTCTTCATTTCTTTAGCGCGGTGAGTGCTGGCTGAATCCCAGACTAGCAGACCTCTTTCGCCACCTCCCAAAACAAGTGGCAGCATTACATCCACCCACTTCCTTATAACTGCTTGTGTGCACCAGGCTTTTTCAGTTTCAAGAATGTAAATGCCTGAAACACGTTCAGTCTCATCTGCCTTGCCCTTACTAATGATTAGAGGTGGAGTTTTCTTTCCATCTAGATGAATTGCCAAAATACAGATAACATGTGCACCCTCATAACCAGTGGAGGAAATGTAGCTTGACAAGGCCCCCTCTGATCAATTGTTGTTTGAGATCCTTGGCCATAAACACTGCAGTTTCATCCATAGCAATCATGTTGGAAAGTTGGTATTTAGAAAAGTCGATGCCATCAACAAAGGACTTGAACGCAAGTGCACGTTTAGTAACTTAAGTATCTTCCAGCTTGAACAGTGTTGTTGATCTTCTTAGAGACCGTTCATATCGCTGAAGGAAGTCATCCAGCCAATGTTGTGATGTTTTGAATTCTTCTGAGGATATTTCTAACTGTGGTGCCATTGCAAGGGCAAATGCTTGAGTATCAGCCCTGCGCACAACCAAAGCCTTTGCTCTCCTTTTAGCAATCCATTCCCAGATGATGTCTTCCAGCTCGGGAAATAATGGTTGCCGATCTGATCCACACTTGCACTTCTTAGCATTTCTGTCATTGGCCTGTTGACTGAGGTTATCGTATGCATCATGCCATTTTCGGACCATTCGAAGATCTAACTTCTCTTTGCAGAAAGCCATCAGATTCTTTCCCCCGGAATCCTCCACGATTTTTTTCTTGTACTCGATGGAATAGCTCTTTCTTTTTGCACTCATCTTGTCTGGGGGGGAAGGGTTAATTGAAGACTTACGAGACCGGAGTGGCAACACAAATTGGCACCGGTTAAGAAGAGAAGACACAACCACAGCCATTCGTTATCAAGTGTGAGCACTTTACACGCGTTGTCCGTGCTTTGATCAATCAAAGTACACATGCCAGTGTTTATGGGCCAAGGATCTCAACCGTCAAGTGTGAGTGATGATTAGGGTTACAGTAAGAATCCTGGAGGACTCCCAGGGAAAGAATCTTATGACTTTCTGCAAAGAGAAGAAGTTGGGTGTCCAAATGGTCAGAAAATGCTGAGTAGGGTATGACAACCTCTGTCAACAGGTGTCAATAATGTTATTTTATAATTCAACACGTTCGTTGTGTGTTGTTGACTAACTTAACTGGGGTTTATTTTTGGGGTAGGTCTTATATCATGATGCCCATGGAAAACAGTGCTAGGCCTTATTCTCTGGTTAGGTCTTATTTACAAAGAAATACGGTATGTAAAATAAAAAATAAGTACATAAGATAAAAAAATGCAGTATTTTTTTTCTTAATTCTACTTTATCTGTTAGTATTGGATGACCCCATGTGATCAGTACTACTACGTTTTCAGTAGTTTTTTGCGGTTCATGTTTCCAGTGCTTCTTAGCTATGTGTATATTGTAACATGTTCAAAAATCTCCGATTTAACAATCGTACCACGTTGTTGTATCTGTCAGTGTACAAACTCTTAACCGTAAGTATATCACAGAATTAACCGATATACTAATTTGGTTCTAGTTCTGTTTTAGAACCCTTGTATATGTGTATCTCCCTTTTTTTTTCTCTGGAGTCTATGAAACAGCATGTATGTAGTCCAGTGTCTTGAACTGTTGTTATTAAAACTTTCATCTTTTGGTTTACGTTCACCTTTCCCTAGCCATACATTTGCCAAGTTTTAGTCAAAATACGTCTCGCTCTCTCTCCAGTATTCAAAGTATTTTGTACATGACAGGCTTTCTTTTTAGAGTGCTTCTACAGATTTTTATCATTTCTCAGTCAAATGAGATGATGGGGCTTTCAAGTGCATCAGTGTAGTACCCTTACTAAACTTGTAGCAAATAAGACAAGGTTCAGTTTTATGCCCAGGACCTAAGTGATACATGCAGTGGCTACTGTAATCTTCACTTGCAAGTTGTTTATCACATGATCAAGTTTGAGGGGCGAGGACTTATAGGTGCACACTAGGCTAATGACCACTAGTGCCCTTATAAGCCTTGCTATGAAACCCAAGTGTGACCCACAAATTTGATATGTAAAGGGGGTGATATGCCTACTGCCTTTGTCTATCAGCGACGTAGGTGCCAGACCAGAGGTGAATTTTTGATTACCCATACATTGGTCCAAACTGGGATTAAATAGGTTCAGGATGAACTCTGCTTTATGTGGCTGGGGGAGCCTGTTCCAGAGAATGGGAAACATGTCTGTCTCTCCAATATGTCATATTCATGTCATATGCAAAATTTAGGTCTTCTGATCTGTTACCCTTGCTTCCAACAGAAAGTGAGATAATGATTTTTCTCGCTTTCTTCAACATTTACAGCAGTGAACAACAAATAGCAAGTACGCCCAAGGGTACTGCTCATTAGAAAATCTCTAGCACAACACTTTGTGGTCAGAAGTACTCAGGTTAGTGAGAATGATTGAAGAAAGTGCATGTCAGTGCTGGAGTTATATGGAAATCTAGTACCGCCTGTGTTGATATGTTGTGTTTGAGGGTGAGAGACTAACACTGGCCCTCACAATAACAAAGGTCAGCCATGGAGGATGAGCTGAACCAGCGGGAAGTAGGTGGTGGGAAATCCTGGATTTTATGATTTACTGTTCGAGTGACCCTAACCCAAAGGAGAGTGACCCATATCTACACTAAATGGCACTTCAGTGTTCTTTGTAGACAAAAGTTGTGGAGCATCTGAAATTAAAGGTAAACTTAGAGGAAGAATAATGTAAGGAATAACTACTTAGTTTTATTTGACTCTGCTTATGACTCCCTGTATTCAAAGTATGAATATCATACCCATAGTTAAGTTATTTCATTTAAGTAAAGGGCATTTTTTTTTTTCATTTCTGTGGGAACTGTGAGCTGCTATTGTCCCATTGATAGATCACCTTTTAACTACAGTTAATATCAAAGCTCAGAGTAAGAGCACCATTCTAGCCTGCCATCTTTGCATAATTTGCTTCATCTTTGACCATACCTTTTGTTTCAGAAAATAACGTTTTACCATGTACAGCTGCGCGTGCATGTGTGTGTGTGTGTGTGTGTGTGTGTGTGTGTGTGTGTGTGTGTGTGTTGCTTTTGTCTGCATTCAGGCATGGAGCTAAAGTTTAAGGTAAAACCTTGAATAAAGATATTTTGTTACCAAGGAGTACAAAACCATTTCAGAAGCAAAAGGCAAATTAGTACTGCTCCAACACTAACCTTGCCTGCCACTGTAAATTGGTGAGCCTTCACTATGACCCACTGAGACTGTAATTCAGAACTATCTAAAATCAATTTTCTCTGCATAACTTTTGAAAATACTCCTGCTGTCCTGAAAATTCCATGCAATTTCCTTTAAAAGTTAAGTTTGAATGCCGCTGTGCATTTGGAAGACCCCATACAGTGAGTAAAATTACAGCAGTAGTGTCTGTCTTAAAAAGCATAAACTTGCAGATCTTTCTTCTCTACAATAACAGAGTAACATTGTTTATCATTGAACAATGTGCTTAAGCTGAACTTTGAAATCTTTTTGTGTTTAGTCTTTTCATTTTGGGGACATGGATGGTATTATTTTTCCGAATACAATAATTTGAACACAACAAACTCCCGGATAGGAGCTGAATATGAAAGTTTGACCAGTTAATCTGAAGAGTGAGCACACTCATCTGAGGTGGCCATTATAAATGCAGAAGACTGTGATAGATTATACTTGCCTGCAGTTCCTCCCAGTTAGGCACACAGGGCTACTGCTGCTGGTATTTAAATTGTTTAAGAATGAATTTCCACACATCTCTAGGGAATTGTGTTGCTGCTTTCTCAGGGAGCAGGAGACAGGAGGGCGGAAGTACACAGTGGATGGAATAAGAAATTATTAAACTTGGAATAGGAACAGTTTAAAAAAAAAAAAAACAGAGGTTGTTGATATGCACCGTACTAGTTCCACCCTAACAAAGCTGTACTATAATTACATTTTTGTGCATTAGTTTCTCCTCATTTTATCTGTATACAAATAAAAAAGTGATGCATTGATTGTATAAATAAATGCATGTGTTATACTTAAGAATATAGTGACGTTAGTGCAACTACATTGTCCTTGTTATTTGTAAGACTGGCTGGAGAGCTCTTGCAAGGCATATATCTTAACACTGTAATGTATCTGAGTGTGACTATGGCCATATTGTTTTTCTAACACTACCTGGCATGCAGGTAAATAGGCAGACAGATTTCTAGACCAGGAAAGTACATGTAAAAAGCTAAATTATACAATGACTTGCCATTAACATTCCACAAGAAGCATGCTGTGATTGGTCAGCCCAACCAGTGTGTCTGTTGTAAATGCAAGTATATACTAATGGAAAATTTTCATTAATATATGCTACAAAAATTTTACTTTCCTTTCGGCATTATTGTACTGTTATCCCTTTGATTTATTTAAAAAAAAAAAAAAAGAAAGAGAGACAGAAACGGAGACTTCAAACTAAGGTAATACAAAACTAGAGATACATGCGTAATTATCCTTTTATTTTCTCTGTCCTGTCTCTCCTGTACTTTGAAAGTCGCTCGGTTTTCTTTTTTTTAAATTAAAAACAAGCCAGTAGAGATATTCTTTCTCCATTGCTTCCTTTACACAGCACTGATGTACTGCATAAGCATGGGAATGAAAGTTTCATATGCATGCCCATTACATCAAGAAAGCCCAGGGATACAGGAAAAATGCAGAAGAGCAGTACTGTGCCTTTGTACAAGGGCATTATTTAAGAAAATTAAGTAACTTTTCTTAAATATCATTGTATACTAGCAATAACTGACTCCGTGGTGTGGTATATTGAAGACTTACACACAACTGGCTTTGTTTACTCACTCGGGCTTTGCCATCATGATTAAACCATACCAACTGTAGGTACATCTTCAATATACCACACCCACGTTGTCTGTTATTGCTATAATATTCACTGGATGAGACTGATTGCACCTTTTGCTCTATCTTTATCTGCCAAAGAAGACTTGTTTCTGTAGTTAATAGCATTCTAGCCCCTCAGCATCAGGCATAAAATTTTCACTGAAGCCATTCTCAAGGGCTTCTTTTTTTGTGTCATTTTAGACATTGTGGGATAGCTGTGTCTTTCAGCTACATAAATGTTTTAAAATTTTCATCCATCCTGGCCTGTTTTAGATTCCTTTGCAGTATCACTGCCTGCCAGATGTTAAGGAAGGAGTTATGCTACTGAAGAATTTCTTCCTGAGAAATAATACCTCCTCCCAGTTTGAACTTAGGCTTATTGTTCTGTCATCTTTCTCTAAACTTAATCATGGGTTTAGTCTTGCCCTTAACAGATTGTACAAAAAAAGTCTGCCAAGGGAATGGAACGTACTAGACATGGTTTGTTCTCCTAAGGAAATGACTGTTAATTCATAACAAGTTTTACCACCATTGATATGCAGTGATCATGGGGTTATAAACCGAAATCTAAACCAATATACCACTGAAATCAAACCAGTACACAGAAGATACCACTGGAGAGACCCCTGTACCAGTAATGGATAATAACTCCTAAATAGTTTATCCCACACATGGATTCCTCCAAATTATCTATGGTATGATCCCAGTTAATCTCACTAGGAGTAATATATATATATATATATATATATATATATATATATATATATATATATATATATAAATATATACACACACATATACTGCGGTGGTGGTGCTGCGGTAGCGCTTTTGCCTCACAGTAAGACGTTGTCCTGTTCGATTCTCAGCTAAAGCGTCTTCTGTCTGGAGACATGCATGAGTGGGCGTACCTTCATTGAAGGTTGTGCGTCAGGGCTGGCAACTCGGCACGTAAAAATCTGCTGACAATCATTAGCAGACCTGAGTTCCGCTGTGGCGACCCCTAACCGGGAAAAGCCGAAAGACACAATATATATATATATATATATATATATATATATATATATATATATATATATATATATATATAATTATAAACCATGAGATGGATAAGGCCAATCTAAAACCAAACAGGATAGGTACATTCTTGCACTTAGAATGGCCCACAAGGGCAGCTAGCCTTTTACTTACCTATGAACCTAAGATTAACAATTGATTATAAGGAAGCAAAACAGTCACTACGAAACACTAATTGGAGTGATGCTTTCAGTGAAAAACCGCAGAAGGAATGTGGCAGGTTTTGAAAGAGAAATGGATTGAATGCAAACAAAAAAAAAAACATTTAATATCAGCATCAAAAAGAGATCAAGCTATAACTTTGAAAACTGAAATAAACAAACTGGACATAGTGTGAGACAACAGCAAGAAAAAATTGAAGAAAATCTATATAAAGATATTGAGCATAATAGGAAACCATTTTATAGATACATAAAATGTGGTAGGAGTAAATATATACAAATTGTTGAATTGTTTGTAGATTCTAAAATTTATTCTCAGACACAACAGATTATAAATATGTTTACAGAATCTTATGCACAGCAGTTGGGCTCCACAAATGGGCTGATAAAATGTCGTAATAGCACCCAAATAACCTCAAATACTGAAATCAAATTGGATTATATTGAAAAAGAACTACACAAACTGTACCTAAACAAAACAATGGGAGGAGATAGAATTAGTAATAAGGACCTGAGAACACTTCACCATGAATTTACAGTACCATTCTATCTCTCAAGATTAGAGACATGCACTTGTTAAACCTGTCTTTAACAGAACGGGGTAGTAGGACAAACCCAGAGTCATGTAGACCTATATGTTTACTTTCATGTTGTAGAAAAATAATGGAGAAAGTTATTTTGGATGAATTATTGTCAAAACTGGAAAGGCTGGGATTGTGACTTGAAGCCATATAACCACCTTTAAGATAACGTTCTTTAACAATATAATAGCTGTAAATAAAAAAAAACTGTGCTGTAATGTACTTTGTGTAGACTTAACATCAGCATTTCATATGATCACACAAAACACTGGTCTGTTATGGTCACATAAAACACTGATTAGTGAATTAGAACTAGGTATTGTGTACTCTTGATAAAACAGCTGCATGGCTTACAGGTAGGACATGGCAAGTATCATACAGCAATCAGACAGGTGTAATTGTAGGTTGCAGTAGGGGGGTTCCACAGGGTTCTGTCCTTGGCCCATAGTTGTTTAAATTGCATCACTCAGATCTGTCGCCTGAGGTGTTCTTCAGTCTTTATGCAGATGACTTGAAAATGGGTAAACTGATTGCATGTATTCAGGAATGTCTGCAAAAGTACTTGACAAAACTGACCATCTAGGCACAGGAACATAATATGATGATTAATACATCAAAACATTAGCATATGTGATTTGGAAGACATAGATTGAAAGGTGAATATTTTGTACATCACACAGTGATTGAAACTGTATATGGGTAAATCCAAGTTTTTCTAATCATGTCAACCAATTGGTTAATGGTATATGTAGAATTATAGGTTGTACAGACTTATAAAGTGAAGGAAATCAGAAATGATGAAATCACTGTTTGCTAGTTGCATTATACCCAAATTTGAGTATGGAATAACAATATGGAAGGAACCCTTGTAAAACAAACATGCATCAGTAAATTGGGAAGAGTACAGCGGAAATGTATCAAGGGCAACAATGGATGTGAAAATTTAAGTTATCATGAAAGAAAAAATATCTGAACTTGTGTGATGTCTCATATAGACATTTCAGAGAAAACTGCATTCATGGTATATAGGGCATTTAGAGAACTCCTCTTGGCATATTTGGGGTTATCAAAAAGTATCAGAGAATCATCAGACAACCTATGTAGAAGATTATATAGGAATGACAGGTGTACTAATTGGCTCTCTGAGAGAGTAGCTGATGCATGGAGTAGACTACCCAGATTATGTTAAAGCAACCACTAATTTAGATATTTGAAAAAAGAAAAACAACCTGAACACTTATTATATACTAACGTTTTGGTATATTGGCAGGTTAGAAGGACATTACTGGCTGTGCCTGAAATATTTGTATGCATTAATAAGCTCGGTTACTTGGTATCATTTCATCTCTCTCCCAAGGGAAAATGCTCCTAGTTCTCTCAGGCTGTTCCCATTTTTTTTTTTTGCTTCTATTTTATTTATGAACCAGGTAAGCTTGCGGGATACAAGTGTTCCTTCTCAGGGGTAAGTCAAGAACACTATCTGGTTAAATGACTTGCTCATAGTTGTATAGCTTGCAGTTAAAAATTTAGGAAATCAAACCGAGGACTACAGGATAAAGCTTATGACTCTGACCTTTGACCTAAGGTGCTAGATAAATGTGGAAAATACCCTAGCTATTGTAGGGCTTTGGTGGACACCGTTCCACTTAAGGAGTACTTAAATTAAAAACATTAAATGTAAATCCACGTGGAGTTCTGTACGTCAAATACTAGTTAAGCAATAGGAAGCAATAAGTCAGGTTGGTGGTCAGCTATCAATCCTAACAGGGGTTACCAGTAGATTCTTGCATCTCTTTTATTGAGGCTCACTTTTCTTTGGACTCTTAAGTCAGACAGAAAAGTAGAAAATGGGATGTGGATGACCATATATGCTGACATTTGTCGCTAAGTTTAACATCATGAGATTTGGTGAAAAGGATGTCAGTTGTGATTATAAAAAACGGTATTATCATAAAACGGTTGTCATTATCATCATTACAGATTCATGGACAGGAGTAGGCAACAATTTAAACTTTGGACAGTGTGCATCTTCCGAAGTCAGAAAAGCATAGTCTGTAGCCATCTAATTATAAAGGGCTTAATGGTCACTGTACCAAGTTATACTTCGCTGATCCATTCTTTTATTGAATACAGGGCTGCATTTTATCAACATGGGATAATGGCAGCCTTTAATTATGAAGTCCAGGCAACTAATGCTTGACAGCTGAATTTATGAAAGTATTGATTATATGGGCTAAAAAAGTAAAGAAACAATAGTGGAAGTATTAACCAGTAAATTTTCTTGGTACACTAGTCATCTGTATTTGGATTTTATGATTTATTGTTTGTGAATACATAAGCCCCCCTGTAAGGCATACTTCTCTTACATGGCAGAATGAACTGTTTAAGTAACGTCCTAAGGCTTGTTCAGTAAATCACTGAAGGATGAGGGAATTAAACCTGTGAATTTTAGATGCAGTTTATTAATAGTTCAATTACTTTTTCTGTAATATGTGTTGCCTGACCTGAATTTGTGGCTGTTTATAGGATCAGACCAGGCATCCTCTGTGGAAGCCCAGTGCTGTCTGTATTGACTACCCAATGTAGAGATTTCTCTTTGGCTTTCAGTGTCCTCGAATTTGTGCGTGTCTGTTCCTTCCAGGTTATTGAACATAAATGTTTGCCTTACTTTGAAGGCCTGTCACAGAATTTCTTTCCTAATAAGGGATGTACATCTTTCTGTGTGTTCTCACCACTTGTTCAGAACTCCCCTGAGCTGTAGCCATAAGAGAGGGAGGTTGTGTCTGCCATCACGTAACTCTGTAATAGTGATATGCACAGTATGGCGTAATGCTGACACATGAATGGGGAAACATTGGAGCAGTCCTTTTTATCTAAGGACCATTCTATTCCTGCCATCTCTCATCAAAAGCCATATGTGGAGTGTAATCGTGTATGTCATGGGATTATGCCGTCGCAGATATAGGAAAACAGTTCCATGTACAAGTATAAGTTTGTTTAGAAAGAGACCTTTATATGCAGTTTAGATTGTTTTCTTTTTATTTCTGCTTGTGGGATCTTTGGGGTCTATGATATTGGATCGAAAACTGATTTCATTGAACGGCTTTTGCACCGAAAATGCCGTTGATAGAAATCAGTTTTGTGAGATCACGGTACAGTTAAGATCGGAAAAGTTGTCCTTTCGTTACTGTAGTATGAACTCAGAGTTGGTATATATATTTTGTGGGGGTGTGGGGGGCACAGTCCCCCACAAAACTGATTTCTATCAATGGCATTTTTGGTCTAAAAGACATTCGATAAAATCAGTTTTCGATCCAGTGTCATAGACCCGGATCTGGGCATTATTTAAGTATCAGGAGATGTGGGTGATTCTCTCTCCCATGTGGATGATGCAGGGTGGCTTGACTTGCAACAAATACTTTTTTAGCTGTGTTTCCATGCCTGTTTATGATGGTAGGTGTAGGAAAGGCACACTACAGTTATTATACTAAAAATCTGGACTTTTCTCAACATTGGTGGTTCAAATGCTGAAACTTAAGCTATTGGTTGTTCAGAGGCTTCCCACTGACAAGATGGATGAGATCCAAAAAAGTATATCTTACCTGAAATAGTGCTCAGTTGATGGAGTGCTAATACTGTTCCACTTCTAGTGCTTTGAGCATATATGGGAGGAATCTTCAAACCGTTATCTGAAAGAATGTTGCCTGCTGCCCTGGAATATTGAGTGATACAAAACAGTTATTGTCTTAGTTTTGCTCCTGATTATTTTGTCATTGTTGTTTTTATTGGTTGAGTAGGCCGATTTTCTATAGTCATTATTAATATGACGTATCTGTTAAAAAGGAAAATAAACTTTGGCATCTTGTTTGTTATAAATTATGACATTAACATAAAATTGTATGAAGTGGCAGAGTTTGGACGTAACATGAAGCTGCTTTTTCTTGTCATGTGTGGAATTGCTTATTTTCACAGCATGATTATTTTCAGCAAATGAATTCATTTTTAATACTATCACCTGAATTTAAACAAGTTTGAAGCCATTATGCATGTTTTTCTTAGTTCAATATTTTTTTTTTATTTTTCTCTCTGGAGAAATTCATTGTATAGTTGAACCCTTCAAACAACACATTTTAGGTTAGGATACTTGTGTTATTGAATAGAGTACTGTGATTGGGTCTCTCATAATATTGAAGTGTTTGAGACATAACTGTGGAGATATTCACCTCAAGAACGATAACTGACAGGTAAATCTTGACATCCATGAGTAGAACACAATAACCTTGGTTTGTGCTACAAAAGAAACCCGTTCATAATTCCTGTACTGCATGGAGCTTTACCTGCTCCATTGTACTATAGAAGTTGGAGAGAGAGAAAAAAAGTGTAGTAGTAGCACTAGGAGTTTTAAAGGTTTGAAGGTTGTAAATAAGGTACCACACAGAGTGTGGCCAGCAGTGATGATTGTGAGGAAGCTGTGAAACTTCATTTGGGCTTTAAAAAAACAGTCCAAGTGAAGTATTAATTGTCAAGTATTAATTGTTTAACAGCATCCTGATGTTGTTCTGTTGTAGCTGCTGCCGACTGTTAATGCATGAACATGAGACTAGAGCTTTACAGCAGTGAGTGGTACTTAACAAAAGCTTGTTAACACCCTTCTGAGAAACATGACTTTTCCCTGATTTCAAAGCATAATTGTAGTGCTCCATGCACTATAAATATTTTATAGCTTGTTTTTTACATGGTTTAGGCTTTTAGTAAACTACCAGTGGGTGATTACTTTTGTCACTAACAGTAACGTCTGATATCTGATGAACATAACTAACCTCAGACACTTTTTTTTTTTTTTTTTTGAAGTTTTGACTCCAGACCTGTCAATGACTGCTTCATTCCATCCTAGCTATTAGACTTTTTTATATATATCCCTTATTATGCATTAGTCACTGAATCCTTTGTGTCTGTTTGTGTTGAAGAGGACAGAAGACTAGGTTTTGCTTCTGTTACATAAGCACAGGGCAAAGGTTTAGAAAGGGAATTGTGCTCTTAACTGCACACCCTTTTAATCACCCTCCCCAATTTTATAAGATATTGTGTTTGTGATCATTTAATGACAGCTCATTGTCAAGCTTTTTTAAAGAACATTTTGACAGTTTGCAAGCTGTCATTATGCAGACATAAGTGATTGGCCATTGACAAATTCTAAACTATATCCTCTGTTCTATTAAAGGTAGTTTACAAGCTGTTTATTTACACAGATGTGATCACTTAATTGACAACTCATAAGCTGCCATATTTTTTTTTAATTTGTTTCCCCGGGGCCTGTACTCCCATTTATCCCCGTCTTCCCAAGAACACTAGCATGGGAGGCTGCAGTAGTGGACATAATCCTCCTTCCCACATTAGGGCACTGGCATGGTAGGCTGCAGTGGTGGAGATAATCCCCCCTTCCCATGTTAGGTCACTGGCACAGTAGGCTGCAGTAGTGGATATAATCCCCCCTTCCAATGTTAGGGCACAGTAAGCTGCAGTAGTGGAGATAATCCCCCTTCCCATGTTAGGGCATTGGCAAAGGAGGCTGCAGTGGTGGAGATGATCCCCCCTTCCCACATTAGGGCACTGGCACGGGAGGCTGCAGTGGTGGAGATAATCCCCCCTTCCCACATTAGGGCACTGGTATGGGAGGCTGCAGTGGTGGAGATAATCCCACCTTACCACATTAGGGCACTGGTACGGGAGGCTGCAGTGGTGGAGATAATCCCCCCTTCCCATGTTAGGTCACTGGCACAGTAGGCTGCAGTAGTGGAGATAATCCCCCCTTCCAATGTTAGGGCACAGTAAGCTGCAGTAGTGGAGATAATCCCCCCTCCCATGTTAGGGCATTGGCACAGGAGGCTGCAGTGGTGGAGATGATCCCCCCTTCCCACATTAGGGCACTGGCACGGGAGGCTGCAGTGGTGGAGATAATCCCCCCTTCCCACATTAGGGCACTGGTATGGGAGGCTGCAGTGGTGGAGATAATCCCACCTTACCACATTAGGGCACTGGCACGGGAGGCTGCAGTGGTGGAGATAATCCCTCCTTCCCATGTTAGGGCACTAGCAAAGGAGGCTGTAGTAATGGAGATAATCCCCCTTCCCAAGTTAGTTCATGGGAGGCTGCAGTAGTGGAGATAATCCCCCCTTTCCAAGTTAGGGCACTGGCACGGGAGGCTGCAATAGTGGAGATAATCCCCCTTCCTGTGTTAGGGCACTGGTATGGGAGGCTGCAGTTATGGAGGTAATCCCCCTTCCCAAGTTAGGGCACTGGCACGGTAGGCTACAGTAGTGGAGATAATCCCCCTTCCCATGTTAGGGCACTGGCACTGGAGGCTGCAGTAGTGGAGATAATCCCCCCTTCCCATATTAGGGCCTGGCACGGGAGGCTGCAGGACTGGAGATAAACTGTGAAGCTATGTGATATGAGGGAACATGGTTGCCATTGCTAAGTGATCCAGATGGTGGATAGTCATAGTACATCTTATGTCACACAGTTGATTGGCACAGCCTATGAATGAAGGTTTTTAACAGTATGCTTAGTTTTCCTCCTTTAGTCCTTCAGAAACATTTGTACCATTTTAATGAGGTCACTGTCGAAGTCAGAGATACGCTGGCAACATTGTAAGGATGGGAATCCACTTATGGTCTTTGCTCCTGATGTTTCTGTTTGTGTCACTGCGTAAATAAGAACCATTTATTTATATTGTTATGTTTGTTGTGCTTCGTTTCTGATAGCTGCAGTAGGAAAATAAAGCTGGAAAACAGACATAAGAGCTGTTTTGCAGTAGCTGAACAAAATGAGTTCCTAAAGCACTGATAATACCTGGCTGGAAGAGGTACATCCAGGTAACCTGATGAGCACCGGGAATGTGAAAGACAGGTATATTACTGCAGGTATGAATACTACATGCAGTTTTACACTGCATTTTCATATAAAGTTTTGGTCTAGCCGAAGACCTATTATATTATAATAAGCAGCACCATAAACAGGAAGCAACTGAGGATTAGTGCAGTGAAGCTTGAAAGGTGAATCTTGGCATCCATGTTGAGAACGCATAAGTTAATCAGTGAGAACTGATTATTATTTACCATGCATGGAGCTTTATCTGCTCCATGTACTACCAGTTACAAAAAAAGTGTAGAACATGAAGTGTGTTACTGACTTTCAAACCCTTTGGAAAGCTGGCAAAACAATTAACCCTGACAGATGGCTGACAGTTAACTTCTGAAAAGTGAACAGCTTTAAAAGCTGTTAGATACCTAGTTCTGACATACTTTTGGTTTGTAAATATTTGTATGGGAAATGGAGTCTCGCAATTCAACCATTTCACAATTCAGCTGTTGTTCCAGAATGGATTACAGTTGAATTGTGAGTTACCACCTGTCTTCTTCTTCTTCTTCTTTCGGCTTTTTTTTAGTCGTTACAGTCGCCATTACCACCTGTATAGCATGGAAAAAATTAAGAGACATCTGCTGTGAGTTTCAGAAGTACATCATGAAACTATGTTGTAACTGATTCACAGAAATTTACTAGCAGGACTGAGGGTGTTGGTACAGTCCACTAAGGCCTTCTAATGTTGAGGGACTTTGTATTTTTGTGAATCAGTAAATTGGAATAAGTCCAGTTTATTTTCGTTCCTCAGTGCAGCTTTTAATTTGATGCTGTCTAATGCATTTTCGATATATAATGCTAACATAATTTTTTATCCCAACAGTGTAACAGTGGATACTGTTAAAGAGATGTGGTGAAAACCTTTATCTGAGCAAGAGTAGAAGATATTTTATCACTACTCTATCCACCACATCAAGCATGTGTCATCAGTTTTTTTGCACGATCTGGCATTTATCACTACTATGCCTGTGTCAGCTTTCACCATAATTCAGCCCTAATCACACTTAACAGAGGCAAAGCATTAAACTTTGCACATTTGTTTGTGTCTTTCGGCTTTTCCTGGTTAGGGGAAGCCACAGTGGAACTCCGGTCCGCTAATGATTGGTAATTGATTTTTACGTGCCGAGTTACCAGCCCTGATGCACAACCTTCAATGAAGGTACGCCCATTCACGCATGTCTCCACACAGAAGACGCATTACATATGCAAAAAGTGCAAATGCACACTGAAACACACAGGCACACACACACACACACACACACACACACACACACACACACACACACACACACACACACACTGAATATAAAAAGTGTACACACCCCTGTTAAAATGCCAGGTTTTTGTGATATAAAAAATGAGACCACAATAAATCATTTTAAAACTTTTCTCACCTTTAATGTGACCTATAACTTGTACAATTCAATTGAGAAACAAACAAACCTTTTGATTTAATTACAGCATTCTGTCTTCTTCGGTACACACCTGCCATCAAATTAAAAGACTCTGATTAACCCCAAATAAAGTTCACCATTCTTACTAGGATTTTCCTGACATTTACTCAATTTCCTGCTACAACAAAAGCCATGGTTCGCAGAGAGCTTACAAAGCATCAAAGGGATCTCAGTGTTGAAAGGAATCAGTCAGGAGAAGGGTACAAAAAAAATTTCCACAGCATTGGATATACCATGGAGCACAGTGAAGACAGTCATCAAAAAGTGTAGAAAATATGGGACAACAGTGACATTACAAAGAACTGGATGCCCCTCCAAAATTGATGAAAAGATAAGACGAAAACTTGTCAGGGAGGCTGCCAAGAGTCCTACAGCAACACTGAAGGAGCTGCAGGAATTTCTGGCAAGTGCTGGTTGTGTACTACATGTGACAACAAACTCTTGTATTCTCCATATATCTGGACTGTGGTGTAGGTTTGCAAGAAGGAAGCCTTTTCTTACACAGAAGAACATCCAGGCCCAGCTAAAATTTGCAAAACAATACATCAAGTCTCCCAAAAACATGTGGGAAAATGTGTTATGGCCTGAGACGAAGGTTGAACTTTTTGGCCTCAATTCCAAAAGGTACATTTGGTGCAAAACAACACTTTGCATCATCAAAAGAACACCATCTTCACGGTGAAGCATGCTGGTGGCCGCATCATGTTTTGGGGTTGCCTTTCTTCAGCTGGCACTGGGGTTTTAGTCAAGGTGGAGGGAATTATGAACAGTTTGAAATACCAGTCACTTCTGGCCCAAAACCTTCAGGCATCTGCTAGTAAGCTGAAGATGAAGAGGAATTTCACCTTTCAATACAGCAATGACCCCAAGCATACAACCAGATCAACAAAAGAATGTCTTCACCACAAGAAAATTAAAGTTTTGGAATGGCCCAGCCAGAGCCCAGGTCTAAATCCAATAGAAAATCTGTGGTGTGACATGAAGAGGGCTGCGCACAAGAGATGATCTTGCAGTCTGACATATTTGGAGTGTTTTTGCAAGGAAGAGTGGGCAAAAATTTCCAAGTCAAGATGTGCCATGCTGATAGACTCCTACCCAAGAAGACTGAATGCTGTAATTAAATCAAAAGCTACTTCAACAAAGTACTGGTTTAAGGGTGTGCAAACGTATGCAACCAACTTACTGTACTTTTTTTATTTTTTTATATTTTTTCCACTAACAGATTTGTTTGTTTTTCAACTGATTTGTGCAGGTTATAGGTCACATTAAAGGTGGGAAATGTTTTGAAATGATTTATTGTGGTCTCAATTTTTACATCACAACAACCTGGCAGTTTGAGGCGTGTGTACACTTTTTATATCCACTATATGTATGTATGTGTGTTTATATATATATATATATATATATATATCTGCACACACACACACACACACACACACACACACACACACACACACACAAACACATACACACACGAACACACACATCTATACAAATGTAGTCTATTAAATTTAGAAAGAAAAACAAATTAAAGAAATAAAACTACTACCCTAGTCAATGGATCATAAAATGGCTTTACTAGCAAAAATGACCAGAAAAAATTGATTAGGCTTAAAGTAGCCCCCACAAAGGCAGCTATTCTGGTACTTACCTATGAATCTATTAAACTACCCAAAACACATAATATTTAAAATAATAAAATAAGACAGTAATACTAGCCAGACCACCAAAACTTAGTAATTTAACAACAAAAGCAAATTAAGACTTGCCTCTAAAGTAATGGGGAAAGACGAGTACTCGGCAGTCCATTCATAAAACATACATAAAACCCTGTTCTGTGTACAGAATACACATTTATAATATCATGTTGAAATGGCTAGCAAACAGTAATCCAGACTAAATAAAAACATGCAGAGAAAAATATTTAAGTGGAATATGTGGGGGCTGACTTGTGTGCTAATTGAAATATTGTGATTTTTTTTTTCACATGTTGTGCCTGTCTCAACTCTTCTTACTAGCTGGAACGAACTGTGACCCATCATTGGGATCAGTGTGAGACATCTGGGGCAGCATTAAGTGTTACTGGGGAGTGTTTTTACAGTGCTTTACATTCCTGTTCCCTTGGCATGTGCCCATACATCCAGGGCTGGATGTGCAGGTGTATTACTCTGCCTCTGTGGTCATTCAACCAGTTCCCCTGCAACCTTGTGGAAAACAACCTCTGTGCATATCCAGCCTCCACCAGTGATGAATCTCAAATGCATGCCCCCCCCAGACACACACACACACACACACACACATCCAAATGGGCACACTCATCCATCCATTGCCAGTTCCTTAGACACATGAACTGCTGATTGATAGGATACCTAGGTTTTATCAATATGTGCCATGGCTCTGGAAAATATTGATATTTTTAAGGTTAGGGCACATGTTCCATGACTGTTGTTGAAACTTGTTTCCTTAACCTACAGTCTGCAGTACAAGATACTTACTTAATCACACAAGAAACCCTCATGTATTTTGTGTGTGTACACGCGTGCGTGCGTATGTGGATGGCATATCTGCATGTCTAATGCAGTGTAGTGCAGTAGTACTGTAGGGAAAGGAGTTTCTGTAATGTACTGTGTAGGGTTAGGGGCAGCAGCAGTGTTAGGATCAACAGATGAATAAGGTGAGATGGGGTGAGGTTACAGAAGTTCTGTAACTGGTAGAACATGAAGACAGTCTTATAATCAAGCGTACAGTAACACAATATGTTATCTTCTTACTATGTCATTACTTAATCAGGGGGCTGGAGAGGTAGAACTGCTGATTATCACAGATAAGTACAACAGCTTTTTATGTAATTCTTTATTATACGCACCAGTTAAACACAGGCAGATGAAGATATGTACTGTGATCATCATAAGATAAAGTACAGCAACCTTTTATGTAATTCTGTTTCATACACTCAAGTTAAACAAAGAAGCATATGAGGATGTCTAGTGTGGTCATACCATTTGTTGTTCATTCTCACACGTTTTATGTGGTTTTGTGTAAAAGCCCCATTCCTCTGACACTTCAGGCCGTCTCTTATGACTGACTGATTTAGTTTAGCTAAAGTAATATTATTGCTAAGTAATGGAAAATAAAAGGGTGTGCTTCTTTCATGATTACAGCATGCATGGGTGTGTTTGTTAAAGTAAAGCTATTTGCCAAATGTCTTTAAAGAGCTGTGAGTACCACTGGATAAGCATAATACAAACTTGGCATGTAAACACATTTTCTTAACACTAAACATATTTTTGCATGACTGCCTTTTTTCCCTTTGTGTGAGAAGTGTTGTGGATAAAAAACAAGCCATGTCTGTTAAATTGTCAGTGCCTTCTGCTCTATGCAGTTAATGCTGTGACTCCTTGTATCTTAATCAGAACTGTGATGTGTAGAAGAGGTAAATGTACCTAGTATAACTTCCTGATAACTGCAGTGAACTGTGAATGAGCTAGGCTTCATCTCCACAGCCCTAGCAGGAACCTGTTGCAGATTTTAAGCTTTTTTAGAGTAAGGTACAGCATCAGATCATGGGCAAATGGGGCTCTAACCAGAGGAATGGACCCCCCACCCCCCACGCATCCATTCTAGTGTCACATTAGTTGTCTGTCTCCCCCCAGTTTACCATAACTACTGTTCAAATCTGTCAGCATGCCTATTATTTTCTTCTTTACTTTTGAAATGAAGGTAAAGATATGGATTTAATTTAAAACTTTTAATTGAAATATCCTTTTTGTTACTAACCTAGTAGGACTAACCTGGTCGACATATTTTCAGGGAAGACCCTTGGTGATATTTATACTAGTATGAGAAATTTGGCCAGGACATTAGGGAACTTCCTCATCTTTTTGATAGCTCAGGTGGATGTAAAAGATCTCACAGCACCTACCATGAACACAGACAGACATGGCCTCAGTTTAACATCTCATCCAAAGGATGACACACACAGGAGTGCAGCACTCCACCCCTACCTAAAGTGAACTGCAATCTACATGGTGTGAGAGTAGAACCCACAGCTTTCTGCACCAAAGGCTAGTATTCTACCTGTTGTGCTGCACTGCTGCTTAAACTGCTTTGAAATTCTGTAGCGCAAACACTGATGGCCATTTGCTAATCAAAACAGATGCACATTGAAAACAGACTTAGCATGTGCAACAGTAAACTTCTCTTCCCTTAAAACTCACATTCCTTGAAAACGCACCCCTGTAGTTTTGATTTTTTTTCATTAAGCAGTAAAACAACATGTATGAACCAGTAAAATCCAAATTTACCCATTTAGCCCATTTCAGTCATAGTCTGGTAGTAGGTGTAGAAGATTAAGGCTCTCGTCTTTTGTAGCCAAGGTACAGGATTTGAGCCTGAGCAAGCTAATTAACTAACCTGTCATCCGTAACTAGGGCATTTTGCACATATACCTCTCCAAATACCTGCTGGCTGAAGGAATGTTTGTCTGTCAGGAAAAGCAAAGTAGTAACAGTAGTTCCAAATTCTCTGCTCCAGCATCATGTCTTCCAGAAGGATGGAAGCAAGCAGTCCGATGCATGTTTGAGAAATGTTCATGAATAGAAGTGAAGTTTAAATGCGCATTTGAGAAATAGGTAGTTCCAGTCATTTAAATATTGCTCATTGCTATGTTTTCATTGTATTAAAGATACACACACACATCCAAAGTGCATCCTCAAAGAAAAATGATGTTTTTAATTGTTTAATTAAAAATTGAATGTAATGACAGCCCCAAGCCAGCAGGCCTTAGGCAAGTGCCTAGGTTGCCTATTGCTGTATCTGGCTCTGGTAAAGTATTTTCTCTGTTGCTTGCAACCACGAATGGAAGATTTGATGATAAAAAAAAAAATGACAGGGTTGCTGGTCCTTATGTATACCTACATTAACTGTGTCTCATTTTCAGCTCTTTTTCACAGTAAGAAACTGTATTCATACATGTCAGGACTGTTGATGCATTTATGTAATATCCCAACTAAAACTCTGTAACCAGGATCCAGCCATTGCCAGCACTAAATGTGATCAAAAATCTACTATGATGTGAGATAACAGAGGGGAGGATGAGAAGAGGTAAAGAGTCAAGATATCAGGAGTAATTAAAACATGGGGGAAGAATATTAGATTGGTATAAGGCCAAAGAAAGTTCTGGGTTACTAGAAATGGATCATTTACAGTATATGATTTGAGACAATTATAAGGGAGAAATAAAAGAGAACTAAGATGCCAGGAATAGGTGAATGCCTTAGAGAATAGAAAAACAGATTGCAAAGAAGAAAATCATTGGCAGGGCTGAAACATTCATTTAAAACAGTAATACTAAACAATAAGATAAGATTAAAGCGTACTGGAAAAGAGAGCTAGGGTTAAAAGTTTTGCAAAAAATGGTAATCTTTATGTCAAGTGCCCAGATATATAACTTGGTCTAGAGAATTTAGAATATTTGTAATGAAGTGTCCGCATAAGTATTTTAACATGTTGGCAAGACTGAAAATATGTTCCCAAACACCAGTAGAGAATGCTGGAAATGTGCAGTGTGAAAACGGAGCTACGAACACATTTTTGGAAGTGTGAAGAGCTCACAGGAATTGGTGATATGAAGTTGTGACATTGAATCAGAGTAGTCATGACATTTGTAAGGATCTTACAAGCCTGATCTTACTGGTAGCAGTGAAAGCAGTAACAAGAAAATGGAAGATTGTGCCAAGAAGGATGGATGTGTTAGAAATCATAAATGATACGACGTGAAAAGAAATGACAGGAGTTAAGGGAAAGGGAAGAACAATTCTTCACAAGTATCCTTTATAGGACCAATGTTTGCTTGTTATACAAGTAGGTAATAATGAAGTTTTGATACAAGAAGTGGAATAATTGTATTAAAATAAAAATCTGGTATATAATTTAAATCTTAGTAATTCATTTGGTTACGTTTGTTGTGAGACTTTGTCTACAAAATGATTTATTGTATTTTTTTTTGTATTTAATGTAGTATTATATATTTATTGAAGTGGTTGCAAAATTATTCCAATAAAAGTTTTTTTGAATCAATTTCGTGTAATTTGTAAACTGTGGCAGAAGACAGTGTGTTTACTTTGTATTTACTTGATTGTATTCAGAGGGCAAATCAGCAGTGACTTTATTATCATTTCGATACGTCTTTCATCCTGTCTGCAACACTATACATGGAGAGCTCAGATGTAATGGGGAGCCAAGTAAATTACAATTCCTGACATGAAACTGCATTTGTGGGACTTTTCAAAACAAGGCAAATGTCAAGCTTGCCTATACATTTCAAATGTTTTAACTAAAGAAGCTCTAGCTTGAGTTAAGGGAATTCCTTCCTTTCTTATTCTGTAATATTTATGAAATACAGCTGGCCTTTGTTATTGTTTTTCAGATATTGTGTACTTCTGTCAAAAATAGCCTCTGGCATTCCCATAGTTTTTTTTTAACTGATTAAAACTCGGTATAACAGAAGCATTCGTCTTCCATGCAGAATTTTATTGTGAATCTAGGCTGTTAGATCCGAGTCTGTTATAGAGTTAAGACACTTGTACTGGAGTAGTTGAATTGTAGCTTTACACTGTTGTCATTTAATGATGTCCACTGACATCATTAAACAAGTAGGAGCACATAGTATGTAAAAATACAAACATAGGTCACCCACTTTGTGTGTTCAGCTCTAATGCTAGACCTGTACAGTAGCTATAGTCTTTGCCTGTCTCTAAACCCTTATCTAGGTCGAATGACAGCACTGTGGCTATCACTGTTTGATCTCAATATAAAACATGAGATGCTACAAGAGAAGACGTCAGTGGGACAGGAAATATGCTCTGTGGTGGCTCCTAATCAAAAGTGCAAGACCTTATCCTGTAAGTTCCGACATATTAGAACATAAATTTAAAAAAAACAAAAAAAACAGCTAGTTTGGAAACTCACCGACGTGGGATGCATCCTTCAGAGCCTTGCTGGTTGTGTGCACTAACTTTGAGATCACTGTACTTCGGAGAATACTCAGAAGACACTACAACCTTGTGCTTAGTATGTATCCTTCACTTTCACACTCTTCTGAAGGTCAAAATTACAATCTGTTGAATTTCAGTATGCCCTTGCATAGACAACAACATGCGCGGTCTGTCAACTATATAATCCCAGTGCATGTCATTGGCTATATCGAGTTACATAGTGCCAGTTAATACAGCATATCTTTGGTCATAAAAATCCAATGGACAGTAATGATTCCTTAATCTTTCTTGTCTCACCTTATTTATTTGGCAGCCAGATGAGGGCACTTGATGTTCATCGTGTTACCCTGCTGCAGTCATTACACTTGGGTTATCCTGTCATCAGGCAGTCCTGCAGTTGGCCGGATTTCCAAAGTCTTGGTCCGACGTCAGTTGCTGTCGCCTCATCCCTGACGTCAGTGCGCCAGGGGTACATATACTGCAACCGACGCCATTTTCTTCAGTCTTTCTTGCCGCGCGGTGCCCGAAGCAGAAGCAGTTCGCAAGTGCTGGTCGGCCGACTCCTGAGATTTTCGTATTCGAGTTTCAGACCAAAGTCTTCTATAAAGCTAAGTACCCCGTTGGGGAAACTTTTCTTGCCTCAGACCGATATCAGAAAAAGTTAACAATTGTATTTCTTGTGGGAAGCAAATACCTCATAAGGATTTTCATTCTTATTGTATATCTTGCCTAGGCCCTGATCACGACGTCACTTCTTGTCGTTTTTGTGCTAGATTTAATAAACGCACTATTAAAAGACAATTTGATTTCGCATGACACTTTTTTGGCAGAAAATTTAATTATAACATGCTGTCGGAGCTACCGACTACCGGTGTACACAAAAAGCGCAGGGATAAGGATCGACAGCCCAGGCCTAAGCCCGATTCCGAGGCCTTGGTTGATCCGGTCTCCGGTTCTCCGGATATCAGTGAGGCTCCGACGCAGCCTCTGACTACCGCAGTTGAGGAACCCGAGACCGCTACGGATATTTTGACGGAATGTACTAGGCCGACGCAGCCTTTTACTTCAGGCCCTACCGACAACTTACCTCCCAAGGACACCGGTACTTCTGAAACACCTTCGCTTTCTGAAGGCGTTTTCAGACCGACGACTCTTACAGTTAAAACGTTTTCTAAACCGAAGACTCCTTCCAAATCAAAAAAAGCTTCAGTCTCCTGTTCAAGGCCCTATGCCTAAGAAACAGATGCTCAAGATGGCTGAAGATCTGATTTCTCTTATCAGGGGTTCCCAGCCTCCTCCTGAAAAAAGGACTAGACAAGAGGAAGAATCTGCTTCCTCTGAGCAACTGTCTATTTCTTCGGATTCCTCTGAAGACCAAGACTATTCTTTCTCTCCTTATGAAGATTCTGATGCTGAGGACTCTATTCCCTCAGCTTCTCCTCCAGAAGATTACTCTTTTGGGGAAACTTTACACACTATGAGGGAACATTTTCACTGGGAAGGTCAGGATTACTCTGATTCCAAGAAAAGGCTCAGTGAGGTTTTTTTACTCCCCCAACACAGACCTCTAGCCATCCCTCCTGTTTTGGACATTGTGGATGATGTTTACTTAGAATCCAGTTTCAACCCTGATTCTCTGCCTCCTGCCCCGGCCAAGCCTGACAGATACTACAGAGTACCTGATTCCCATAAATTCCTTTACAAAAGCCCAGTAGCTGACCCAGAGACTATCTTCCAGGGTCCCAAGGGGGCTAAGGCTTCCATGGCTAAAAATCCAGTACCTTCTGAAAGGGATTCATGAGCACTAGACAGATGGGGGAAAAGGTTTACACCTCAGCCACTTTAGCTATGAGAGCTCTAAACTGTCAGTTCCATATGCTTAAGTATCAGTAATTTCTGATCTCTCAGTTAAAACAAAAGATAACAACCCTTCCTCAACAATCTGAATTGAAAGAAATACAGGATTTGTTGCACGCCACTGAGCAGGTGGGCAAACATACTTTACAATGTGGGTTTGATTCTTTGGAGGCCTCCTGCAGAGCAGCGGCCACTGGTTCAGTTATACGTAGGCATGCCTGGTTAAAGGAACAACGTCTGCCTGAACAAGTTAAAGCAAAACTACTGGATGCTCCCTTGCAGCAGGATGTTCTTTTTGGTGTTACAGCAGAAGAAATTTTAAAGAAAATGGAAGATAAGGCAAAATCAATGCAGACAGTCAAAGATTTCCTACAGGTACAACCCCCTCGCTTCAGCAGAAACTGGCCAATCAAGAATTGGTCCTTTCCAGCCACTGACAGGCCTCAGAGGGTTAAATACAGGCGCCTAAGGGGCAGAGGACAACCACAAGCTCAGTATAGACCTCGCCAATGGACCACTCCAACCCAGAAGGGAGGAGAAGACAGGTCTCAAGCCACCAGAAGGCAAACTCAATGACTTGCACCTCCACTGGCCAAACAAAGTTCTCTTGTCAGCCCCCCTGGGGGGAAAACTAGCATTATTTGTAGACAACTGGCACATGGTCACAAAGGACAAATGTGTCCTAGACATAATTTTACGAGGATATAGATTCCACTTTCACACCTTGCCAATAAAAAGAGGAATGCCAAACCTTCCACAAAATCAAAGGGCAGAGGCTCAAAACCAAATTACAGCTCTCATGGCCATGAGAGCCATTCCAAGGGTGCCAACTCAAGAGCAAGGCCAAGGATTTTACTCAAGTCTATTCTTAGTACCCAGGAAAGAAAATGCTTGGAGACCAATTCTGGACCTTTCAATTCTAAACACTTACTTACAAGTTCCCAAATTCAAGATGCTAACACTACAGCAGCTACTTCCCATGTTGGAAAAGGAAGCATGGCTGGTAACGTTGGACCTCAAGGAGGCATACCTGCATGTCCCTATCAGACAAAGTTGCAGAAGATACCTCCATTTCATTGCAGGTTCAACGCATTATCAATTCTCTGCATTGCCCTTTGGCTTATCTACTGCGCCCAGAATATTCACAAAATGCCTGGCACCAGTAATTGCATACTGCAGACAAAGAGGAATTCAAATATATCCATACCTGGACGACTGTCTCATCCAAGCAGAAAGAAAAGACATTCTCATACAACATCTGACTTTTGTGAAGCATCTACTAAATTGTCTGGGGTACACAGTAAATGAAAAGAAGTCAAAACTAGTACCCTCACAAAAAATGACATTCCTGGGTGCCAGCTTGGACACAACGGCCCAGAAGGCTTATCTTACACCAGACAAGCAATTACAACTGACTCAATATTTCAAGACAATGGCAACAAAGACCCAATTAACTGCAAGAAAAATTCTGCAGGCTTTGGGCTTCATGGCATCTTGCATACTGATAATACCATTTGCAAAACTGCATATGAGGAAATTACAATGGTTCCTAAAAAGCGTATGGTCTCAACACAGCCACAGCTTGGACACAGTGATATCTCTCATTCCCTGCCTACAACAGGAATTTCTATGGTGGGCACAGGCATGTCACCTCAACAAGGGTCAGCTTTTCACCTTGCCCCCACCCAGGCAAACTATCACAACAGATCCTTCAGACTATGTCTGGGGGGCTCACATGGCAGGGCAATGCATTCAAGGCCTATGGACTGCAGAACAAACAAAACTGCACATAAATCAAAAAGAGATGCTAGCTGTACAGAAAGCGCTGACAGCCTTCAAGGATCTACTACAACCTGGACAACTGGCAATAAAGATGGACAACACCACGGTAATGTGGTACATAAACAAACAAGGGGACACACATTCCTACCCTCTTTGCAGGCAAGCAATAATCTTATGGAACACAGCTCTGACCTACCAAGTCCATTTACAAGCTCACTTCCTGCCAGGACAGAAAAATACATTGGCAGACGACCTAAGCAGAAACATCAAAGATCCCCACGAGTGGAAGCTAGACCCACAAATATTTGCAATGATAATTCAAAGATGGGGCCTACCAAATATAGACCTGTTTGCCAGTCCTCAAAATTACCAGCTGACAAAATTTTGTACAAGGACATTCCACCAACAAGCTTGGAAAGTGGATGCTCTCTCCTTCAGTTGGAAAAACCTGACAGCATATGCCTTTCCACCATTACCTCTTCTCACAAAGGTTCTTTTGAAAGTCAAAAAGGAGAAACCTCGAATGATTCTCATAGCCCCAGACAGCACTGGTACCCACTATTGAAGAATATGGCTCGCAGTCCACCATGGATATTGCCTCAAATACCTCATTTGCTCACACAGCAGGACAAGCAGATTCTACACAGCCAGATCAAAACCTTAAACCTGGCTGCATGGCAAATCATTTAAGCAGCCAACCAGCCCCTCTTTCACAAGCAGTACTGGATGTTATTCTAGAAGCCAGGAGGCCAAGCACCAGGAAGGCTTACTCAGACAAATGGAAAAGGTTTTCAGCTTGGAACCAAGCTAAAGGCCTGGATACAACTCGTCCTCATATGCCTCACATTCTGAGTATTTAGCTGAGATGTTGCATAAAGGACTTTCCTTCTCCTCTATTAAAATCCATGCTTCAGCTATTTCAGCTCACTACGACACAAATCCACCTTTATTTTCAAATCCACTCCTAAGGCAGTTCCTCAGAGGGGCAAAAAACATTAGACCACCTAGAAGAGCTCCTACACCTACATGGGACCTCAACTTTGTTCTGGAAAAACTAACATTACCTCCCTTTGAACCAGCTTTTTCTGCAGACCTTCAGTTCCTATCTTGGAAGACTGCCCTGCTCCTGGCAATAACTTCTGCTAGGAGAGTTTCAGAATTACAGGCACTTATGGCAGTGGAACCTTTCCTCATTTTTCATCAGGACAGAGTTTCCCTCTAACTAATCCTTCCTTCATGCCTAAGGTGGTTTCCAGCGTAGCTTTAAATCAAACCATCCATCTACCCACTTTCTTCCCCAACCCACAGAACAAAGGGGAGAGACTCCTACATTCCTTGGACATTCACAGGCAGCTTCGATATTACTTGGATAAAACTAAAGCTTTCAGAAAAACTGACCAGCTCTTTGTTTCCTATGCTACAGCTTCTCAAGGGAGGGCCATTTCCAAGCAAACCATTTCTAAATGGATAGGCCATTGCATACGATTCTGCTATACCCATCATGGGAAACCAGTTCCTCCTACCATTAGATCCCACTCTACCAGGGCAACAGCTACCTCTACAGCCTTTCTCAGGGGGGTTCCTACCAATGAAATTTTAGAAGCTGCAACTTGGAGTTCTGTACACACCTTCACCAAACATTATCACCTACCTGTTTATTCCAAGTCCAGGGCAGGCTTCGCCACTTCTGCAGGGACTCATTGCCTCCTCTAACCCTCTATAATGCCTCCAACCTACCTTAGCTTTGGGACTCAATCCAAGTGTAATGACTGCAGCAGGGTAACACGATGAACATAGTACAGTTTTGTACCTACCATAAATGTAGATGTTCAAGTGTTCACCCTGCTGCAGTCCAGGTAACCCTCCCTCCAACCCCTCTGATCTACTGGCTAAACCTATGCTATGCCTTACTGATGTATTTGCTTATAGCTGAAGGGTTTTTGTGTCTGTACAGTGTTCTCACTTTTTAGTACTGATTTGGATCACCCTTTTGGGGGCACCTGACATCTGGGGCAAGACAAACTGAAGAAAATGGCGTCGGTTGCAGTATATGTACCCCTGGCGCACTGACGTCAGGGATGAGGCGACAGCAACCGACGTCGGACCAAGACTTTGGAAATCCGGCCGACTATGGGACCGCCTGACGACAGGATAACCCAAGTGTAATGACTGCAGTAGGGTGAACACTCGACCATCTACATTTATGGTAGGTACAAAACTGTACTTTTTCGTTTGTGGCCTGGATGATATTTAGCATGGATAGAGGGAAATCTGACCAGCATGCTATGGAATTGATCCTTGCCTTCATCAGCAAATACTGTGGCATTTGTAATGATCACCTGAATTGTCACTAACTGTGGGGGTGTGACTATCGTTTATAAAAAGGATGGCATTTTAAGGATTTAACACCTCCATTATGCCATGCTGTGCTGCATTACTTGTAGAAGCACATAGACTGTATGCTTTGTGGGCCATGAGTTTGTCATGTTTTTCTAAATCGCCTTTATTAATTTTATGTTAGATACATAAATGTCAGTATAAGATACAGTAGGTTTAAAGTCAGTAAAATAAAATGAGTCATCTATAGATAAATGTAAAACACCAGGATGTGATCACACTTACAGCTACCCAATAACCTACATTCCTTTAGTGAACATAAAGATGCTGAATAGTTTATTAAGTATAATAAAAATGAAGAATTTGGAAATGAAAATCCTAGTAAATTAATGCTGATGTATTGTAGGGAGCAGCAGTATTTAAAATGAAGTAGTGCAAGAAAGGAATAACCCTTGGCCTAGTATTCCCTAAAAATAACAATGATTAGTGTACTTTCTTCCATCTGGAGTCTTTTATACATAAAACTATTTTTAACAAGTGAGAAATATTCAGCATTCCTTCACTGTTCACATGTTTTTAATCCCTTTGCCCCCAAATACTATGGTTCTCCCCATTTTGTGCAAATGTAACTGGTTCAAACAGAGCTTGAGTTAACTTTTACAGCATTAAATAGAGATAATGTGGTTGTACTCCCTTATGTAACACAAGCTTTAATTGGAAAGCAGCCATCAGAAAGGCCTTGGATACCTTCATCGATGTCAGGGAAGAACCATCTTAGTGCTAGTAAAAAGTGAGGTGGCAGCCAAGTGAACTTTGATAGAAGAGGAAACTCAGAACTAAATTAGAAATGTCTGTAATATTGTCCAGAACAGGGATCCAACTCTTGGATTCAGCCCATATGGAAAAACATGTCCACTTGTCACTGTATGTTGTCTGTGTACCAGACTTCTGGGAAGAAGCAATAATTAGCACAATCCTCTCTAAAACAGAAATTACTGTAACTGCTGGAACTGTAGAAACTATGCAGTGAGCCCAAGGAATTGTATGTTTAGCTGAGGCCTGTCCTGTGGATGGGACAACTTTTTAGTAAGTCTGTGGAAAAGGGTTTTCCAGTAGACATATGCTGAGGCCACTAAGGGCCTATCAGAATGACCTTTATCTTGAGGAGCTTCACCTTCTTGATGAATGTGGTCATCCAAGAAAAGGAGGAAAAGCATAGGGGAGCCCCATAGGCCATGGATAGGCCAGAGTGCCCCTCATAGTTTTCTGCGGAAACTGGATGAGGGAGGTTTCTTTGCACTTGTTAGTAGGGTTGCGAACCAATTGTAGGAAGCTCTTCACCAACTTTGGAAGATCTCTTTCTCTGTCTTTCCATGGAAGAGCTGAATTGACCCCTCATGCAGCATAAGCAGGCACATGCTTAATCTGTCTCTTTGTCTGTCTACCAATGAAGTGGACTTGCTGAGGATGTGGGCTACCTGTACAAAGTGGTCAGTGCTAATAGCCATTTCCTAAACTGACATGGAGTCATGGGGTTGTCCACCATTATGAGACCTGCCACATTGAAACAATGGTGCTCTGACACAAAACTGATGCTGAGAACAGTAAAAGCCTGAATTCTGTCAGTGGGGAACATCCCATTGCAAACTGATGTGTTCTTTTCCCAGCCTGTAAAATCCTAATACTGTAAATGTTGATGCTAGGACTTGGAATCATTAATTGCGGTGACCAGAGAGTGAAACAGAGAGAGCTTCATGCCTTACAAGATAGAGTCTGTATGTATGTTGTTGGTCTATGGTTTCTACGTCCTCCAAGCATCTGTGATGTCTTTGGATTTCATTGAGTCTCCCAGCTGGACAGATGGGACTGTTTTGTAGGTTTACCGTGAATGTGGTGTGGTACTATTCTGTTCAGGGAAGCATTTTTCTTATTACAGGATGCTGTAGTATGCAGAAGTCCTGTCACAGATAATTGCCTTGAAATGTGATCAGCTGCAAAATGACAAAGTTGATAAAGTGTTGGTCGTGAATATTACCTGTGATTTTGTGGTCAGTATTTATATTATCTATCTTATTTTTGTGCATACGATCTCACTAATGTTATAACATTTTGCATAATAGGTTAAATATTCCACTTTTTGTTGTTTATGCCTAACTAGGGAATCAGTACGGAATACCAAAATTCCACAATCCCAAGGACCAGAATCTCGTGATTGCGGAATCTCGAACATTAAAAAAAAAAGAAAAAGTAAAACATCCAACAAATTATTCTAACCTGTATGCAGGGAGGCAAGCCCCCCTGCACCCCTGACACCCCTGCAACTTAAATATACCAACTCAGAGATCGCACTACAGTGGAGTGAATGGCAAAGTTCCCGTTCTGCACTGTACGGCAATCCCCATTCACTACTTTCGAGATTCTGGCCCTCTGGATTTAGTCTCAGGATTATGGAATTTCGGTATTCCGTAGTGATCCCCTAACTAGGCACTTTTTTTTTTCTTTCACATGATTTTGTAGCTTTTATGGTACCTTTCTGTTAAGTTTATTTATTTGGTTATTTATTTGTCAATATTGCAAAATGGCTTATACAGTCCTAAGTTTATTTTAGTATTTATATCCCTTGTTCTCTTCATCTGGTCTGTGCATTCCAGCTACGTCTTCACATTTTTACTGACTCAAACTAGACTAGACCCCACCTTCCCATAATTTTTTTCCTGTTGCCTTTTTCCTTGTACTTGAGTACCGCTTAATGATGTACTTGTGTTAATCCCTGTAAACAGATCTTTTTAAAACTATGAAGCAGAGTAACATTGAAGAAGAGAACTGTCAAGCAGATTTATTCCTGCTCTGCTGACCACTTAAGCTGGAGGAGATTCTGTTTATTATTTGTTCATTAGAAGCCCATTCCTTCAAGAATTGTAGCTTGAATGGATAATGTTTACAACACAGTATGTTAAGGAGGAGGTCAATAAGTACATTTGAAGATAGAAGAAAAGCAAGTTATTTACCTGAAGGAAACAAAATGAAGTTCAATGTTTCATCATAAATAAATAACCACGTCAAAACAAGAGTGTTCACTAAAAGCATACAGGCTGGAGGGCTCAGAGGAGATGTACGGAAGTATTTTTCAAAGTGTGGCAGATGATTGCATTAGCTTTCCTCGAGAAAGGAAATATTATTAGTCAGAATACTAAAACTCAGGAATGCATATCACAGGTATAATTTTTGAGTAAGTGGTACTGAGAAGACAAGTTGTTTTGTTAAATGCGTTGAGCAGCTTACCCAGTATGTAGACAAATGTTCAGATGAGACAGACAGTGGATTTTTGTTTTATGACAGTGCTTTGTTTCTGAGGATGCTCTTTGGCGCAAAGGGATAGTGATCAGACTGCATCCTCAGTGACCCCGGTTACAGGTGGGTCCTGGTTCTGGAGAACCTGACTGTGAGAAGTGGTGGTGAGCAGTTTAAGGCTGTGAGCTGCTAAGGATCTTCTTTCTGTAATCCTGGGGCTGATTGCCTTGGTTTCCACTTGCAAATAACGTGACTCGCAGCAATTCTTCCAAATTAAAAGTAAAAGTACGATCTCCTGAATGAGCGAGACATAATTTATTAAGCTAGTGCGCTGTTGATAATTTTCTTTTCTATATATTATTTGCCCAGACTCGGGTTTATTTCCATATTTTATTAATAAATGTACTTGGGTTACATTGAGCCTTCATTTGTTGTTTTTCATTTTTTTTCATTCTCAGAAATCACCCGTGAAAAATTGTATTTTTGCGTGCTGGGCTTTCTTTTGATAACAAGTGAGGAAATAAATCTTTGTCAAAACTGAGAACTCTTGACGTAGTTACCTGCATGCTCAGAATATTTGGAATTTCTGTCTGCTAAAACATTTTGTAGCACATACTCAGAGCAGTTGCCTTGATACATAAAACATTTGAAACAGCTGTGTAACTTATTTAGCATGTGTAAACTAAGAGTAGAACATTAAAATAGTTTAATTGTATTACTTTGAGCTTTTGTAGCAGTTTCTTCAATACTGTGAGTATTCAGACATTTTTATAAATGCTTTATTTTCTAACTGAGGCAGTAGTTAATGAAACAGTACATTTAGAAGGGGAACCAGTGAATGCTGAGAGCCTTTAGTTAGACCGTAAATGTTTAAAGAAGTATTTGTGTAAACTCCTACTGTATGTAATTTACTTAAGTGCTGTAAGCAGTTATAATATTTGTGAAACTGTTTGATGTATTTGAAATATTTGTGCACATGATTTGATAACGTGGAACATTGGATAAACTGCATGACAGTTTCTGAATGTCTATTTCTTTAACAAGATATGGCAGTGTGTAGGAAGTAGGCAAAATCCATGGCAGGTAGTCATATTTGATAATGGAAGCACAATATACAACAAAATCATATATGGCAGTATTTATACAGTTTGTATACTGTAGACCATCACGTTGATTATGGTTATTTAAAATGTAACCGGTCAGTGTGTAAATTTAACTTACATTCTTGTAGTGCAAAAGGTATTTTATGATAAAATGTAAGGTATGCTTTATGATGAGTGACATTTGAGAGGTAAGTTTTGAATGAGGTAGAGCAGATGGGTTAAAACTCCAGCAAATCTAACATTTTTTCAGTTCGGTGCATTTAAACATTTGTCTAAATAAACAGAGCATTTAACTTGATAAAACTTTAAATAACATTGAAACTGTAGCCATTGGCTGAGTATTTACCAGCCTCAGTAAGAAGCTGAGATCCCTCATAAAATCCTCCAAAGCTAGCTACGAAAATAAAATTGCCAAAGATTCCAAAGGCAACTACAAAGCATTCTATAGTTATGTCAAGAATCGAAATGCTCACAAGGATGTTGCCAATATCCTGGCAGATCGATTTAGTGCCAACTTCACCCCCCCCCTCATCCCCTAAAAGGCCCATCTCAATACCAAAAGATTTGCCACATTCCGGTAATCACAGCCACACAGGTAGAAACCACACTCTCCAAAGCTAAGAATACAGCATCCATGGGACCAGATGACATCCCGGGCTGTGTATTACATGAACCACAAAATTAACTGGCACCTCACCTAAGTGTCATATCTAATCGTAGCCACACCTCAGGCTTCCTGCCCATTGAGTGGCGCACAGTTACAGTTATCCTACTCCACAAGAGAGGATCCACCTTGGATCCTGGGAACTACTGTCCCATTAGTCTGACGAGCCTGATCTGCAAGGGCATAGAACGCATTATCATGGAACTTATAAACAATGACATTGGCAACCTTCAAACACTGGACCCCACCCAGTTTGGGTTTGTAAAGTGCTGTTCTTGTCTCCTGAACCTGACTGACTTCTTCGAATCAGTCTCCAGAGATGTGGGCAAACTCCAGCTATACTCTGTGGCATATTGTCTACTCAGAGGCGGTCTCTGCTTAACATACAAGGCCATGTCAAACCCTGAGCTGTTGGACATGCTCCACTTAAAGAAATCTCAATCTCTCAGAGCCACACGCTCCAGGGATCTAAACCTTGTCACCACAATGAACAAAACATGCTGGAGGGATAGGTTCCTGACCTAGAGAACTCCCCATACTCTGGAATAGACTGCCCATACATGTCAAGCAGAGTGCCTCATTGGCCCTCTTCAAAAGGAACCTTGATGATTGGATGGGAGATAGGAAGTTCACCCCGGGGATTATGTCAGTCGCTCTGCTAGACAGGGGTCCAGAGAAGTAAATATTGCGGGAAGAGATATCCAGGGAATTGTTATGGCTAGGCTTGCATAGGCCCTAGTACCAACCTATGAACCTATGGACGAGCGTAAGGCGGTCCACACAGCCTATCTGGATCTTGCCAAGGCCTTCGACACCATCCCTCACTCTGGAATTATAGATAAACTTACTAAGCTGGACATAAATCCCTACGTCACTCGATGGGTTGCCAGCTGGCTTACTGGCAGAACCCAGACTGTAAAAGTAGATGACTCCAAATCCAGCTCCAGACAAGTGACAAGTAGAGTACCTCAGGGTTCAGTCCTGGGACCGCTCTTGTTTGGCATCTACTTCTCTGAAGTACAGGCCAACACTAAAGGACTCTGGCTAACAAAGTTTGCAGATGACTGCAAACTGGGAGCCATTATTACATCCCCAAATTATGTGGGTATTCTACAAAAGGGCCTTACAGAAACAGATGCTTGGTGCCAGAGCCATGGGCTCAAGCTGAATGCCAAGAAATATATAGTTATCCCCTTTGGGAAAAAAACATGTACCCATGAATTATCACATAGGTGGCAGTACACTAAGCACCGAAATTGTGATGAGAGACTTAGGGACACAGGTGGACAGTGGTTTCACCTTCGATAACCACATCACCACAACAGTCAGGAAATCCTATGTGGCACACCTCATCACTAAGGGCTTTTCATCTAGAAAAAAGGAGGTCATTGTCCCACAGTACTCATCCCTCATTAGACCCACTATAGAGTACAACACCTCATGTGGTATGTACCTCAAAAGACATCTGCAACAGCTGGAAAGGCTGCAGAAATACCTCACTAAAAGAATCACAGGCCTAAAGCAGATGCCCTCTGCTGACCGTCTAAAAAAAAAACCTCAAGCTATACTCTGTGGCATATCATCTGCTTAGAGGCGACCTCTGTTTAACATACAAGGCAATGTCAAACCCTGAGCTGTTGGACATGCCCCACGTAAAGAAATCCCAATTCCTCAGAGCCACACGGTCCAGGGATCTAAACCTTGTCATGACAATGAACAAAAAGTACAGTTTTGTACCTACCATAAATGTAGATGTTCGAGGATTCCATTGCTGCAGTCCTTACTATTGGGTATAGTCCGCATCCAGTCGGCCCGAATACCAGAGTATATATTGATCGCAGGGCGGCGGGCGCGACGGCAGCCGCTGTGCGTGGTAGGTGCCGCATGACCGCGTCATATCCTCAGTCTTTTCTTGCCCCAGATGTCAGAAGACCCTAAAAAGACAAGGCCCAAAATACCTGCACCAAAACATGAACAATATATACAAAAATATAAGCAGGTAAACTCACCTACACAACCACCCCTAAACACACAATGGAATCCGAACATCTACATTTATGGTAGGTACAAAACTGTACTATGTTCTTCGTTTTCCATTGCTGCAGTCCTTACTATTGGGTAGAATCCCAAAGCAGAGGTAAGGGAGGCTGGCAAATCATAAAGAAGCAGGAGCTGACAACATGCCTTGCAAAACAGCTGTGGCAAAACCAGCCCTAGACTTAGAGTAGATAGGAAGGTGATAATGCTTAGAGAAAGTATGCACTGAACTCCAAGTAGCTGCTTCCAAAATATCCTTAGTTGCCACCGAAATGCTGTTGAAGTGGCAGTAGCCCTAGTGGAATGAGGCCTAATCCCAGCTGGAACCTCCTTGCCATGATGGGAATAACAAAATGCAATGCAAAAGCCAATCCACCTAGAAATAGTTTGTTTTGACACAGGCTTGCCCTGCAACTCAAAGCAAAAGAAACAAACAAGTGCTGAGACTGCCTAAAATCCTTAGTCCTGCTTAAGTAATAACGCAATTGCCTGTGTACATCTAAAGTATGCAAAATCTTTTCCCGTTATTTTGGGGGTCTGCATAAAAGTAGGCAAATGAATAGTTTGGTTTAAAGCCACACTAGAAACCACCTTAGGCATAAAGGAAGGATTAGTACGTAATGATACCCTATCCTTATGGAAAATCAAAAAGGGCTCGACTGCCATAAGGGCCTGCAACTCAGACACCCTTCTTGCAGAAGTAATAGCCAACAAAAAAGCAGTCTTCCATGACAAATATTTCAATTCAGCAGTAGCCGCAGGCTCAAAAGGTTGTAGAGTAAGTTTTTCCAACACAAAATTGAGATCCCAAGCAGGAGTAGGAGCTCTACGTGGGTCTTATATTTTTTGCCCCTCTAAGAAACTGCTTGAACAAAGGATGCGAAAACAATGGAGGGTCACAATCATAGTGAGCTGAGATTGCTGCAGCATGAATCTTAATGGAAGAGAAGGACAGACCCTTGTCCAATAACTCAGTAAGATATTGAAGAGCCATACTCAAATTAGGCTCAGAAATCTCCAAATTCTTTGCTTTACTCCAAAATAAAAATCTCTTCCATTTTGCTCACTTTCCTTGTACTAGGTCTTCTAGCTTCCCTAATCACATTTAAAACTTGTTGAGGAAGTTGAGACCTGCTGTGTTTCAACACAGAATATGCCAGGCTGTCAGATGAAGAGAGTGAAGCTTGACATTGAGCAGATGACCGTCCTGCTGGGATAACAGATGTGGAATCAAAGGTTAAGGCCATGGAGGCTTCTTTACCAGACTCCGTAGTAGAGGGTACCAGTGTTGCCAAGGCCAATCTGGAGCTATCAAAATCATCCTAGGCCTGTCCTGTCTGACCTTTAACAGTACCTTTGGAAGAAGAGGCAGAGGTGGAAAGGCATACACATGAAGGTTTGTCCAACTGAAAGACAGAGCATCCACTTTCCAAGCTGTGTGATGAAACCCCTTTGTGCAAAACTGTGGCAGCTGGTGGTTTAGTGGAGAAGCGAACAGATCTATGTCTGAGTTCCCCATGACACTGTCAATTTCTGAAATACATGAAGATCCAGTTTCCACTTGTGGGGATCCATGATTTGTCTCCTTAACACATCTGCTAAGGAGTTCTGTGCTCCTGGCAGAAACCTTGCCTGAAGAGTTAGGTGCTCTCCCAAAAATCATCGCTTGCCTGCATAGAGGATAAGAATGTGTTCCCCTTGTTTGTTGAAGTACCACATGACAGTTGTGTTGTCTGTTAGAATCAACACCTGCCCTGGAAGAAGTAACTCCTTGAAAGCCAGCAATGCGAACTGAACTGCTAACATCTCCTTCATGTTGATATGTAGATGCTGTAGTCTGGCAGGCCACTTGTCTTGTATCCACTTTCCATTTAGATGAGCTCCCCAAGCAATGTCTGAGGCATCTGTCGGTAAAATCTGACTCACCTCTGGCCGGGTCACAGAGAGTCCCTTGTTTAGGTGACATTCCTGAGCCCACCACAAAAATTCTCTTTGAAGGCAAGGTATTATTTGAATGACAGTGTCTAAATCCTGGCAGTGCTGTGTCCATACATTTTTGAGATACCATTGTAACTTCCTCATATGCAGTTTGGCATTGGGAAGCACCAGAATACAAGATGCCATGAACCCTAATGCTTGAAGGACTGTCTCTGCAGTCAGCACGGACTGATGAGATAGTTGATGGAAGTAAAGTGATAGACTCTTTTGTTTGTCCGGGGTTAAAAAGGCCATCTGGGCTGCTGTATTCAGTCTCACACCCAGAAAGCACATGTCTTGAGAGGGTACTAGACTGAACTTTATTTCGCTCACAGAATACCCTAGGCATCTTAGCACTGCTATAAGATATTCCAGATGCTGTAGAAGGTCTTCCTTTTCTTGAGCCAGAATCAGGCAGTCGTCTAAATAAGGATAGATTTGAAGTCCTTGTAGCCTGAAGTAAGCTATCACTGGAGCCAGAACCTTTGTGAATACTCTGGGCAGTAGATAAGCCAAAGGGCAATGCAGAGAACTGATAATGAGAATCTCCAGCTCGAAACCGCAGATACTTCCTGTAACTTAGCCTGATAGGCACATGAAGGTAAGCTTCCTTGAGATCTAAAGTTACCATCCAGCGATCTTTGCCCAGCAGGGGTAAAAGCTGTTGTAACGTCAACATCTTGAACTTGGGAATGTCCAGATAAGTGTTGAGGAGAGATAAATCCAAAAGCAGTCTCCACGTGTTCCCCTTTTTGGTACTAGGAACATGAGAGAATAAAATCCTAGGCCCCTTTCTGATACAGGGACTGGCTGAATGATGTCCAACACCCATCTGTCTTGAGTAATTAAATCCCAATTTTCTTTGAAAAGAGACAGTCGTCCTTCCAAAGGGCTGCCAGACGAGAATCTACTGGCAGCTGAAAAGGCAGGTCATTGGGTCTGTGTGAAAGGACTGACCCCTGCCCTCACCAGAAGTCTGAGCAGGTGAACTCCTGTTCTAGGCCTAAAAGAACCTTGAGCCCTGCCCCTACCACGCCTAGACCTACCCCTAGACTGGGAATCATAAGCAGGATATGTCCACCCCTTAGCAGGCCAATTTCTACTAAACTCGTGGCTGTACCTGCAAAAATCTTTAACAGTTTGCATAGACTTAGCTTTGTCCTCCATTTTCTTTAAAACTGCTTCCACAGGTGAACCAAACAACACATCAGACTGTAAAGGAGCATCCAAAATCCTTGTCTTAACATGCTCAGCCAAATTTTGATCCCTCAACCAGGCATGCCTGCGAAGAACAGAACTAGTGGCAGCCACCCTCGAGGAGGCCTGCACAGCATCAAAACCACATTGCAAAGAATGCTTGCCCACTTGTTCAGACACATAAACTAAATCCAGCAAGTCTTTACAATCAATACCTTCCGCCAAAGCATCCACCTTAGATTTCATTTGTGAAAGGAGATAATTTTGATATTTCAGCATGTGAAACTGACAATTCAACGCCTCATGGCTAGAGTGGAAGAAGTATACACTTTCTTACCCCACCTATCTAACGCCTTGCCTCTTTGTCAGTGGGAACAGGATTTTTAACCACATTCAACACAGGAGGTATAGCTAAGGGCCTATGCTGGGGTAAACAAGAATTCCCTAAGCCTCTTCCTGGAATCAGAGTAATCCTGGCCTTCCCATTTAAAGTGCTCCCTCATGGAATGCAGAGTCTCTGAAAATGAAAAATCCTCAGGAGGAGAAGCCAAGGAGTGGCATCATCCACATCAGAATCAGAATAATGAGGATACTCCTGCAAATCTTCCAGAAGACTCAGAAGCCCCTGAACCCTGTTCAAAACTGTCAAACTCTGGTTCCACTCTAGGCCTCTTATCAGGAGGGCCCATAGAACCTCTAATCATAGTAATCAAATCTTCTGCCATTTTAAGCATATGTTTCTTAGGTACAGAACCCGAAGGCTAGGAGAAGCCCCTACTGAAGCTGAAGTTGGCCTACCTCTAAAGAAGTTTTGGCAACAGAAGGAGAGGCTCTAACTACTGTGGGAAGAGAGGGAAGAATAGTTACCTGAGAAGCCCCTCAGCCTGGCCTGCCTCCTGAGAGGGTACATCCTGTAACAGTAAAGTTTCTGCCTGAGACTCCATAGAAACTCCTGGCAAAACTTCTGGCTCCACTGAGCCAACTAAAGAACCGGCGTCCGGACTGCCGGTTCATCAACCCTAGGCTTCGCTGTTTTGTCCTTGCGCTTCTTGGATTTAGCGGGCGGAGCATCCGACGGCATTTTATAATTGCAACACTTCCCAAACACTAATCTGGCACAGTCTAACCTCCTCTTAATAGTGCGTTTGTTAAACCTAGCACAAGAGCGGCAACCAACAACGCCGTGCTCAGGCCCTAAACAAGGTATACACAATGTATGGTAATCCCTATGAGGTATTTGTTTCCCACAAGAAATACAGTTATTCACTTTTTCTGACATCCGGTTAAATACTGAGGCAAGAAAAACTAAAATGTTGTACTTAGCCAACTCTGATTCGGTCTGAAACTCCGTTTTCGAAATATTTCAGAACGCCAACCTGCACTCGCAAAACTGCTTCTGCATAAAGACTGAGGATATGGTCATGCGCATTAGTACCCTCTGACCGACGTCAGCCTTATACTCTGGTATTCGGGCCGACTGGATACGGACTATACCCAATAGTAAGGACTGCAGCAATGGAAAACGAAGAACATCATGCTGGAGGGTAGGTTCCTGACCCAGAGACTCCCCATACTCTGGAATAGACTGCCCATATATGTCAAGCAGAGTGCCTCCTTGGCCCTCTTCAAAAGGAACCTTGACGATTGGATGGAAGATAGAAAATTCACTCTGGGGATCACGTCAGTCACCCTGCTAGACAGGAGTCCAGGGAAGTAAATATTGTGGGAAGAAATATCCAAGGAATTGTTATGGCTAGGCTTGTATAGGCCCTAGGGTCGATAGCCTAGTACCAACCTATGAGCCTATGTTTTGGAGCGTGTGTTCAAGTGCTTTGAATGATAGCTTTGGAGGGGTTAGGGCTTTTCTGTTTCATATACTGTACAGCTGTGTGATTTATCCTCCAGAAAAGGTTTCAGAGTTGAAGATCTGAGCTTGAATTTCATCATGGTTATGTATAGCTTTTGCAGTTCATATGCTGTTTTGAAGAGGTCTTATGAGAGCTCTATAAGTAGAGAGAGGCCATGGAATTCACCAACCATGTACAGAAGCATACAGGTCTTCCATGCACTATGGTTCATACACTGGCAATAATGACTGTAGTCCACAGTGCTGATTACGACTGTACAACAGGGTGTGCTTGTCAGTGAATTATGCACAGGAGCACACAGTGTACTGTTGTTTAATATAAAATTCTGTGCTTGTTTTGTATAAAAATAGAGTCAAGGTTAAGCTGTTTCTAGTAACTAGAAGAGATGGTAAATGTGTCACAGCAGTGCCAGATATGCGTGTAATGTGTAACTGACACAAAACGCAGTTGCAGTGTATGAGAAACGACGCTGTGAAAACACCATATACATTAGCTTGTGTGTTTTGCTTCCTAAACAACAAAAAGAAAAGAGAATCAAGATGTTTATTATGTTGTAATTGAGCAGTAGCATAGTTTGTCTTGGGCTGTTGAGATTAACTGCCGATACAGAGTGATAGTAGAAGCGCAAAGAAGACACAGCTAAATTTAAAACCTGTTTTATATAAATAATAAGACATTATGAGCATGTTGTAAACCCTGTTTTGTCTAATTAAGACAGTATGATCATTTTGTAATGAGGAATAAGGATAGTAGCTGTATAGAGTAGTGGTAATCTTTCATGTTTTAGAGTACAAGCAACCTGATGTTCATCGTGTTTCACTGTTGCAGTCATTATAATTGGGTTATCCTGCTGGCAGGCTACCCGCAGTTGGCCCGAGTTCCACTGTCTAGGTCCGGCGTCAGTTGCTGTCGCCTCCTCCCTGACATCAGTGCACCAGGGGTATAAAAGATGCAGCAGACGCCATTTTCTTCAGTCTTTTTTGCAGTGCAGTGCCCAAAGCAAAAGCAGTTCGCAAGTGCCGGTCGGCCGACTCTTGAGATTTTCAAATTTGAATTTCAGATCTGAAGTCTTCATTAAAGCTAAGTACCCCGTTGGGGAAACTTTTTTCTTGCTCCAGACCGATGTCAGAAAAAGTTAATAATTGTATTTCTTGTGGGAAATAAATACCTCATAAGGATTTTCATTCTTACTGTATTCCTTGCCTAGGCCCTGACCACGACGTTGCTAGTTGTCGGTTTTTTGCTAGATTTAACCAACACACTATTAAGCGTTGGTATGATTTTGCATTTCATTACTTTGGCAGAAGATTCAATTATATAATGCCGTCGGAACAGTCGACTACCGGAGTTTATAAAAAGCGCAAAGAAAAAGAAAAGGACAGGCATCTGAGGTCCAAAACCGATGACAAGGCTTCCGTTAGGCCTGTCGCCGGTTCGCTGGCTCTCAGTGAGGCGTTTTCGCAGCCCCTGAGGCCTGCTACCTCAGAGCCACAGGCCGCTTCCGACTCCCACGTGGAGCCAACTAGGCCACTGGAAACTCAAGGTATTGGACACTCGGAAACTATTCCCACAGATGCTGCTGAGCAGGCATCGGCTTCTGAGGGTGTTTTCAGGTCTACACAGTTATATGTAAAGCCATCTTCAGCTTCAAAGGTAAAGACTAAAGCAGCTCTAAAGACAAAGAAACAAGTACAGCATTCTCCTGGACAGGCCTCCATGCCTAAAAAACAGATGCTTAAAATGGCCGAAGACCTAATTACTTTGATCAGGGGTTCCCATCCCCCTCTTGATAAGAGGCCTAGGCAAGAGATAGAATATGAATCTTCAGATCAGGTTTCAATTTCTTCTGATTCCTCTTCTGAACAGGAATATTCCCTTCCTCCCTATGAGGATTCTGATGCTGAAGAATCTATCCCTTCAGCCTCACTTCCTGAGGATTATTATTTTGGGGAGACCCTGCATACTATGTGGGAGCATTTCCACTGGGAGAGCCAAGATTACTCAGAAGCCAAGAAAAGGCTCTGAGACTTCCTTTTATTACCTCAGCACAGGCCCCTTGCTATTCCTCCTGTTTTAGACATTGTAGATTATGTATTTTCAGAGTCCGGTCCGTCTCCTGACTCTTTACCACCAGCTCCTGTTAAGCCAGACAGATATTACAGGGTTCCTGATTCTCATAAATTTCTTTACAAAAACCCTGCTGCTGACCCAGAAACTATTTCTTAGGGTCCCAAGGGGTTCAAGGCTTCCACTGCAAAAAATCCTATCCCCTCTGATAGGGATTCAAGGGCCCTGGACAGATAGGGGAAAATGATTTATACTTCTGCTACCTTGGCTGTAAGAGATTTAAATTGTCAGTTTCATATGCTTAAATATCAGCAATATCTTATGTCACAGCTTAAACAGAAAATGTTGACAAATTCAGAATGTGCAGAAAATAAAGAAATGCAGGATTTGTTGCATGCAGCTGAACAAGTGGGAAAGCATACTTTGCAATGTGGTTTTGATTCTCTAGAGGCCTCCTGCAGGGCCGCAGTTACAGGTTCTGTCATTAGGAGGCATGCTTGGTTAAAAAGAGCAGAATCTGCCTGATCATGTTAAAGCAAAGCTATTAGATGCTCCATTACAACATGATACCTTGTTTGGTGTTAAAGCAGAAGAGGTGTTGAAGAAAATGGAGGACAAAGCTAAATCTATGCAAACATTGAAGGATTTCTTACAGGTACAGCCTCCCAGATTTAGCAGGAACTGGCATACAAAGAATTGGTCCTTTCCAGTGTCAGACAGGCCACAAAGAGGCAGATACAGATGCCCCAGAGGCAGATCACAGCCACAAGGCTCATACAGGCCTAAACAATGGGGTGCTTCTACCTCCAAAAGCGGAGAGGAAAAATCACAGCCATACATGAAACAGTCTCAATAACTTTCCCCTGCCACCACCAAGCACTTATCTTCTGGCAGCTTCTTTGGGGGGGGGGAAACTAGCACTTTTTTCACAAAATTGGCACATGATCACCCAGGACAAATGGGTCTTAAATATAGTTTCTCAAGGCTACAGGTTCCACTTTCACACCCTGCCAAGGCCAAACGGTATGCCAGACCTGCCACACAATCAATGGGCAGAGGCACAAAAACAAGTTTCCTCCCTCATGGACATGAGAGACATTCAGCAAGTACCACAGCAAGAGCAGGGACAAGGATTTTATTCAAGGCTATTCTTGGTACCCAGAAAGGACAAAGCCTGGAGACCAATACTGGACCTGTCTATCCTAAACACATTCCTGGATATTCCAAAATTCAAAATGTTAACTCTGCAGCAGCTTCTGCCCATGCTCGGCAAGAAGGCTTGGCTTGTAACTTTATACCTAAAAGAGGCATACCTGCATGTCCCAATCAGACAATCGTGCAGAAGATACCTAATATTTATAGCTGGCTCAATGCACTACCAATTCTCTGCACTGCCCTTTGGCTTATCTACTGCGCCCAGGGTTCATAGGTTCATACTAGGCTATCTGCCCTAGGGCATTTATAAGCCTAGCCAGAATGTGTTTGGCTTTCGCCACCCATTTTAAATTAATTTTGCTATGCCCTTTTTCGAGGTTAGTATACTGTGCCTCTGTCTAACAGTGACACAGAAGTGATACCCGGGTTAAACCTATGATCTCCCATCCACTCATCAAGATTCCTCTTGAAGAGAGTCAATGAGGGACTCTGCCTAACCTGGACTGGGATTTTATTCCAAAGTGAAGGGAGCCTCTGGGTTATGAATCTGTCCCTCCAGCATGTCCTATTTATTTCAGTGCTGAGGTTCAAGTCTCGAGCGCGTAGCTCGATGGGATTTGTATTTTCTGAGGTGCAGCATGTCCATTAATTCCGGGTTGGACATGGCTTTATACATCAGGCACAGATCGCCCCTGAACAGGCGGTATGCTACTGAGTAGAGCTGGAGTTTCTTTAACCGGGCAGCATATGGCATCTGTTTGAGCCCTTTGATCCTCTTGGTGAGGTACTTTTGGGATCTTTCCAGTTGCTGCAGGTGTCTGGTAAGGTACATCCCAAAAGGGGCGTTGTACTCAATTATGGGCCTGATGTCTTCACAAAATGCCTGGCACCAGTAATTGCATTTTGCAGACAAAGAGGAATACGCATATATCCTTACTTCGACTGCCGTATTCAAGTAGAGAACAAGGACATCCTATTACAGCATCTGGCATTTGTAAAAAGATTACTAACAGGTCTAGGATACACAGTAAACAAAAAGAAATCAAAGCTCGTACCCTCTCGAGATAATATTCCTGGGTGCATGCTTAAATACAACTGTCCAGATGGCTTATGGCTTATCTCACTCCAGACAAACACAGACAACTGACTACTTATTTCAAAATGTTGGCAACAAAGACCCAGTTATCTGCAAGAAAAATTCTGCAGGCTTTGGGCTTCATGGCATCCTGCATACTGCTAATTCCATATGAAAGACTGCATATGAGGAAATTTCAGTGGTATCTGAAAAGTGTTTGGACTCAACATTGCCACAGCCTGGAAACAATTATTACCCTCATTCCCTGCCTGCAACAGGAGTTTCGATGGTGGGCAAAAGCCTGTCTCCTCAACACGGGACAGCCATTCACCTTACCCACAGCCAGGCAGACATTGACAACAGATGCATCAGATTATGCCTGGGGGGCCCATATGGCAGGCAGATGTATTCAGGGCACGTGGCCCGCAAGTCAAATGCATCTACGTATCAATCAAAAAGAGATGCTAGCTGTTCGGAATGCCCTGACAGCCTTCAAGGAACAACTTCATCCAGGACAGCTACTGATAAAGACGGACAATACTACAGTCATGTGGTACATAAACAAGCAGGGGGGCACGCATTCCTACCCCGTCTGCAGACTAGCCATGAATTTGTGGGACACAGCACTGACTTACCAAGTACATCTGCAAGCACAATTCCTGCCAGGAAGGATAAATACTCTGGCAGACGAACTAAGCAGAAACCTAATGGATCCCCACAACTGCCAACTACAGAGATTCTGCACAAGGACTTATCACAAGCAAGCATGGAAAAGTGGATGCTCTATCTTTCAGCTGGAAAAGCCTAACAGTATATGCCTTTCCTCCTGTGCCTCTCCTCCCCAAGGTACTCCTCAACGTCAGACAAGAGAAGCCAAAAATGATACTGATTGCCCCAGACTGGCCTCACCAGCATTGGTACAAAATCCTAAAGAGTTCGTCTCAATGCCCAGCTTGGACATTACCTCAAATTCCTCACTTATTGACCCAACAAGACAGTCAGATACTGTACAGCCAACTCAGGACCTTAAACCTGGCAGCATGGCGGATAATGTAGCCATTCTAGACACACCTCTCTCTAAAGCAGTGATGGATGTTATTTTGGAGGCCAGGAGGCCTAGCACCAGAAAATCTTATGCAGAAAAATGGAAGAGATTTTGTGCTTGGAACCAGGCACTAGGCATTGACATGACTGTTCCAAATATTCCTCAGATTTTGCAATACTTAACTGAGATACTGGATAAAGGCCTTTCCTTTTCATCAATTAAAATTCATGCCTCTGCCATTTCAGCTCATTACAATACAGAACCACCTATTTTTTCTCATCCATTGCTAAGGCAGTACCTCAGAGGGGCCAGAAACATAAGACCTTCAAGGAGAGCACCAATACCTGCTTGGGACCTCAACTTTGTCTTGAAAAAACTCACACTGCCTCCGTTTGAGCCAGCCTCTGCAGCTGATATAAAATTCTTAACCTGGAAAACAGCTCTGCTCCTAGCAATAACCTCCGCTAGATGAGTCTCAGAGTTACAGGCACTCATGGCTGTGGAACCTTTTATCATTTTCCATCCTGACAGAGTTTCTCTAAGGACAAACCCTACATTTATGCCTAAGGTAGTGTCCAGTGTGGCCCTTAACCAAACAATTAATTTGCCTACCTTTTACCCAAACCCACAGAATAAGGGTGAGAGACTTCTGCATTCTTTGGACATTCACAGGGAGCTACGCTTCTACTTGGACAGAACCAAAGCTTTCAGAAAGACTGAATAACTGCTAGTGGCATATGCTGCAGGATCACAAGGAAAGCCTATCTCAAAACAGACTATTTCAAAGTGGATAGGCCACTGCATTCATTTCTGCTATTCACAGCATGGCAAATCAGTGCCTAAGGGCATTAGGCCACATTCAACCAGAGCAGCAGCCAGTTGAGCAGCCTTCCTCAGAGGAGTACCAACCAAAGACATATTAGAGGCAGCAACTTGGAGTTCAGTGCATACTTTTACAAAGCACTATCACTTACCTCTCTACTCTAAATCCGGGGCAGGCTTTGCCACTGCAGTTCTGCAGGGCCTGATAGCCTCTCCTAATCCTATTTAGCCAGCTTCCCAACCTTAGCTTTGGGATTCAACCCAATTGTAATGACTGCAGCAGTGAAACACGATGAACATAGTACAGTTGTGTACCTACCATAAATGTAGATGTTAGAGTGTATTCACTGTTGCAGTCCAGGTTACCCTCTCACCATCCCCCTTTTCCTTGCAGGGACTTATCTGTACTTCTCTATTCTATACAACCTATGTGGTGTATTTGCTTGTAGATGAAGGAAAAGTTGTTTTTTGTGTATGCATGCTTATTGGCATAATTTAGCCTACCTTTTTAGGGGCACCTGCCATCTGGGGCAAGAAAAACTGAAGAAAATGGTGTCGGCTGCATTTTTTATACCCCTGGCGCACTGACGTCGTGTAGGAGGCGACAGCAACCGACGCCAGACCTAGACTTTGGAACTCAGGCCGACTTGCGGGTAGCCTGCCAGCAGGATAACCCAATTGTAATGACTGCAACAGTGAATACACTCGAACATCTACCTTTATGGTAGGTACACAACGGTACTTTTCTGTTGCTACATTGAATACAACTGACACCTAAACAAACTAACTCTGTAACTGTGCTGACATTCTCCCACCAGTTACTTTCTGTTTTTTTTTTTCTTTTTAGTTCCATTAAGCAAAATTTGTGTCCCTGACCACCCAAGAATTCTGGTCGCCTGGCCCTGCATTAACCACTCTACAACTTGGGAAAATAGCAGCCTTTCTGCAGTGTATGTACCTTGAATGTTTTAGGAGCATATTTAGCTCTTGCTATCCCGTCTTCTCTCTAATTAATTTGGCAGCACACCGCTAAGGGCATCCCACTTAGAATCTATGTCCCTGTAGCTTCCCTGCTAGGTCCTTCCCATATATATTTCTTGTAGCATTTTGTTTCTAACATATTCAACCCCTGAGACACAGGCTCAGTCCCATATTCAAGGTAGTTTAGACAGCAAATCCTCCTCTCTACATAGCTAGCTAAAGGCTGTAAGTGTAGAAAAATAGTTTTTGAGAAGAATAACAAGAGTTACAAAACAAATAGAATTTTATGTAGAATTAGAGTTGTTGATACATATTAAGATTTGTGTGAATAACTGACCTGGACAGTACATACTTTCTCTGATCCGATAAATTGGTTTTAGTAGGCACCATCTGCCTCGTGGTTCAACCCTCTTCATTCTCCCTCGCTATGCTTGGGCTCACTCTGTTCCCCTACCCTGCCCCCAATTATCACCCACCCCCACTACCTCTAGATTTATACCTTTACACTCCTCCCACATACCCTTCACCAATCACATCACAGCCCAACCAACATGAACTATTAATCCTCTTACACTGCAAACCAGTCAATCCTCCCAGTAATTAACCACACACACTCCAGTGCATTCAATCATCATGTATATATTCAGCCTCATCACTCTTTCATTACTAGATATAACTTATCACCTCACCTCCTATTGCATCACACTTCCTACTACCATTACTATCCCATCACAACATACATCCACTTACTCCACTTGCACCCAACACTATAGCCTACACATACCCTGAAGCAGTCACCACCGCATCACAATTCCTCTGTCTACAAGTTCACTCATTGAAACCACTAGTAAATCACTTACCACACACAAGTACATACCCATTTTTTTTTAAAGTATCAAAACTCTTACACCATATTAGGCACCAATTAAAATTAGCTGGAGATATGCACCCTAATCCAGGCCCGAACCCTGTCACTAATACCCCTTCCCTCTCTACCAACCCTCCTTTACTCCTCAGACCAATAAATAGCCTACAAATCGTAAATTTAAACATACATAGCATTAATAATAAAATACATCTACTAAATACCCTGATATACACCTATTCCCCAGATCTACTATCCCTAACCGAAGCATGGTTAAAGCCTACCACAACTGACAGTGAATTTCTTCCCCCAGGCTGTAATGTAATATGCAATGATAAACCATCCAAAAAAAGGGGGTGGGGTAGCATTACTTTACAAAGACAACCTGAAAATTACCACTATCAACCCTCCTATACTTCCCCTAATGTCTTCTGAACTTCTGCTAGCCAAACTTGAACTCACTGATAAAAAAGTCTTTGAATATTATTACTGGGTATATACCTCCAGGTAATAACATCCCCACCCTAGAAGCCCTTTTACACTGGGTCAGTCAAAATCTACCCCAAGAAACGATTATCCTTGGAAACTTTAATATAGACTGCCATACATGCTCTAGTACCAACCCCACCAACTTTCTAAATCTTTATAACTTCTCCAAAGTCATTGAGTGTAGTACAAGGCTAGGTAATAATAAAATCAAAGAAAGCCTTGTAGACTGGATACTGATAAATAATGCCAACACATCATACCAAGCAGGTGTCCTACCAGACAACCTCAGTGACCACCAACCCACCTTCCTACTAAAATTCAAATCCCACACCAACTCTGAGCCACCACTTCACACCATTAGAAACAATTGGAACTTTGAGATAAATAAATTCAAACTTGAACTACAATACCAAAGGTGGAACCTACTAAAACACTCCCACTTGATGAAGATGTTGATCTATTTAACATTACCTTTTAAATGCCCATGCCCCTCCACGTACAAGAAAACTAAAACGAAACATAGCCCCCTGTTTCAGCAGCACCACCAGCAGCATGATAACTCAAAGAAATAGAGCTTGGAATCACTGGAGAGCCACAAAAAACGTAGCAACCAGAGAACAATTCCAAAAACTCAGAAACGAAACAAAAAAAAAACAGTTCTACTGGACAAAAATAATTATTTCCTAAATTTGAAAAATAGACACCAAAACAACCCCCAAAAATTCTGGGCAGGGTAAAATAAATTACTGCACCCTGGCAAACCTATTACCCCAACACCAACCACCTCGTAACAGCACTGACATTTCAGACTCATTTAATAATTTTTTCATAGAAACCATATCCAAACTAGTTCAACAACAACCCACAGCATCTACTACCAGTAACTCTAAGCTTACTGGCAGTATCAAAACCATCTTCCAGTTCCATCCTATTCCCACTAATTATGTAAAATAAATTATTAGCTAAACTCAAACCAACTACCCTAGCGGCTGACAGCATTCCTGCCAAATACCTTCAAGTGGCTGCAAATGAGATAGCCTACCCACTCTCAATTCTGCTCAGCAGATCAATAACAGAAAGTAAAGTTCCAACAATCTGGAAGACTGCATGGATCATCCCCCTACATGAAGGTGGTACATGCACTGACCTTACCAACTATCGCCCTATTGCTATACCTATCCCCACTAGCTAAAATTTTGAAAAAAAGTATTCATCAACTTATACAATTCCTGCTTAAAAAACAACTGCTCACTCCTATCCAACATGGCTTTCGGCCAGCCCATAGTACAACAGCAGCCCTCCTCTCCTTTACAAACCTCATCAAGTAAAACAGGAATCTAGGTAAACTAACCTCAGCCATATTTTTAGACCTATCAAAAGCTTTCGACATGGTCAGTCATCCCAAACTTCTTATGTCCCTCTCTGACCTTGGACTATCTAATCACTCATTAGCCTGGTTTCATAATTACCTACTAGGTAGACAACAAGCAGTTTGGTGGGATAACACGCTATCCACACTACTTCCTATCACAACTGGAGTCCCACAGGAGTCAATTTTAGGCCCACTACTGTTCTCCATTTTCATTAATGGTCTGCACAGCATCACTCAAGATGCAACTGTCATACAATATGATAATGACTCAACATTAGTCTGTTCAGCCAATAACCGTAATAGATTCCTCTCCATCACCCAACAAGTCTTCAAAATCACTGAAGCTTGTTTTTTCAGTAAAAATCTGTTACGGAACCCCAAAAAGAGCAAACTATTAATATTCAGACCAAACAAATCCAACTTAAAGGCAGAAGCTTTCAATATTATGTCTAGTGATGGAACCATGATCTCCCCAGACTCCCATAGAAAACTTCTAGGAATGACCACTGACAACAAACTGATGTTTGACCTACACATAAATCGAACTATGAAAAACATACACAAAAAAACTAGGCTGTTTGTACAAAAATAAAACATAACTAACTCAACAGGCTAAAATTACCATGGCTCAAACTCTTCTCCTCTCATCACTTCAGTATGCTGCTCCCATCTTCACCAACCTATCCAAAACTGAAATCACAAAACTAGATACCTGTTGCAATCAAATTGGCAGATTTGCCACTAACGCTCCTTACCGTTCCCACCACTGCCACTCACTACTTCAACTAAATTGGCTTGAACTTCCAAATTTCATCACCTTCCACCAACTCATTTTCACTCAGAAACTCCTACTGTAGCCCATAGAAACGCCAGCACTACCAAATATGCTTAAATTACAAGATAACCCTAGACAACTATGCTCTAGTGACAAACTATTAATCAAAATGACCAAGTCCAATAACTCAGCAGGTGATTCCCTATTCCCTAGCTACATAGGTAAAATCTGGAACTCGCTCCCCTCTGCTATTACCTCAGCAAAATCAAGCATTACATTTAAAAAAAATACTAAAAGAACACCTTATAATCACAAGACAAGGCCCATGCTGTCACCCAGGTTGACCCCTCTGTACCTCCTCCTTCATGTCAGAAAATGCTCTATAAACCTCCCCATAGTATCCAACTTCATCCTACTAGCAGTCTTACTTAGCTCTAAACAATTTTTTCTTCTACTCTTTATACTCCCTGTTTCATTCTAATTTCACCCTAGTCAAACTACAGTTCTTGGTAAATTATGCATATTCCTGTTTATAGTCTCTCCTTTAATAGTCACATCGCCACAGTAGTCAAGAAGTCCTTCTGCTTTGCACACCTCATCATAAAAGGGTTCACATCCAGGAAAAAAGAGGTAATTGTTCCCCTCTACTCGACACTCATTAGACCCATTATAGAGTACAATGCCCCTTTTGGAATGTACCTCACAAGACATCTGCAGCAGCTGGAAAGGTCAAAGAAGTACCTCACAAAGAGGATTACTGGCCTCAAACAAATGCCCTACACTGACCGCCTCAAAGAACTCCAGCTTTACTCCGTAGCATATCACCTACTCCGAGGTGATCTCTGCCTAACATATAAAGCTATGTCAAACCCAGAGCTATTGGACATGCTACACCTAAAGAAATCCTAATCCCTCTGAGCTAAACACTCTAGGGACCTAAACCTTGTCACCGCAATAAACAGGACATGCTGGAGGGATATATTCCTGTCCCAGAGACTTCCCATACTCTGAAACAGGCTACCAATCTATGTCGAGAAAAATTCTTCATTAGCACTCTTCAAGAAAAATCTTGATGAGTGGATGGGAAATAGGAAATACACCCCAGGGATCACTTCTGTGTCTCTGCTCGACAGTGGTAGAGGAAAATAACTTTATTGGGTGGCGTAAGCCAGGGAACCTTGTTGGCTAGGCTTATATGTAGGCCCTTGGGCCAATAGCCTAGTACCTACCTATGAACCTATAGAACCATGAAACTGTAAAAAATCTAGTCTATGTAAGTATTACTGTTCAAGCAATGTCTATGTCTAAAACCATATGGTAAACTAATTTGTCCTTCTACTACATCTGTATGCCAAAAATATTTTGTCTTAATATCTGTTAAATAACTCAACTTGTATATTAACAAGCTGTGGAGCTTTCTCCCCGGGCCTCCGCTAAAAATGGACATGCATCCAGTCGGATTCTCCTGGTCAACAAATGTAAAATAAAATATAAATAAATAAATAAATAAATAAAATGTACAGTTTGTATCAGTTTCTGCACTAAACTTTGCGCTTCCCACACACCTCATATAAGGACATATAATCCTAAATATGGCCTTCCGGAAAATTACATCTATTCCTAACTTTATCCTACGGTATTCTGTCCCCATTTTAATCCAATGGTTCCCAAAGGTAAAATCTTATTCTGTTGATTCACCCCCGGGTTACCCTTGCCTTTATATTGAAGGGATTCTCTGCCATCCCTACTGGTAGAATTTCATACTTCCATTTGGCATATTCTCTGCTCTGTAGCAGTCTCTGCACCCTTTGTCCTAATCCCTGCAAGCAAGTAACTAAGCTCCTGCCTGTTTAGGTGTAATTGTTTCCATTTTTCCACACTGCTGTCTATTCTTCAACCCCTGTCCCTGTCCCATTAGGAGTGTTTTCCATCTGGCTCTATGCTCTGTATTCTAAAGGAGATAATTAAATTTCAGTTGGGCTGCCTGGTGATATTCCTGTAAGTTGGGGACTCCAAGACCTCCATTTTCCATGGGCAGTATCATTTTCTGCTGTCGCACTCTTTGGGAGCCCCTTTTCACACAAATTTCACAATGGTTTCCCAGATCTTTCCCCAGAATTCACACCCCCAGATCATATATCATTAACTCTGCCAGGTAATACCACAAGGTCAATAACCATTTAAGCACCTGAATTCTCTGGTCCAAATCCATTGGGAGTAAGTCCTGTTTTCACGTCAACTCCATTGTTTTATTTTTGATTTTGACCCAAGAGAGTCTAGCTGTTTCCTGTGCCATTTTGGACCAACCATATTCCTAAATAATTTATTTGGTAGTGCCTGCATAAATATGGGCAATCTTGAACTAATTCCATGTGGGACTGTAATTCATACTTAAAGCTTTAGGCTTTTCCTTGTTTATCTGAAAGCCTAAAGTCACTTCAAAGTCATTAAATAGTAAATATATTCTCCTGATGTCCATATCTGAATTGCTCAAAAATAATAGCATATTACCCCTAAACAAAGTGTTTTTTCCAGACCCTGACATCTGACTATTGGGGCATAGAGGCCCTAAATACAATGCAAAGACAGTAAGGGAGAGGACATTCTGCAGTGTACAGGTCTCTATAGCTTTGCATTCACTTTAATGCCCTGGAGTCTAAATATAATTTCTGTAGCAATTGAATCCATTTCTTTGGGAACCCCATATTTCCAAGAACCTACCAAAAGTATTCCCATCTTACCCAGTCAAATGTCTTTTTATCATCCAGATGTAGGAAAACCAATTGATTTTGTCATCTCTCTGTAGTCATGTTGAGTTAAGTGGGCCCTCAGAATGTTGTTAAAGGTTTGCCTTTCTTTTATGAAACCACACTGGTCCTTCTTAATAAGGCTAGGCATGCAGCCTGCCAGCCAAGGAGCCATCATAGGTATGAAGACCTTTTAATCACACAGTTGTATTGATATGGGTCTATATGAACCCTGGGGTACATGGATTTTTTTCCTTTTTAGGGAGCAGAGTAATAATTGCTTCAAGTCAGAAGTCAGTAATGCTACACATTTTCGTCATCTCAGACAAAGGCATGTCATCTTGTTAGTGTCTTCTGTGTATATATTTGCCAACGTTCATTGGGGGTGACTATCACATCCTGAAGTTTTACCCCTGCAGCTTCTTTTAAATGTTTCTTAACTTCACCCAATGGTAATGGGTTGCATAATACTTTGACTCTCCTGTTTTGTTAATCTAAGCAAGTCAAGCCCCTCCAGACACTGTTTTACCTGCTCTTATCAGCTCTCCCTTATGTAGTTCTTATATTAAAGGTGAGAGTACCACTCTGTAAATGTTCTCTAATTTCCCTCACATTTTTGATGATGTCGCCTGTGCTGATATTCTTCCTCTTAATTATACCTCACTTCACCTTCATCTGTCTGTTTCCCAGATTGAATTCTCTTATATTTGGGCAAAGTATCATAAAAAATACTTCTTAACGCAACCTGATTGTGGGTAATCTTTTCCTCAAACATATCTTTCTAGCAGTTTTCTACAGAGATCCTGTCTAGTATTTCATTCTCTTCTAGTTCCCTCACCCATCCTGCAACTCCTTTAATCTCTGCAGTTTTCCTCAATCTTCCGGTTTTCTTTTTTCCCCACATTTGATTTTCTATCTCGTGCATTCTGCCCCTTGGTTCCTATTTGAGCAATTCCCACTTTTGCACTTTTGACAGGGAGGAGATTGATATTTCCTCTCCCAAATCACCAAAAATTTTGCAAAATTTTTCCTTCCTATCCTGGTGCAGTAACCAGTACATATCCAATCTCCAGTGCCCATTAGCCTAAGCCCTCTCTGATAACCTTATTTCAGCAGTTACCTGTGTGTAGTCTGCTAACATAATGGGATATGTCTTCTCGCCCCACATCAGTTTGCAGTTTTCTAGTGAAATATACCATGTGTCTTCTCAGGTCATAGTCCCCCACTGGAGAGATGTAAAAATCTATTTACTAAGGGAGCACATCCCCCGCTGTCAGTAAAGCTGCACAAGATCATTTTGTTTCTTGACAATTAATCCTTCCTTTTCTGCCTAGTTTATGCTTTCACATGCCACCAGACACATTCCTTTCAGAGGTAATTATGTACCAGTCTGCTCCCAAAATTACTACCCCTTTGCATGAATTCCACATTCAGGTTCAAAAGCTTTTTTGGCTCATCTGTCAGAGTCCTTTCACTCCAGTCCCCTCTCAGTAATATGTATATTCCTTGTGGATCAGTTTTAGCCACTTCTACTTGAAGGGGACATCTCTCCTTAATAATGTCAAAACTCTCCTATTTTCCAGTGCAGCCATACCATATCCTCCTTTAAATCCTGCCTGAATAATTTTGTTAAATCCACCCCCAGAGAAGATGAGTATCTTGCAGTAGTGTAGTATTAACCATTGTGTCATGAATAATTCTCACTACCTTGTAAAATTTGGCATTCATCAGCTCATTTACATTTCATGACAACCTTATTTTATGAATCTCACTTAAAGTATAAATCAAGTATTGGCATTCTTTGCAGTCCAGTCCCTATGCCTCCCATCCCATTGCTTTCTCTACTACAAAAGCATGAACATTTTGCCTTGTTAACCAGTTTAAACATAATAGCAACCCCTCCCCCCTAACCAACACATCAACAGCAAAACTGGAAAAAAAAAAACATACTTACATATTTTTAACATAACGTTCCCAGATTTAATAAAATAATTACGTCCCATCTGGATGTTTATGAGCTTCAGCAAGATGGTAATAAAGCAATGTGTATCCACATTGTTACTATGAGATCTTCATGTCCCCAGCCTCCCTCTTTTTAAGTTGCATCTCTCATTTACTCAAACACAGTGTCTAGCACAGAAGTCTACTTTTACCCCACATGCACATTTCCCCAGAGTTATTTCACTGACCAGTTCAGAATGTCATTCACCAGCCTTCATCTAATGTAGGAAGCCAACAGTTTCCATGCTTTAATCCCATTCTAAATTACTTCTTCTTCCATAACAAGGTCCAGGTTTAGTTAATCTCTCCTAGAGGTACCCTCTTAAGCCTCTGCATTTATCTTTTTAGACAGGTCAGCCTTTGCCTTCTTCTTATCCTCCATTTGCTTCCAAAATATAGGAAATGGCTTAATTGGCCACCTGTCTGCTAAAACTTTGCTGCATTTTAGATCCCAAGAAGATGCCCAAGATGACGAAAAAAAAAAAGTGAGAGAGAGTAGCAACAATTTAGGACACTGCACTGGTAGATTGCTTGGTGTTACTACCTCACAGTACTTGACTCTCTTGTCTGGTGACTTGCTTGGGTGCCTTTTTGAGGAGAATTCATGTCCAGCTGGATTTTCACAAGGACCTATGGCTGACTGGCACAGCCTGAAAAATAGAGATAGGTAAACTGTTGAGCCTGCTAAATTGCCTTGTAAGCGTGTTTACACTGTAGTGTGTTCCGATGTATTTGTACTCACCGTGTGATGAATCGGTGTCCTCCCGAGGTCTTGTTTGTTGCCTTACACCCATTCGTTCAGGAATAGTGGTTGGCTCTTCCACAGCCACGAATAGGATAAATGAGGCATCAGAAAATGAATGAGTATAAAACATTACTGACTGCTTCTGTAAACACACACTACTTAAAACTTGTCAGTAAGCCCATACACCATTGGCATTCACCAAGCTTGCGTTTCCAGTGTCATTCGACAATTCCTTTCCCTCATTTACTTTCTAAGATAGAGTATTTCTCAAAATATGCAGTACTTAGAGAGGAAAAACTGATATACTTGTTGGTAACTAAAGTTATATGTTCAATATTTCAAAGAATCATTTAATAGTACTGCCTATGACATTTAAATTAAAAAGTGATTTTTTTTTTCATTTTGCAAGAAGTAACTATAAATACAGCTGTACACCATATTATTTCTTGCATTGTAGCAACAGTAATTGATGGATGCTTTGAAAATTATTATCTATTTAATGCAGAAATTCCTATCTTTTTCTTTGTTTGCTATTAAAGAAGCACAGCAAAGGAGACATTTTTGTTTTCTTTGTGCTGAATGTTTGAAAACCTACTACTGCTGTAACTGAAGGTCTTTTATTGTACAGATATTATGCAAGTACTGCCATTCGAGAGTGACCTTCAAGTTGGGTAGAACTGGGGAAAAAAAACGTGAATACTAGGTTAATAGAAAATAAGCTGTAAAGATGTGAAGCTTGTTGTACGGTTGAATATCATAGGAAACTAGGCTAACATGCTAATGGCATTATTAAGAACATAAACATATCAGCTGTGTTGTTTTCATCAGCTAGGAGAGCAGCAATTTGATAAAAAAGCATAAGCTGTGCAAAACTGCCTTTCTGTGGTAAGAAGTAACTATTAACATATTCCTGCTCGATGTTTTAATTAGTGATTTCATGTAAAACAGTATAAATAATTCTGCATCTTCCTGGGCCACATCTGGTTCACCATCTATGCACATCTATTCCCGGCAGATACCTTCTGTTTCTTTAATCATATATTGCAGTGCCTTAATTTTTTAACTGTTGTTTATGTTTGACTTTACAGCAACACCATAGTACAACAGTAGCAGTTAAACATCTGGGTGCATTACTAAATGTCCCCAGTGTTTAATCAGCATGGCAACAGTTAAGCACAAAGGCCTTCATTAACCCATCAATGTGAGCGATTCCCCTCCCCAACATTACAGCTGTAATTGTTTCTCTTTTTCATCCCAGAGCTAGAACAGAAGTTGAGACACCACAAAATGGAAAGTTTTTCTTCCATCTGACATTAGCTGTAAAATTTGAGGTTTATTAACTCAGTAAACATGGCACAAATTCAGAAATTAAAATTCACAAATCCTGAGAACTGGAGCTTTCAAGAACAGCAATTGGCCATTTTTCCTATCCTATATTAGAAGCAGCAGGATTCAGCCAGGATGCATTCAGTTTGTAAGATAGTATACTGTTCTATTTAAATAATAATGCATTTTGATACTATAGTTTAAAGCCTGCCCAGCTACTTGCTTCGTCTGGCAGTTAGCATAAAGAATTAAAGCTGTGAGCTGTTAACAGGCTGCTTCGTGTAGTACGGGGTTGGATTCCCCCAGCCCTTCATTTGTCTACTGAGCGACTCTGAGCAGGTTATTTACCTAGCGAGTGCACCCTGGTCACTGCCAAAAAGGGACAGTTTTGTCCAGTGGGCTTACCTGGTTAACACATTTATATAAAAAAAAGGGCTCTAAGGTAACTAAGAAGCAAATTGGTTTTCAGCCTTCTTCGTCTTTTGGCTTTTCCCGGTTAGGGGTTGCCACAGCGGATCACCTGTCCGCTCATGATTGGCAGTAGAGCTTTACGGTGTCGAGTTGCCAGCCTGATGCCCAACCTTCCACAGAAGGCACACGCACGCACTTGTCCTAGTGAAAAGTATCTCATACTGTATATCATTCTGGACAGGCAGCTACCAAGCAAACTTAACTGTGAAAAGATTGCTTTATATTGCTAATTATGTCACCTTATTAAGCACAGTGCTTTAGTTTTTGAACAAATCATATTTTGTTTCTTATTTTCTGACTATCCATGTAACACTTGGGCTTATTACTTTGCCCTTATTTTGATTTTGATTAAATGCTGCAAGACTTGCATACCTCTTCCAGTGACTTCGATTATGGGACTCCTGCAGTGATAGGCATCTTATTTTTGATAAGACCTGGCTGTTCTGTGTTTGTTTTCTCTTTGTGATGTATATCACTTAGCATTCTGTGGGAGCTAGTTAGCTGCAACTAACTGATCAGTGAACCATTTGGTAATCAGCAAACATTCCCTAAATCCGTTATCTTGTCGCAGTGGGTAAAGGTTTTTTCATCCCTCTTTATGGAAGTAATTCAGTAGTTTTTTGTCTTTGTTTTCTATGCCATATAAATACAGTCCTGCACATTTCTTATAGCCTAGTCTTCATTAACAGTCTGTAAGTCAAATATCAAAAGAATTAACTCATTAGCTAGACTTTTAATTAAAAACAAATTCCTGCTTGTTGTTGGCAGTAGCCTTGCTATCTCCTCTGTGGCTAGTGACCTAGAAAATGGATGATGTTACAGTTATAATTAAACATGTTGGCGTTCTTTGTGTAGTCTCTGTTGCACTTGGAGCTGTGACTTGTAAGTTAGAGTTGTTGATATGACTTTGCAGGTCCTCTGAAGCGTATCTTGATGTATCTGTCACAGTCCTAAGAATTCCCTAGCTCCTGTGCACTTATACATGCCCTCTATAAGCACATGGATTAATATTGATGCTGTGCCAAAAGGATGCACCTGTCTTGTGTATGCCTCAGTTATTTTCTGACTCTTGTATATTTTGGACCTTAATCCTAACACTTGTGGTTTGAAAGCTTCTGCATTTAATGCCTAAATATTTGAAACCTTTTAAATGTTCCAGATGTAATCAGATCACTTCCCACCTGTATTTTTTGGACTCCTTAAGAGATATGGATGACACGAAGAGTTGTCATTAACTGCCAGCACATCAGCACAACCACCTGTAGAAGGTGGAGAAGCTTTAAGCCTACGTTACCTTATGGGAAATAGTACCCTGGGAGAGAGGTCAATGCAGGGCCTGTCAGGATGGTATCTTTCTTGATCCTGTGCTTGAGCCGATAGACAGTTGAACATAATGGATCTGGAGGCTGAACTTCAGCCATAACGTAGATCCTAAAGATGGCCTGTGACTTCTGTTGTGGTAACCAGCCTCCAGCCTCCCTTGGCTAATATGGGATGTAGCTTGCCTCTGTTGTTTGCTGGTGACTAGTGGAGAAGGAGTGTTGTATCATGACATGCATCTTTGTGGGTGGAGCAGGAGTGTTGTATCCTGACAAACATCTTTGTGGGTGGAGCAGGAGTGTTGTATCCTGACCAACATCTTTTTGGGTGGGGCAAGAGTGTTGTATCATGACACACATCTTTGTGGGTGGAGCAAGAAGGTTTTATCCTGACAAGCATCTTTGTGGGTAGAGCAGGAGTGTTGTATCCTGACCAACATCTTTGTGGGTGGGGCAAGAGTATTGTATCCTGACAAACATCTTTGTGGGTGTGTTGTATGGTGTCGGTATTGACTTCTTGCAGCTGAGCATTTGGAATATAACACTGATTTTCTTCATGGGTGGATCAAGTTCTTAAGTCCCACAGCAAGGGCATGGTGACAAACCCCAGGCTTGGAATACCTACTACTTTTTCCTTTCCTTGAGTTAGAGACTCCAGTGGGGTCTTACACAGCAGCTGAGATGTTGTGGACATTAATTGATAGCATATCTTTGGATGTTTAGTGGGATCTCTCCTTGAGTGTTCAAGAAGTAGTACCTCTGGGGGGGGGCACAATTTAATGCCTCTGCAAGGCCTCACCCAGACCTCTCACATCTAAATGCCATCTCTGCTGGTCACTTCTGTGGCTGTCAGAGTTTCATTGCAAGATAAGTAACACCCCACTGTTTGACCTTTGCCTCATGTTTCAGGTGGGCATAGATACACTTCATGTCCACAAGGAGTTTAAGGGTAAGAGAGTTTCTTCCCATCCCTTAGTCTTCCTTTGAGAATGAAATTCTAAGGGAACTGTGCTTTCTGTTTCTGCTATTAAAAAAGATGTTGAGACCCTGCTCTCCCTTGTAGCCTGCCATACAGGTGACTGCCTCGTTGGAGAGGTACTTCCTTTTCCTTTCCTTGAGTTAGAGTTGAGCAATAGAATTGACATGGATATCCTGAGGCAGTATAGCAACTACCTCATGTACCCTGACAACCCTTTACTCCTAAATCACCCAAGTATAATTTGTGAGAGATGCATCTACACTAAGAATCTGGAATCCTTGCTCTCTTGCACATAGAACAGTAACACTGAACAGGTTGTCTGTTCACATACTACACCTCCTGCGCAAACCATCATAAGTGGAGGTACTCATCAGAAACTTACTTAAACACCAGAGACCTTCCAAACACAAACATGCTATACCCATTTCAGCACCAACAGCACTTAATGTACATAAAAACACAACAGTATCTCACCAAATAAGCCCCTAAAGCAGAGCATATCTAAACCACATTTTTAGTCATAGGTGACACCATTGTGAGGCACACAGATGTTCCACTCACCAGGCTGGGCAAGGAGTAGGTTATGGTCAGCCGTCTATCAGGTGCCAGGATCCATCAGATCACCCATGCTCTCAGGTCTCTCAACAACAAGTACTGTTATGACTTTGTCATAGTTCATGTTGTTGTGAATGACATGAGATGTACCTCACTGGACTATATGAAGAGAGACATGATTGAGCTCTATGAATGCATGTCCCAGGCAGGTATGACCCTAGCCCTAAGCAGCATCCCACCTTCACCAAGAATGATTCCACAATACCAACAAAAAATAATTAACTTCAACAATTGGCTTAGTTTCTGGTGTTATTCCAAGGGGATCCAGTATCTGTCTACCTGTGATGACATGGTCGACATGCCTCGATACTTTGCCAGAGATGACCTCCACTTGTCACCCCAGGATTCAGGATTCTGGCCAAGGCTCTTGTCTCCCCCATTGTGCCTTTTTTAGGCAATGTCCCAAAGACAAATCTTCCAACATAAAAGATCTGTCAGAAAGCAAATTGAAGGTCATGCTGCTTAATGCTATGAGCCTTAACCTGAAAATGCACTCAGTGGAGGCTCTCCTCGCACTGGAAGATGCCGACATCTGTGCAGTAATGGAAAATTGGTTCAGGGCTGTGGAGAGCAGCCCTGCCTTACCAGGCTATACCTCATTCCACACATTTCAACCCCCAAATGAGGTCAGGAAGACTGAGGGTGGTGGAGTTTCTATTTTCATTAAAGACAAGCACACCTCCAGCCTGGTTTGCCAGCATGATGCACTAGAACTACATCAGGCGCAACTGACAACTGGCAAGACACCCATCCAGGTTATAGCTAGCTATAGACCCCCCCTCCATGACTCAGGACACCCACTCCTCCTACTTGACTCCATCAAGGTACCCCATAATATCCTGATACTTGATGACTTCAACTACCCCATCATAGATTGGGTGGAACTATTCCTGCTCTTATGCATTCACCCGATTCCTTGACTTTATCAATTTTAATGCACTAGACCAGCTTGTCCTATCCCCCACAAGGAGAAATAACATTTTAGACTTGGTTCTCACCAACATGGGCAACCGCTGCACTACCCCCATGGTAAGTTCTTCCATGGTGAGATCAGACCAAAACTTATCAAAAGCTGACTACAACCTTCTAAGGGAGGGTATCAGTAGCCCCCCCCTCCCCGAGGATGCAGACAAATATGCTGAACTGTACGCCAGTGCAGTATACAAGCACCTGTACAAATGCATGGACTCAGCCATACCCAACAGAACTAAAACCTGTTCCTCAAGGAAGCACAAACCTGTATGATGGACATCCTCTATCAACAGGCTTTACAACAAAAAGAAGAAACTGTTATCCAAGGGTAAAAAGGCACAAATTTCCAATTGGAAAACTCCCTCCTTAGCCTCAACAAGCAAATTAGATCAGTAGTGAAAACCTCCAAAGCCAGTTATGAATCGAAACTAGCCAACGAAAGAAAGGCTAACCACAAAGCTTTTTTCAGTTATGTCAGGAACCTCCATGGCAAAGCACAGGTTTGTTCCAAATTAGTTCTTCACTTACCACTTACACTGATCCTATTGACTTAGCTGACCTGCTAGCAGATAGGTTCAGCGCAGACTTCACCCTCTGTCCCCACCAAAGGCCCATTCGACATCCCTGATACTTGTCCCACACCTCACATCTCCATAGATCAGGTGTCAAAGGCCCTATCCAGGGCAAAGAACACAGCTTCCATGGGACCTGATAGTATCATAGGCTGTATTCTGCACCATCTCCAGCAAGAACTAGCCTCGCCATTGAGCACCCTATTCAACCATAGCCTAAGTACAGGCTTCATTCCAGCAGAGTGGAGAGCTGCCCTTGTCATCCGTTTGCACAAAGATGGTGCCACTACTGACCCTGAAAACTATAACCCTGTTAGCTTAACAAGTCTGATCTGTAAGGCCATGGAGCATATTGTTATGGACTTCATAAACAAGGAGATCTCCAAGCACTTGACCTCAACCAGTTCAGATTCGTCAAGGGCAGATCTTGCCTTTTGAACCTGGTTGACTTTTTTTGAGACTGTGTCACCAAGGCACTGGATGAGGGAAAGTCAAGTACATACAGCTTATCTTGACTTGGCCAAAGCCTTTGACACAATCCCTCACTTGGGCTTCATCGAAAAGCTAACACAGCTTGGTGTAAATTCCTGTATTATCAGGTGGGGGGCCAACTGGCTCACCAATAGGATCCACAAGGTCAGAATAGGTGCCTCCACCTCCGACAGCAGACCTGTCACTAGTGGTGTTCCCCAGGGATCTGTCCTAGGACCCCTACTGTTTGGCATCTACTTCTCAGAGGTCCAGGCAAAGACAAAAGGCCTGTGGCTGACCAAGTTTGTGAACGACTGTAAGTTGGGTGCTGTCATTGACTGTCCAAATGATGTTAACATACTACAAGAGGGTGTTAAGGCAACAAATGACTGGTGCCAAAGTCATGGCCTTAAGTTAAATGCAAAACAAAATGTATTATCATACCATTCGGCAGAACCACAGCCCCTACTGATTACCACATCAATGGCAACCCTCTAAGCGCACAGCCTGTTGAGAGAGACCTGGGTACACAGGTTAACAACAATCTCAGATTCCACCATTATGTAGCGGCAGTGGTCAGAAATGCCTTTTACTTGGTTCATCTCATAAGTAAAGAGATTTCATCCAGAAAAAAGGAGATTGTTACCTCTCTGTACTCCTCTCTCATTAGGCCAATAATTGAGTACAACACCCCATTTCGTATGTACCTCTCCAAACACCTGCACCAACTGGAAAGGCCACAGAAATACCTCACAAAGAGTATCCATGACCTCCAACACCTGTCCTATGTGGACAGGCTCAAATCACTCTCACTCTACTCGGTATCACACAAATTGCTCAGAGGTGATCTGTGTCTCGGCTACAAGGCAGTCTCAGACCCTGGTCTACTAGAGATGCTTCATATCCACAAGTCTAACTCCTCGCGTATTACCCGATTGAAAGGCCTAAATCTAATATGTGACATTAACAAAACCTGCTGGAGAGACAGGTTTGTCTCCCAGAGGCTGCTCCATCTCTGGAATAGACTCCCCATGTATGTCAAACAAAGTATGTCGCTGATTGCAAACCACACATTTGTCCCAAAGGTTCCACCTGTGTCCCTCACTGACATGGGCGACAGGTGCTGATTGAGGTTTCTTTTTGAGGATAAACTCTTGGCTAGGCTTGTAAGGTCCCCAGGGCCATTAGCCTAGTAATCTCCTATGATCTTATGTCTAGAAGTTCTGCTTTTCAATCTGTGATCGTTTACAGGGCACTTCAATGTTCTGCAGTGGAGTATTTCTGCATATGAATACATCCGTGTAACAGTCGGTGTTAACACTCTGAAACTTCTTCATCAAGTACTTCACCATTTGAATTTTCTTTCAACATGACCATTAGACTTTAATACAAGTATCACTGAAAAGTAATTTGTTGGAGCTTTAATTCTTTGAAAAAACTGTATACTGCACATCATTACCTTCCATAACAACTAAAGACAACATCTGAAATACAGTGCCTTATAAATAGTTTATAAATTGCATTTATAATCTGTTGCATCATCTTGAGAGACCCTTGAGACAAGAAGGGATGTTTCCTGTTAGCCAGCATGCTTAAACAAGTGCAACATATGCTTCAATCAGTGAAATACTTCAACAGGCTAATATACAAACCAGTAAACATCAAAGCAAGCCAGTGTATAAATAAAAGAAAGTTCAGAATGGTGTGCCACCAACAGAAACTCTATTCAGTAATAGCACTTAGCTTATGAATAGTAAAGAGGAAGAGGCGCTTTTTACAGTGAAAACTGAAAGCAAAAGCGGTGCCATTTTTCCCTTCTCAGCAATCTGTGCCGCATCTTTTTCTCTAATGTACAGCAAGATGACATATGTTGCTTTTTCACAATCAGTATAATTTGCAATGCTTTGCACATCATGGAGAGTTAAGTAATGTTGTGTTTTTATCAGCAGGAAGGTACTTTCATGTTGCTTTCCAATGGCCATTTTAAAGTACAGATTCTCTATGGTAGTAAAGCACATAATAAAATGTTTCAGCTTATTTATTTACCGGGAAAACCCGACTGGGCCAGAAGCCCATTTTTAGCAGAGGCCCGGGGAGAACAGCTCCACAGAAATATAAGCAAAATACAATAATTAGTACAATAGTATACGTACAGTAAGATGGAGAATACACATAATCTAGTTGGTCTATACAAAGTAGTATGCAATACAGTTTTCTAGTAGATACAGGTTCAAAAAGAAAAACACAAGCATTTCAGTGAAGATCACTGTGAGAAGAATAAAATTAGTACTGTGTCCATGTTAAATAGTTATGAACTAATGAGATTTCCTTTATATATATATATATATATATATATATATATATATATATATATATATTTAGTACTAATAAACACTGAGGAGAGGGAGACAATGAGGAAAAGGAGTGGACAGTGTGTTGAGTGAGTTATAGATATCTTGTCAGTCAGGTTTGGCGCAGGGGCAATGCCAGTTCTCAGGTAGGAACAAAATTTTGTGTGCTGCTTTCCTGCAAGCATTTTAAAACACTTAAGTATTTTCTGATAAAAGTAATAAACAAATATGTGTAAGAGTGCTTTTTTTCAGTATACCTTACACGATCACAGTTGTTATTTTGTGAAGTACTTCTATATGTAACATCCAGTCAGAGGCAAGAAGAATATTTCACTTTATTTTACATAATTATAAATATCATTGTGTTCAAAGTTAACAGATCATGGAAGTACAGTATGTGAAGGATGTTTTCTTCAACCACACAGAATAGCTTTGCATCTAAATTCTGTATGAATTAATGTATGAACAGAACATTTTAGCAGTTGGGGGATTGTATTTATTCAGCCACTCCCAGAACAGCTTACCATTTGAAGGCTGTATTCATTCAGCCAGTCAGAGAACAACTTACCATCTGGAGGCTTTATTCATTCAGTTGTATGCAAAACAACACAGCATTTGACAGATGCATTAATTTTAATATGCTCACAACAACTTGGCATGTAGAGAGGGTGTATTGAATCAGCACTTATGAATAAAGATGATTGATGGGAAGCAACAAACAGATTTACTTATCTGACAAGCAGTGTTGTCAACAACCTTTTAGTGAGAAGTACTAGCTAACTGTGGCCAAGAAGAATATGTTCATCATTCACACTGCTTCAGTGGCATATGGGTTCTGTGCATCTGCACAAACCACCCTAGAAATTTTCAGTGCTTAGAATCCCGTCCTCTGACTCTGTGTTGGGGGATTGGCGAAGCCTATCCCCTGTCACAAGAAAGTCAGTTATTCCGTCTTTTGCTACCAGCTGTAGGACTGACACATTTCAATCTGTGTGTGTTAACATTTTATTTTAATATTATTGACATTTATTACTTTTGCTAACTCCTCTAGGAACTCTATTATTTTGTTGTTTATATGCTTAATACTGCTTTTTAAGTATACAGTGGATATAAAAAGTTTACACACCCCTGTTAAAATGCCAGGGTTTTGTGATATAAAAAAATTAGACCACAATAAATCATTTCAAAACTTTTCCCGCCTTTAATGTGAACTGTAAGTTGTACAATTCAATTGAAAAACAAATCTGTTAGGGGGAAAAATATAAAAAATAAAAAACATACAATACGCTGGTTGCGTAAGTGTGCACACCCTTAAACAAATATTTTGTTGAAGCACCTTTTGATTTAATTACAGCATTCAGTCTTCTTGGGTACACACCTGCCATCAATTAAAGAGACTCTGATTAATCTCAAAGTTCAGCTGTCCTAGTAGAATTTTGCTGACATTTACTCAGTTGCCTGCTACAGAAAAAGCCATGGTTCACAGACAGCTTACAAAGCATCAAAGGGATCTCGTTGAATGGTATCAGTCAGGAGAAGGGTACAAAAAAATTTCCACAGTATTGGATATACCATGGAACACAGTGAAGACAGTCATCAAAAAGTGGAGAAAATATGGGACAACAGTGACATTGCAAACAACTGGATGTCCCTCCAAAACTGATGAAAAGACAAGACGAAAACTGGTCAGGGAGGCTGGCAAGAGACCTACAGCAACACTGGAGGAGCTGCAGGAATTTCTGGCAAGTACTGGTTGTGTACTACATGTGACAACAATCTCCTGTATTCTCCATATGTCTGGACTATGGGGTAGGGTTGCAAGACGGAAGCCTTTTCTTACACAGAAAAACATCCAGGCCTGGCTAAGATTTTCAAAACAATACATCAAGTCTCCCAAAAAGCATGTGGGAAAATGTGTTATGTTCTGATGAGACCAAGGTTGAACTTTTTGGCCACAATTCCAAAAGATACGTTTGGCGCAAAAACAACATATATCATGCTTTGGGGTTGCTTTTCTTCTGGAACTGGGGCTTTAGTCAAGGTGGAGGGAATTATGAACAGTTCCAAATACCAGTCAGTTTTGTCCCAAATCCTTCAGGTGTCTGCTAAAAAGCTGAAGAGGAATTTCACCTTTCAACATGACAATGACCCCAAGCATACATCCAAATCAACAAAAGAATGGCTTCACCAGAAGAAAATTAAAGTTTTGGAAAGGCCTAGCCAGAGCCCAGATCTAAATCCAATATCAAATCTGTGGAGTGACCTGAAGAGGGCTGTGCACAAGAGATACCCTCACAGTCTGACAGATTTGGAGTGCTCTTTCAAGGAAGAGTGGGCAAATATTGCCAAGTCAAGATGTGCCATGTTGATAAACTCCTACCCAAGAAGACTGAATACTGTAATTAAATCAAAAGGTGTTTCAACAAAGTATTGGTTTGAGTGTGCACACAACAAAGTATTAGTTTAAGGGTTTGCACACTTATGCAACCAGCATACTGTATGTTTTTTTTATTTTTTATATTTTTCCCGTTTTTCAATTGAATTGTAGAGGTTATAGGTCACATTAAAGGTTGGAAAAGTTTTGAAATGATTTATTGTGGTGTCATTTTTTTATATCACAAAAAAATTCTGGCATTTTAACAGGAGTGTGTAAACTTTTTATGTCCACTGTAGTGGTCAACCTCTTAAAACATGAAATCTGGACAAAGCCAAAATAATGGGGGTCAATGGCCCAGAAACGGGGACAATTTTTTAAATATTGCTCTTATAGACTTAGAAAGTTGTTAGAATATAAGGTTTTGTGTTAGCATGCATTTTCTGAAGGACATGATATCTGAAAGTCAAGTGATTGTCATTATTTAGTGACTTCACTCATCAGTGATTTGCCAGAATAAGACACATTATAAGTGGAACAAACCCAAAAATATGAGGGGAAAAAGTGGACATTCTGCAAAAATCTGGACAGTTGAAAGATCTGCTTTTATGCAGTTATGAGGCTTTTCAGAAGTGTTTTAAGACTTGTACTTGAAATCTAAAGTTCTGTGGTGTCAGCTGAACACTAGGCCTTTTATTTTTGCTGTTTATCTGCCTCCTTTAGAAACTCTGACAGGAAAATATTGCATTTTTCACTTTTGTCTTAATTTCTATGATATTTGCTATTGATTTAAGACTGCTATAACCATTTTTATCTTTAAACCATGATTTTACCATAAGTTACTTTATTTGCATTTTCTATGGGCATTTTTTCATTCCTGACAAGGGAATCTCTAAACAAATATTTATTTATGCTTTTTAAATGTCTTCTGTTTGATTTAAGGGCATATATTTGATATTTTGTTACTGTTTGGAGAAGTGAAATTTACTTGTTACTGTGACTGAGTGTGTTGTTGTTTACTATACTGTGCATATTGTAGAATGAGGCTTAGCACAATTAAAACTGTTTTTGCTGTATTTTATGCAGTTTGGCCCTATTTTCTATGTGGGGACATAGTTTATATTTTGTATTATTGTTGCCTTTAGTGAACCCTTAATAGTGTCATTATTCTGGCTTGTGTTTTTCCCCTGACTTGGATCCTGATACGTTTGCCCTCCCATATCAAATCCACTTGAACCTGAAAAGAAAAAAATAATGAACAAAAACTTGCCTCAGCCTAAGGGTTGTGAATCTATTGTTGCCTTACACTTGCCCACAGATCACTTACCTTATTCCTTATCACCCTCTGGTGTTAGCCCATGTCTGGTACTGAGGTCCACACTCTCCAGGGCTGTTCCAATACCTGGTTCAGGTATGGAAGAACCCACGCCCTTTAGGTGCATGAGAGGTCGGGATAAGAGTTCCCTTGCTAGACATAATACTTTGTCTCCAAGTATTTTGTCCTCTAGTGTAGTTCTTAGTAAGAAGAAACAGAAATTTCTTTACAGAATGGCTCAAGGTAAAGTACTTTAATTCCAATTTATTTCAAAACAGAACTTAATCAGTTAAAAGACTCAACAGTAACATTGTGTTTAAATACAAAAAAGCAGCTGATCAGAAGAACACTTAAAAATCAAGAAATCAGTTCTTAAAGCAGCATTTCACTCAATAATTAAAAATGACACAATGTAATTAGTGTTTTTCTGATTGGCTGCTTTGTGTATTTTAAACACAGTGTTACTGTTGAGTGTTTTATCAGATGAAGTTCCATGCTGAAATAAATAGGAACAAAAGCCCTTATATTTACCTTGGGCCATTCTTTGGTTTCTGAATTATTTAATATTAGTGTTTTCAGATTTTTATTTCTTAAGTTTCTTTTGCTGTGTGTAAGCCAGCAACCGGGAAATATCACAGGATATGTTTTTCACCTTGAGTGATGTTTCCAGTGCAAGTAACCTGTATTATATTAACATGACTTCAGGAGATGTTAATATCAACTTGACTTAACTGTTAACTATTTTATCTTGGGTTTTGGTTAAGTTGGACTGGCTTTTTTTTTTAAACACCTTTATTGAATTATCACTTGTGACATAGGCAAATTTACATTTAAACATAAGTAATCAAAACTATTAACAAAGACATTATACTTCACATATATTGCAATATATCATATAACCTAAGCAACATTGCATAATTATTCAATTCCTGCCCCTTTTTTAAACAAGAGACATCTTTATTAAACCCTCGCTTACGACATAGGCAATCATGTATTTATATAAATGAAAACAAACCACACAGACACAATCCCAGTTGCAAGGATTATACATCACAAACCATACTAACACAGTCCCAGTTGCCAACATTGTACATCACTCATAAATCTACCCAATCATTTTCAGTCAAACATTACATAGCTCATTTAAGTCCTGCCTTCTTTTAAACTTCATTCCTCCCATGTATATATTGTTCCCACAATTCCCATTTTTGCTATGTAGTTTGCTCCTACCCTTCTCTAAATATATCACTTCCAGTTGTTGTATATCTGTTACTATATTCACTACTTCTAATATCTTTGGTTTAGATTTTGATTTCAGTTTCTAGTAATTGTTTTTTTTTTTTTTTTGTCAGACACCATAGTTAGACACAGTAAGGCCTTACCATGTCCAGGCAATTTCGATGCTATATCATAGCTCAGAAGAATCATCTCCCTCATCACACCTATCTGCCACCCAGCATCTCTGACGGTGCATCCCCCAGGGAAACCTTAAAGTTCTCCAACCCACCACACTCCCAGAAAATATGTTCCGAAGTACCTCTTTCTTGACCGTCACACCTCCAACATTTGCTGTCTATTTGAGGAAAAATTCTCTGGAGTCTACTTGAGGTATAAAAATATCTATGTAAACATTTCCAAGCAAAAATCCTAAACCTTTTAGATTTTTTTGCAGATTTGGGTGACATGCATATATTCTCCCTTTGTTTCTATATGAATTGCTTATCCAATTTCTCTTCCCAGTACTTTCTAACCTGTTCTGATTGATTCTTATAGTTATCATGCAATATTTTATATGCTCTTCTAATTATTCCTTTTTTAATGGCAGCATGTGTTCTAGATTTTACTAAAAGCTCTACTAGTGCTGGTCTTTTGTTTAGGAAAGTTGGACCGGCTTAAATCTATTCAGCCTGCTTCACACTGCCGGACAGCCTATTTTGATTGTTTAGGTTCATAGGTTGATACTAGGCTATCTGCCCTAGGGCATTTATAAGCCTAGCCAGAGTGTGTTTGGCTTTTGCCACACTTTTAGATTAGTTGACTGTGCCTCTGTATAGTAGGTCACAGAAGGTAGCCCTTTTAAGGTTAGTTTACTGTACCTCTTTCAAGCAGGGACACAGAAGAGATCCCAGGGCTAAACTTGAATTCTCCCATCCACTCGTCAAGATTTCTCTTGAAGAGGGACAGTGAGGGGCTCTGCCTAACATGGATTGGGATTTTGTTCCAGAGTGAGGGGAGCCTCTGGGATATGAATCTGTCCCTCCAGCATGTCCTATTTATTTCTGTGCTGAGGTTCAAGTCCCTGAAGCGTGTAGCTCTAAGGGATTTGGATTTCCTGAGGTGAAGCATGTCCATTAATTCTGGGTTGGACATGGCTTTATATGTCAGACACAGATCGCCTCTGAGTAGGCGGTATGCAACTGAGTAGAGCTGGAGTTTCTTTAGCTGAACTGCATAGGGCATCTGTTTGAGTCCCTTGATCCTCTTGGTGAGGTACTTTTGGGATCTTTCCAGTTGCTGCAGGTGTCGAGTAAGGTGCATCCCAGATGGGGTATGTATTCAGTTATGGGCCTGATAAGTGATGAGTAGAGGGGCACAATGACCTCTCTTGATCTAGATGTGAACCCTTTTGTGATAAGGTGGGCTATATAGAAGGTCTTTCTAACCACTTTGGCAACGTGATTGTCAAAGGAGAGATTGCTGTCTACTTGGGTCCCCAAGTCCCTAATTACTTCTTCCGTACTTAATGGATTACCACCTATGTGGTAATTTGTGGGCACTTTGTTTTTCCCAAAGGGGATGACTATGCACTTTTTCCCATTTAGCTTTAGGCCATGGCTCTGGCACCAGTTATCTGTCTCTGTGAGACCCTTTTGGAGGATGCTTGTGTCAGCCGGAGAGTCAGTTATGGCACCCAGTTTGCAGTCATCTGCGAACTTGGTCAGCCATAGTCCACCCGTGTTAGCCTGTACTTCAGAGAAATATATACCGTACAAGAGAGGTCCCAGGACTGATCCTTGTGGAGCGCCACCTGTAACTGGTTTAGAGTCTGACATGGCACTTGCTATTCTGACCATGTGGGTTCTATCCCTGAGCCAGTTTGCAACCCATCTTGTGACATAGGGGTTGATATTTAAGTTGGTGAGCTTATTTATGATGCCCGAGTGGGGTATTGTGTCGAAGGCTTTTGCGAGGTCCAGGTAGGCTGTGTGGACTACCTTCCCTTCATCTATGGCTTTGGTAACTGTTTCAAAGAAGTCAACCAGGTTCAAGAGGCAAGATCTGCCCTTAACAAAGCCGAATTGGGTAGGATCCAGTGTCTGGAGGTTCCCAATGTCTTAGTTTATGATTTCCATGATGATACGCTCCATAGCTTTGCAGACCAGGCTAGTCAGGCTTATAGGGCGATAGTTTCCGGGGTCCGTTGTGGCACCACCTTTGTGGAGCGGGGCCACTGTTGCTGTACGCCATTCCTTGGGTACATATCCTGTAGTAAGGCTGAGATTGAACAGTGACTTTATATGAGGGTTTAGTTCTTCTTGGAGCTCGTGTAAGATGCAGCCCGGGACACCGTCTGGTCCCATTGATGCTGTGTTTTTTGCTTTGGAGAGGGCAGCTCTCACCTGTGCATTTGTGATCTCAGGAAGGCTACACTCTGTTGGGATAGACATTTGCTCTTTTGGGGGGGGAGTTTGCACTGAACCTTTCTGCCAGGATGTTGGCAATGTCTGTGGGTTCAGTGTATTTTTTGTCATTTTGCACTAACTCAGAGCATATCTGGGAGTTGCCTCCCAGGTTCCTGACATAACTAAAGAAGGCCTTGTGATTATCTTTAGTGTCTTGTGCAATTTTTCTTTCGAAGCTGGCCTTAGATGATTTTATGAGGGATCGTAGTTTCTTGCTAGTACTGATGAGAGACACCTTCCCTTTTTGGGATTTTGCTCTATCATGTAGTAGCTTTCTCCTTCTGTTGTATAGCTTATTTATGGCCGGGGTCCACCAGACAGGTCTCCTGCCTTTGGAGGAGTGAGTCTTGGATTTATTTGGGATGGCATGCTCCATGCATTCCTGTAGGTGTCCATAGAATGCTTTTGTAAAGGATTCTGCGTTTTGGGCCGTATTTTCCACTGGCCCAGGGTCTTTGAAGGATTCCACCTCGATTTTGAGAAGTGTGAAGTTTGCTTTTGAGAAGTTCTTCACCGTGGTCTCCTTGGCTGGGGGTGGGGACGGAATCTGGATGTCCAGTGAGATTAGATTATGGTCTGATCTTACCAATGAGGGGTATACCTCTGGTGTGGAACATAGAGACCCCATGTTGGTGATGACCAGATCCAATATGTTTTCCCCTCTTGTGGGAGTGGTGACCAGTTGTTCCATAGCATTTGAGTTTATAAATTCTAGGAACCGTTGGGCGAGGGTGTTTGGGCTTGAGTAGTTTTCCCAATCAATGTTTGGGTAGTTGAAGTCACCCAGTATAATGGTGTTTGGAGAGACCTTCATATTCTCCAGTGTTCGCAGGAAAGCCGAGTGGGGTTCCTGTGTTTGGGAGGGTGGTCTGTAGCAGGCTACAAACTGAAAGGCAGTTTTGCCCACTGTTAGTTGCACATGGATGGTCTCCAATGCTTCGTGCAGTGTCACTAACCTGGAGGTGTGGGTATCTTTGATAAATATGGATACTCCCCCTCCTTTTGTGGTTCGGTCCGAGTTTTGGGGCCGAAAAGCATGGTATGAAGTATAACCTGTTAGTGCTGGGGTGCTCTTGTGAGCCTTGAACCAGGTTTCTGTTACTGCACAGATATCGATATTCTCCATTCTGAGGAGAGTCTCGAGTGCGTGCATCTTGAGGCTTAGACTTCTGGCATTGAGCAGCATTACCCTTAGTTTTCTTTTCTTTGTGTTGTCTGTGGAGGTGGGTTTGTCTTTTGAGCCTTGCCTAAAAAAGGCACTATGGGGGAGACAAGAGCCTTTGCCAGTATTCGAAAACCCAGGGATGACAGGTGCAAGCTGTCCCTAGCGAAGCAACATGGCTTGTTGAGCATGTCATCCCAGGCTGACAGACACTGGATCCCGTTTGAATGACACCAATACTTTAGCCAATTGTTAAAATTGATCATCTTGTTTTTATACTGTGGCATCATTCTAGGTGAGGGCAAGATGCTACTCAAGGTCAGGGTCATACCGGCCTGGGCTACATGATCAGAGAGCTCCTCTGTCTCTTTTCATGTAGTCCAGGGAGGTACATCTCAGGTCATTCACACAAGCATGGACAATGACGGAGTCATATTTGTACTTGCTTTGGAGTGACCTGAGTGCTTGTGTTATGTGGCGGATCCTGGCACCAGACAGGCAGCTTACAGTGACCTTCTCCTTGTGAGTGGGACGTCAGTGTGTCTGACAATAGAGTCACCTATTACAAGTATATTAGGTGTGTTGTTTAGCCTTAAGGGCTGTGACTGTGTGGCACATTGACTTTGTGAGCTATGTGCTATGTGGGTATTGCTTCATGGTAGGGGTTGCTTTGGTGTCTGCTTTGGAGGTCTCTGCTGCTTAGGCAGATTTTTATTTAGAGCCTCCGAGTATGTTTTTGTGTGTTTGTGTTTGGTGTGCTGATGCGATAGGTCTATGTGAGACTGGATTTGTGGTGTGTGTGGTTACCTTCTCCTCCTGACTGGTTGTGCCAGTACTGGGTTGAGAGAGCTCAGCCTCCAGTTTGGCTATATAGTTGCATCTCTCACATATATTTGAGCTTGTTGGGAGGAGGTGAGGGTGGTCTGTATACATAAGGCAGTTGTAACATTGCCTCAAGATTCCCAGATTCACCAGCTGGACTGGAGAGTAAACCCGAAACTGACCTTTGGATATGCCTGAATAATATAGGGAACTACTTATTGACTGATCAGAAAGAAGCAATAGGGAGCAAATACTTAAAAGGAGTATAAGAGGGTGCAGTGCTTAAGTTTATTAGTGTTTACCTATGAGATTAATTATACGAGCAAGTGCTGGGCTTTAGAATGAAAATAGAGTGCTTATTTTGAGATTTAGAGCAGTTCTACGGGAAAAAGTGAAGAGCAGACTTTGTGGAGCCAGGAATCGATTAAACCTGTTTAAGAGGCGCTGCGCGACACTGCTCTGTGCGCAAGACCGCGCAAAAAGAGAGTTGCAGGGTTTTAAGAGAGAGAGATCAAGGAGTTTGGAATTGATGCAAAATGGCCAATAAAACTACAGTTTCTAGGCAGTAACTACTCCTACAGAGACAGTCAGGCTGCTCACTGTTAACCACTGCCACTGGTAAACACAGAGACTTCCCTTTAGCCCAAGTAAGCACTGGCCTCCAAGAAACTTACAAACAGTTCAGAACAGCAACTCTGTAACTGAACTTTCTTTTAAATTATAGAAAGTCGGAAAATAGCAAGATTTTTTTTGTTTTTTTTGTTTAAGGATAGCAGAGACACACAAGTAGCACACTAGTCAGAACAGTACAATAAATGACCCCAGCACGTGTGTGCTAGGTCAGAGGCAGGTAAAATGCAGTTTTAAGAAAAAACGATTTTAAATTAAGTGCAACACAAAAAATGCAATAAACAGGCTCTAGGTATGTTCTAAATGCTGTTTCTAACACAGATATCAACTTTTGCAATCAAGAAAATTCCGAAAAGTAGGCGGCAATGCAGTTTTTCTAAGAAATAAATCAGAAGAAAATACTTAAAATCTCAAAAGTGGCTCCTTTCTTCTCTCAGCGTTTTCTCCTCTTGGTAGGTGCTTCAGCAACAACTATCAAGCCTGGAGCTTTTAAACAGTGGCACGTTTGCAACACGAATATGAAGGAGCGCTTGTTAGGAATTACACACAGGTCACTGGCAAAGGAATCCATCAGCTGGGCAGTAGTGTAACTGCAAATCACATAAGCCGCATAGTTTCTAAAGGGAATTGTAAAGGTACTGACCTATTTAATGAATGGTTTAGTGAAAAAATTGTTTTTGGTGGTAGCATCAGCCACCATCCATGGACTATTACCAACAGTGGAAGTCTTAAGGACAAAATATATCAATTTGAGAAATAACTCAAAAAATACCGCAACTTGCAACTTGATAATGCTTATTTTTCAAGAGTATGTAGTGTGTCAGCAGGTACAGAAAGGAATCGGGATTTATAAATTTCCCAGTGGTATTAAGTGGTTCATTACTGCACAACGAACTTTTGGACTTTTTCAACTGCATGGGTTTGGATTTTTATGAAGCTGCTTATCTGCGAAGGCCTTCATACCATGGTCTCTTTAAAACAGGACATTACTTCATTACAGAATGACATAGTTAAAGATCTTTTGTTCCCTTTCATGGAAGAATTTTACAATAGAATATTTCACAGAGTAGTTGTTTACAGCTTTAAGGTTACTGAAAGGAAGGAGCCCAAACTACTGAGAGACCAACAAGAATAAAAAAGTATACCCTTTACCTTCTAAGCACGCATGGTCCCAGGACACAGTGGTGAGTTACAAGAGGAAGGCTTCCAACAAGATTTTTACTTGAAAGATCCACTACCCAGGAGGTCTTTGAGGTTACAAACCAAGTCTGTGTCACCCTAAGGGGAATGGAAGTACAATTATCTTCACCCAGGAACTTTTCACAGTTGACAAAGAAAACAGAGAAAAGGAAGGGCAAAAGACGGTCATGATGTTTCATAAACAAACTGCAGTTAATCAAATACAAGCTATTGTTTAATTTCAAAACAGTGGGTTTATGATTTTTAACTGTAGTGGCATTATTACTGAATGGCACAGGAAGCTTTTTTTATAAGGGGTTTAATTTTATTCCCACTACAAGATTCAACTTGGGTGACACTATTTTGGAGCTAAAATTCTTTGCCAGAAAATTAAATTTAAGTCTGGCTTTGGACAATGTTGGTGATTTTTCTTGAGTTGAATCCTGGAGAAGGAGGAGGAGTACCCACCATTGTTACTAACAGTAGCTTTGTCTAAGAAACTATACAAAGCTGATATTAGGGCCAAACGTGTTAGGTTAGTCAACAAAAAGAAAAGCGATCTCTCTAGAGAAGAAACATTGCTTTTTGAGCTAACAAATAACTACAATCTTCACATAATAAAACCAGACAAAGGGGGCGGAGTGGTTATTATGGACCAATTAACTTATGTTGCTAAAATGTTGAACTATTTATATGATGGCAGTTTTTTTAAACCTTGTTCTTTGAATGAACTCAACATTGCTTATTGTAAGTTGAATTTAAACTTGGAAGACTTGATTTTGAACTTCAGTTTAAACCCAGATGAAAGGAACTATTTAAAAGTTATGAAGCCCTTTGTTTCACAAAAGTTTGAGACATCCACCCTTGAGATCTATAGTCGCAGCCAGGGGCTCTAAGACTGATCCTTTAGCAAAATATGTAGACCATAAACTTAAAGTTTTTTTAACAATAAAAAGCACATGCTTATTGATTCCTGGCACTTCCTAAGATCCACTGGGGTTTGTGAATTTAGAGATGACATTTATTTCCTAACAGTTGACATTTAGGATTTTTTTTTTGTTATTCTACATGATTTTGGTATGGAAAAGTTTCTAGAGGCTTTGACTTTAGGTATGGATTTTGTTCACAAATCCATAAAAATTATTTGTATTCTTATGTATTAAGTGCCAAAGAACAATTCTGTTCTTTTTGAGGGTGAATTGTTCAGACAAACTATGTGTGTGGCCAAGGGAGCATCTGTTGCCCCGGTATTTGCCAACACTATACTATGGTGGGGGGGAAGAGAACTTTGAGTTTTCATTAATTTATATGCAATACATCTACAAATATTTTAGATTTTTGGATGACATGTTGATATTACTGAGTGGGACTGAAGAAACTATAGTACAGTTATTTTAATATTTAAGTTCCACAACCCCTTTTTTGGTATTTACACACCAGGTGGAAAGTGAAAGATACAACTATTTAGATGTTAGGCTGTATAAAAACAAAGAAAAAAAGATTTACGAATCTACTATTTTTAGGAAGACTACTTTTTCAAACTGTTATCTTAAATATGATAGCTACAACCCTTATTGGCAGAAAAAAGGTCTTGTTAAGGGGCAAATGATGATGTGTTTGCCAAGGTTGATAACAGATGACTCCATTTTCTTGTTGGAGCTAACTAAAGTTAAGGGCATGTTTCTACAATAAAAAAACGATCCCTTAGCTTTGTTAGATGAATTAACTTCTTTTGTCATTACCCACATACACACATGATATCCTCCATTGTTGCACTGTCCAGCATTACTGACTACTTCAACTCGAACTGACAAGAATTTTAACAAGACTATGGTTCTGATGTATGATGATAGTGCTGAAATAAGGTCCATATTTGAAAAAAACTGGACTTGTGTTTTTTGGGATTTATGCCCTCATTAATAAGGTAGGAGGTACTCCTTTACATGGTATTTAAGAAGGGAAGGAACTTCAAGCAACTTTTTGAAAGAGGTGAAAATAGGCTGACAGATACTGGTCACACTTGGAAGGGTATGAAGAAATGTGGCACTTGAAATAAATGTCAATTTATAAACAAAACAACAAACATTATGTTGGGGAGCTACCCTGGAGTTTTGAAAGTACAAGGGTCCTACAACTGTATTACAAGTGGTGTAGTCTGTGTTACTACATGTTTGCCTTGCCCGGTGTTTTATATAGGGAAAACCAAGAAGAGTTTAAAAGTCAGGATTTACCAGCAAAGTTATGTCCTAAAGAAAAATGACTACACTAATGCTTTGGTTAGGCACTCAAAGGAATGTGAGAGTTTTTAAAAGTTTGTTTTGTATTTTAGAAAAAGTGGATCGGAACCCAAGGGGGTGTAAGTTGTCTGCCTTTCATGAATGTAGGGAAGTGTACATGTTTACCAGGTATTAATGACAAGATTTCTAGTTTACTGTGCCTTAGGGCCAACCAACTTTAAATTAAATTCACAATGATTTCTGTGATTGTTTGTATTATATGTATATTACAATTAATGTTTTTTATCTCTGTACATTTTGGATAATTTTTTTGGGATGAATGATACAATTAGTTTAGTTCTAATTATATTGTGTGATTTTATATTATTGAGTGAAATGTTGCTTTAAGAACTGATTAGTTGATTTTCTAAGTGTTTTTCTGATTGGCTGCTTTGTGTATTTAAATACAGAATTACCAATGTTATGTACCTATTTGAATAATTCCACTTCATTTCTAAAATTTACCATGAATAGCTCTTACAACAGTATAGATTTTTTAGATGTTAGTGTCATAAAGGATAGTACAGGTAGAATAGATACTAAGATTTATAGAAAAACCTGCTATAGGAACCCAATTCTGCACTGACACAGTATGCGCACCCCCTTATATATTTAAGAACAACATAAAGAGCCAAGGCTTATGGGCTTCTAGGTTAAATGCGAATGAAGAGGGGTTTCACATTGAATTGAACTTCCTAAAAGAGAGATTTGTGACTTGAGGGTATGGTCTCAATGAAATAGATACAATTTTGGATGAAATGCATGCTGTTAGAGAGTTTGAAGGTAAACCTTATTTTTCAGGAGGTCCTTGAGAGGGACAGGTCCAATATAAACATGGGCCTGTTGTAAAAGTACCAATGGTTTACTCAAGTAATATTGCTAAGATAAGAGATGTAGTGACCAAACATTGGGGTATTTTATTAACTAAGCCTGAAATCAAATCTATAGTAGGTGATAAACCAACTTTGCTTTTTAAAAATAAAAAAATCTTTAAAGAGAAGCCTGCGTTATCCTAGAATGATAGATGCATTAGAGGGAACTAGTGATGTGCTGGGCACCTATCCATGTAATAGATGTGATTATTGTAGGTTGTTGAATCCTTCAAATAAGTTTCTACATCCAGATACAGGGATGGAATTGACTTTTAGAGTAAAAGCCACCTGTAATATCTGTCATATAGTCTATTTAGCCCATTGCACAATTTGTTCAGCCTTCTACTTAGGTAAGACCAATAGTAGATTTCGAGACAGAATTAAAGAACATGTTTATAATATTGAGAATAGAGTTTGTACTAATGCATTAGCCAAACATGTTGTACAAGCAGATATATCTATCTCATAGTTTCAAATTCCTAGTCATTGACACGATCACCCCCAGTTGGAGAGGGGGCGATATTAAGAATATTACAGAAACGTGAAATGAAGTGGATTATTAGAATGACGGAGAATAGGGATAATGGAGTAAGGAAAATATCCATTAAACCTATACTAAAATCACGATCTAGACGGAGACTAGTTATATGTTTTATATGCCTTAGATTTTATTATTATTTGTATTTTTATTTTTATATGGTGTTTAAATGTCGTGATAGAATGTAAGTATTTTGATTAGTTGATCTGTCTTTTAAAAAAGTGAATGGAAGTATGCATTGGTTGTCTGATGAAGCAGTAGATGTTACTTCGAAAAGCGCTCACAATAAACTTGCATTAGTTCTGTCAGTTTGGATTATTTTGTGCTGAATAACTACATATTACAGTTTATGCTGTGGTTTGGTTCACAGCCCTATTTTTTGCTATAAGTATTTAAACACAGTGTTACTGTTAAGTATTTTATCTGTTGAAGTTTTATGTTGAAATAAATACGAACGAAAGTCCTTCTCTTTATCTTGGGCTGTTCTTTGGCTTCTGGATAATTTAATACTAGTGTCTGCAGATTTTTATTTGCTAAACTTCATCACACAACAGACAGTCGGGTTATTACCAGGTATAGTGTTGATGTTTCTTAGTGAAGGGTATTTTACAGTCCGCTAATCTTGGAGACTGTGCTCCTATTCAGAATGACTACTGGACTGCCATCTCTAGAAATCAGTTTAGCAACACAAATTTTGATAGGGACTTTTCAGACAGTACTGAACACACACTGAGTCTATTCAATCTAATTTTTAGGAAGGGAGATGGGTTCAAAAACCCAAGCACGTGTTCTTTCCACAGTTGCTAATTAGGTTTAGAGACGTATTTTACTGGAAGCAATCTGGAGCTATGCCAGAGATTGACAGAGTTTACGATCTTATTGAAGATGAGGATCTAAATGTTTTAGCTGTTCCTCCTCTGTTATCTGCCATAGAAAATATCTTTAAAATTGCATGGAAAACCCATTTGACAAGTGAACAAGCTCCTAAAAAGGCTATGAGTAAATACAACCCCTTTGACAAGTGAACAAGCTCCTAAAAAGGCTATGAGTAAATACAAGGTGTACTTTGACCTTGAAGATGTCTCTGCTGTTTTGACAGCAGACCCAGCTGCTGTTTCTCCAGCTGCCAGTTCTAGCAAAAGACTTTTTCTAACCCTGCACCACCAGATAAAATTGGCAAGTGGTTAGAATGAAAGGGAAATAAGTTATCTTAGTCTAGTAATTTAGTCTTTAGAATTTTAAATTATTAGGGCTTTATGTGGAAATTTATTTTGCAATGAGCTTGCAGTTTAAATGACTTTGCTGTATCTTTGCCTGCTAAGTAGAAGTGTTATATGAATGAGATTATTTCTTATGTGACTCAATGTCCAAAACCAACTTTGAGGAGTGTCTTGGAATTTGTGGACACTACTACTAGACATGCACACACTTTTGTTGTATTGAGACGTTATGCGTGGTTACTTAACCAGAATTTTTCTGAGGATTTATAAAAATGAAATTTTGAATGCTCCTTTAAGTAGTGAATTTGTAATTGGTCCTACAGCTATTCAGATTCCCAAACAATCAGAGTAAAAAGGTGAATTGATGCATGGGGTATCTAGAATGTTTCGTATTCTGAGGTTGTACCCCTAACAAGGCATCTGACTTCATAGGGCAGAACAAACAAAAATCCCAATCTAATAAGTGTCAGAGTACCAAGTGGAAATTGGCAGAAGTATAATACTTGTAGTAAAAAGGGTTATTTTCCAAAAACAAGATCATTCCCATGTTAAAGAATGGCTTTGCCAAGTCTGAGGGCATCCTGTCCATTGTCTGCTTTCCCCTTCCCGTAAGGCTTTTGCCCATCACAGCAGCCTCATCACATATAGTCTCAGACAAGTGAGTGCTGAGAATAATTCAGTGAGGATACTCTTTAAAGTGTACAGAAAATCATTCTCCCTTCAGGGTAATCCCAGTACACCTGCTAGATCAAACACATCTTTAGTCTCCGGTACTGCATTACAAATTGAAAATAGGAGTTATAGACCCAGTTCCTGCACCACAAAAATAAAAAAGGATTTTACATCACAATCTTTCAGGTCCCTAAAAACGAGCAATAGTATAAACCAGTGTTAGATTTGTCGCACCTAAATACCTTTTTGAAAGTGCCCATATTCAAACCGTTCACCCTGCAAGCGATCCTACCTCTTCCTCTGGACCACTGTTTTATGGTGACTACATCCGAAGGATACTTATCACATTCTAATTGCTCCCAACCTCTTGTTGAACCTACAAAAATCCTGTTTCCAACCCTCACAAAGAATTGTCTTCCTTTGGTGTATCACGGACACAAAAAAGTATGCCCTTGCTAGCAGAAGACAAAGTCCTGACTATTCAGAGCATTTTTAGGGATTTCTCTTCATAGAAAGTTGCCTCTACAAGACAGTTTTTCATAATTCTAGTCCTCTTGGCATCTGTGATCCCCATGACATCATTGGCCAGACTCCACATGAGAGAGAGTCAGTTGTACTTAAAAAAAAATTGGACCTAGCATCTGCATCCCTTACAGTTACAGTGGATTTTGTGAAAGAAGAGTTACAATGATAGAGGAATTACTTGTCTTTTAATTACTATTACTTAATCTACTCAAAAACTAAAACTCTGCTCCTTGGAACTTCCACTAAAAGACCAAAGAACCTCAACTCCCTTCTTATTCTTGACTTACCTTAATGTCATTGATAAGGTCAACACCTTCAGATACCTAGGAGTCTGGCTTGATCCCTCACTTAACTTCCACCATCACCTCAAAAACATCCAGGCCAACAAAATCTCTCTCCTCTCCCACCTAACAAGAAATGCTATTTGCAAAGGGATTTTCTAGACCAACTTTAGTACTGCCTACTTCTTGTAGCATCTGCCTCCAAAAGAAACTCTACCACTGTACAAGCAATGTGCAACTCTATCTGCCGCTTCATTAGTCTTTCCATAAAGTATGAGCACCACTGCCTTACACTATCCAAAGCCAAATGGCTGTCGGTTCGGCAACAAGCTAGTCTACTTCTTGGCTCCCAACATTTCCGGCTACTAAAAGAAAACACCTGCCCTTCTATTTCCTTTCGCTTACTTAGACAGCTTCCATCATAGGCCTGTCTTGCAAGCACATTAAACAAGACTTCATTGTTCTAACCGCTTTCTTTCCACACTTGAACCCAAATGTTGGAGGGGTCTTCTCTCAAATCTTAAAGACCTCTTTAACTCCTCCTCCTCCTTTCATGCACAATTTAAGGGGCACCTCACAGCACAAGCTGCTTGTAAATGGTCTGCTTTTGGTCACATAAACTAGTCGCCCTAATCTCTGACACACACTGCCTATCATTTTCACTATAGTGTATCTTCTCTAACTCCTAACATATCAGATGTCTAACTGATGTAAATGTTGTAGGTAGTGTTTTCTGTTAAGTACTTTCTTAATTTTTTTTCTCTTATATATTCACTGTTCCACTTATTTTAGTATGCACTTTTATTGTATAAATTATTTGTATTTTTTCCACTTCATGTATGTTGACATTCTGCGCAGAGACTGAAATAGGTCCAATGGGATCAGTGCTCTACCCCAGTAAACAAATTATATAACTAACTAAATAAATAAATACAATGCTTCTCTTCTCCCTCTAGGCCCCACTTCGGTCAGTCCAGACAGACTCTTCAGATTGCATGAAAAGCAATATCAGAGGAGTTCAAGTGCAAGGTGAATGGGGTCTTTTGTACACCACAAAGCACATATATGTCAAAGAGATGTTAGCAGTGATTTAGACCTTAAATGTCTTCATTTATGGTCTCTAGGTTCTGTCTTATTGCTCACAGAAAACACCACAGTTGTGTGTTATCAGAAAATAAGAGGGTACAAGGTTGGCAGTGGTGGCCTTGGAGAGCTGGCTGTACAACATTCTCTGACTCTTAGGCCTTGTCCATTATGTTTGAGCAAAACCTAGTGCAGACAGACCAAGCAGATCCTGGATATACCCTTATAAGTTTAAACTCAGGACAGATGTCTGCCTGCATTTGGTCCGGATGTGGGGAACACTTGAAATAGTTCTGTTTGCCTCCTTTCAAAACAGAAAATTGGAGAGATTCTATTTGAGACATTCTTGCAGGAGAGAAGCATTCTCATTTCTTGGACAGGAATGTTCCTTTATGCATTTCAATCCTTTTCACTGATATCCAAGATACTTCTGAAGATTCAGAAAGAATTATCAAAGATCATTACGGTAACCCCCCCCCCCTTTTTGGCCCAGACAAAGTTGGTTCTCCCTTTTAATGGAATTGGCCAAGGGCAATTACCACATGCTTCCTGATAGCCTGGATCTGCTTACACAGCATCAAGGTTGACTACTGCACCCCAGCTTAGAGCAATTACTATGGACAGCCTGGATGGTTCTGTCTTGATAACTTTTAGGGAGTTGTTTCATAAGGATGTACAGCAGGTATTAAAGGAGACAAGAAAAGCATCAACTAGAAAATCTTATGTTTACAAGGAAAGAAGGAAAGAGATTTTCTAGGTGGTCCCCAATAGATAGCAAAGGTCCCGGTATGGGATTTACCCCTCGGCACTGAAATATTTGTGTGAACTAGTCAATAATGGCTTTTCTTACGCATCTGTCAAGGTGCGTCTTGCTTCTGTCTCAGCTTGTCTGTTCATGGATCCCCCTCTTTCATGTCTTTTCAGCTGTAACATATTATGAACGGCTTTTAGCTTCAGTAATATAAGATTCTGTTATAATATAACAGGGTTTACATTGCTAGCTGCCTAGTGTTGGTATTGGGCAGGAAAAACAGGTTTTTCAGCTACACTAATATCCTAGGTGATACAAAGTGCTAAACACGGCTTTCACCTACACTAATAGAAGTCCACTGTTACCATATGAAAGAGGATGTAGTAGTAGCTGCCTAGTGCTGTAGTACAGTGGGAAACAGGCATTTTAGCTACTGTAATATCCGTTTTGCTGTACAGCGCTAAAAACGGTTTTCTGCTGCACTAATACAAGTCTACTGTTAGCATTTTGGAAGGGAATACATTGCTAAGCTGCCTAGTCTGGCTGTAAAGCAGGAAGAACGGCTTTTCAACTTCACTAATATGCTTCTTGCTATAAATTGTTATGAACGGGTGTTAGTTTCATAAATACAAGCCTGCTGTTATCTTATGAAAGGGGGAAACATTGATAGCTGCCTACTCGTACTGTATAGCGGGATAAATGGCTTTTCAGCTTAGCTAATACCCTACTGAGATGCATAATTGTAACATCGGCTTACAGCTACTCTAATTACACTGTATAGGCAAGCATTTGGTTGCTTGGAACTGCATTTTTAAACAGATCTTTCTAGAAGACTAGTTTAATCCTGTTTTCATGTCTGCTCTCCTAAATACTGTTATTAATAACTGGAAAGCATAGTTCGTATGTTCTGCTATTTATCTGATTGCATGTTATGATTACCTATGCTACAAACTAGAACTGTGTTGCATGAATGTAATGGAATATTTCTGCCTTTGCAACTGAGATGTTATGTTACTGATTCACACACTTTACAACTCTGTAACTAAGCTCAACTACCTACTTGCTTTTTGTCTGCATTCACTCTCAGCTTCCTCCACCCTACTCATCTCTCTCACTTATCTACATGCAATTACCCTCACTTCCTACACTGTTACCCCACTACTTCTACCTCTAACACAGCATGGTCTAAAACTCCCTCCCGCCCAGGAAAGCATTCTGCCCAGTGTATAAGACTCTGCAGTGGACCTGATTTCCCTGAAACCTGCTCTATATTTTAAGTGCATGTAAGCTCCTGTAACTACTTTTTATACGAAGGTAGTCAGTTTCCCTATCTGCTCTTTGGAATTTGAAGTTAACCTCCTTTTAGTTGTGATCTACTGAACCCTGACAGCATGCACGGGGATACCCCATTTTCCCCACTAGGTGGCAACAACCCCCCAGAATAGCTCCCTGGCTAGCTTGTACGTAATGTACCCTAATAAAGTTAGTCTTGGTGCTATCCATCCTAAAGGGGCCCATTCCAGGTCTAGCAATCCTCTATTCATATCTATCTATCCTAACACTTTTACCTACCTATTTACTTAATTTAACTACAGACTTCAGCAGTCTTAGCACCACTATCAGTGTTCTGCCCTCACCTACACTCACTGATACTTTTTTGGCGCTCACCTCTGCTGGGGCTCTGTACCCGCTCCACTACCCTACCCCCACTTCACCTAAACTTATACCTCACCTTAGTCACCTGGCATGCTTCTTGCTCCAGTCAACAGCCAAAGTTAATTCATAGCTCCTCCTACCCAAACTCCACACCCATACCTATACTTACTCATCACTACCCCACCTCCACCCAATGTAAAAAAAACCCACTACTAATAGCTTCCAGACAACCACAATGCAAGTCCTACTACCCTTGCTCCTACTAGCCCTCACCTCCCTTTCCTACACTACAACCATACAAACTAACCCACCATCTCATTCCATACAACAGATACTGGAAAACACACCACCTCCCACATAAGCTTTACAGTCTGTCCAATACTATTTTCCACTAATATTATGCTACACATGTCTAACATCCATCTACCTACTACTATCAATAAGAAAGCAGTATGCATATCACTCTCAAACCTAACCTGTGTTATCAAACACATATTCAAACTCTGCAAAAGACTCCTCATAGCAGGCGACATACACCCAACCCAGGACCCTCCTTCACTGACCTTCCAAATAGAGCTCACTCCGATCTCCTAATAATTAATATCAACATAAGAAGTATTTCAAATAAACTAGAATACCTACATGCTTTCATTACTCATTACTCCCCTGACATTGTAACCATTACCGAAACCTGGCTGAAACCACATATCCCTAGCGATGAGATTCTATCACTAGGTTACAACATCTTAAGGCTAGATAGAAAAAATAGGAAGGGTGGTGGAGTTGCAATTATATTCAAAAACGAAATAAACCTCTAGCTATTTCATACCCCTCTACCAACATTTCAAAATGCCAAAACCATAGGTTATATGCTTTCAGTAAACAATGAAAAAATAATTAACATCCTTTGTTGCTACATTCCTCCTGGAAATAACTCCCCAGCCATAGAAGAGATCCTTCAATGGCTGAATCAAAACTCCCCTCAAGAAACAATTTTATTAGTCAACCTCAATACCGACTGGCAAACCTGCAGCCCCAGTAACCCTACCAGCAGTATCAACCTCTACAATTTCACACAACTAATTCAAGACCCCACCAGAATAGATAAGAAAACCCATAAACAAATCATTATTGACTGGACACTAGTAAATTGCCACAAACATCACCATCAGGTTGGATCCTTACCAGATATACTCAGTGACCATCTGCCCACTTTCCTCCTTAGGAAACAAACCAACACCCCTAAACCCATAACCTATAGATACATCAGGGATGATCGTAACTTAACCCCAGATAAACTATACAAAATTCTCCACCAATGTAACTGGCTCCCTCTAAAAACCCTACACCTAGATCACGCAGTAGACTACTTTAATAATATATTTATCTCAGTTCTAAATTCCATTGCACCAGTAAGAAAGAGAAAACCAAAGCAAACTATGCACCATGGTTAAGTCAGGACACAAGAACCCTTCTAAAAACCATAGACAAGACCTGGAAGCAATGGAAACAAGACAGCTGTGATCATACCAAGCAAAAGTATAAACAGCTTAGGAACTTAGACAAAAAACAAACCAAACTAGACAAAACTACTTCCTAGGTCTCCAAAACAAATACTCAAAAAATCCCCCCAAATTTTGGCATTCTATTAACTCCCTACCAAAACCTGGAACAGTTACTACCCCCACCTCCCCATATACTAAAAGCAAAGATATAGCCTTCCCAGCTTAACACTCACTTCATAAACTCAATCCAAACTCTGTCCAACCAGCTAACAAACACTAATACCTCATCTACTACAACTGCTGGGAACACTCCTGGCAATACTACCAACCAACCATCCTCCCTGTCTCCAGTTTCTACATCAAAAATTAGAAACCTCCTCCTCAAACTAGCTAGCTGCAGACAATATACCCGCTAACTTCCTAAGAATAGCAGCTGACTCTCATTCTTACCCAGTATCAGTCCTAATAAACAGGTCCATTCAGGAAGCTTATGTTCCACAACTATGGAAAATATCCTACATTATACCTCTTCACAAAGGAGGTTAATCTTATGACTTTTCCAACTATAGGCCTATAGCTATACTTTCCCCCTTATCTAAGCTCCTAGAGAAATGCATACATTCACAAGTTATGCAATTCCTAGACACAAACAAGCTTCTCTCATCCACCCAACATGGTTTTCACCCAAAACATAGTACAACTTCTGCTCTTCTCTCATTCACCGATCTGGTTAATCAACATAGAAACAACAACTATGTATCTGCTACCTTTTTAGACCTCTCAAAAGCATTCAACATGGTCTCACACCCTAAACTACTGGGCACCCTTCATTCTCTATCCTTTACTTCCCCTACCATCTCCTGGACAATCTGTACAATAGCACAATGAACTATCCACTCCTCTCCCTAAACCTATAGGAGTGCCACAAGGCTCAGTATTAGGCCCACTACTTTTCTCTAGCTTTACAAACAATCTGCATACCTCCTCCAAGCAAGCCTCACTAATTCAGTATGCAGATGATTCCACTCTCATCTGTGCAGCCCCATCTGTCAACACCCTACAATAACTAGCCCAAGAATCATTCTCTGCTATTGAAACTTGGATCACTGACATCCAACTTATTCTTAATCGTATCAAAACCAAACTTATGCTGTTCACACCTAATAAAACAAAATCCTCCCCCTCTACTTTCTCTATCTCATCTAGGAATGGCACTATCATCTCTCCATCCACCCACACAACTCCTAGGAGTTGAAGGGAGGGTGGCTTAATGGCTAAGGTGTTTTGCCCAACAAAACACAGGTGGTTTGAGTCATACAAGATAGGGATAATAAGCTGGCTTAAAAAAATGGCACAGGGGGGCTTAGTTAAAAGTACTAAACTATGAACTAAACTATGAACTATGAACTATCATTTGATCTTTACATAGCGCAAACTATTCAAAAAGTTCATAAGAAAATGGGAACCCTGTACAGGCACAAAAACTATCTCACAGCAAAAGCACGGATCACACTAGCTCAAACTCACCTCCTATCAACACTTGCTTATGCCGCATCAATCCTAACCCACACTAAAAAATCAGATCTGGTTAAGTTAGAGTCATGCTGCAACAAAATTGCTAAATTTGCCAACAATTTCCCCTTTAGAACTCACCACTGCCAAGTTTGTTTTTGTGTCTTTTGGCTTTTCCCGGTTAGGGGTCGCCACAGCGGAACTCCAGTCCGCTAATGATTGGTAGTTGATTTTTACGTGCCGAGTTACCAGCCCTGACGCACAACCTTCAACGAAGGTACGCCCATTCACGCATGTCACGCATGTCTCCACACAGAAGACGCTCTAGCTGAGAGTCGAACCGGACAGCGTCTTACTGTGAGGCGACAACGCTACCGCAGCATCACCACCGAGGATTTCACCACTGCCAAGTACTAAAAGAAATTTAGTGGCTTGAATTTCCTAACTTACCAACAACTCACCTAAGTCTTTAACATCAGAAACTACCCAGACAAACTCCAGCCCTCAGTCAGCTAATAACCTCCCACTCTTCCAGTCACCCTCTACGCTCATTAAATAAACCCCTCCTCAGTGTTACTACTGCTAACAACACTGCAGGAAAAGCCCTTTACTCCCACATCACAGCTAAAAAAATGGAACAATCTCCCCACCAATATAACTTCCACAACAACAAACACAAGCTTCAAAAAATTACTCAAACCTCATCTCAGGACAACTTGGATTTGCCCTTGTATCACTTGACAATGTCTATACCTTCTCTTCTACCAAACTACTCCAGTGTAGAATACGCACTATTCTATTCACATAGAAATACTGACTCTTATAATATACCACTGTTCTTTGTACTCCTTTCTGTGCATACTTACTAAAACTTTAAGCAGTACATACTACCTTTGTAAAAATTATTTCTAACTGTATTTCAGTCCTGCAAAACCTGTTCACTATTGTGAACAAATTTCTCAGTGTACTTGTCTGAACCTTTGTAAATATTAATCAAACTGTATCTCAGTCCTGCAATGCCTGTTAACCTATTGTTAACAAAGTTATGAATATCTCTGCTTGTAAATAATTTTCTGTATTACCAGTTTGTATATTTCTCATTGTATAAAAATCTTCTTAATTGTGGAGCTTTTCTCCCCGGGCCTTCACTGCAAATGGACCTGGTCCAGCTGAATTTTCCCGGTAAACAAATGTAAAATAAATAAAAATAAAAATTTTTGTGGCTAACAGTTTATGAAAGGAGTGTTGTGCTTGAGATCCCCTAGAAAGCAAATTCCTCCTCCTTAAGATATCAATTTTGTTCTTGAAAAATTTAACTTATCGTCTTTGAACCAACCTTTCAAGCTGATTTGAATTTCATCACTTAGAAAACTGTTTTGTGTATTGCTGTGACATCTGCAAGATGAGTCCCTGAACTTCAAGCTCTCATGGTGGGACAATTTTGAATGAGTCCCTGAACTGTAAGCTCTCATGGTGGGACAATCTTGCATGATTTTCCATAAGGATGTGGCTATTTTACATACTAGTCCTTCTTTCATGCCAAAAGTTATTTCTGAATTTACCCTGAATTAAGCCATAAATCTCCCAGTTTTCTTTTCGGAACCTAAAAGTAAGGAAGGGAATATTCTGCATACCTTGGATGTGTACAGGCAGCTCAGGTACTACCTTGACAGAAGTAAGTCCTTCAGGAAGTCTGTACAGCTGTTTATTTCCTGCTCTGGGGCTAAGAAGAGTCAATCTGTCTGTAAAAAAAAAAATTGCTCATTAGTTGTCCTCTGCTGCTGTTTTTTTTTTTTGTTAATCCCACCATGATAACTCTATTCCAAGCAAGGTTAATGTGCATTCTGCCAGAGCCTTATCCTCTTCAGTAGCATATTGGAAAGGATCAAAAGCACTCTAGAGGCAGCAATCAGGACTACTGTTCTTAACTTTACAGAGCATTACAAACTGGATTATTTCTCAAATTCCAGAGTGAGCTTTGAGAGGCCCATCATCCAGGGACTTCTGGATCCTTAACCTTCCTTCTCCCAAGTAGGGTAGATCTTGGAAATCTACGCATATGCCACTAAGGAAATGTGAATGATGAAGTTAGTACAGTTGCATAAGTCCTACTTACTTGTAATATAGGTGTTCAGGTTTCACGCTGCCTCACTGGCATCACCCACACACCACAGCCCCTTATTTTTGAACATGGTTCAATGGTATTCAACCTTTTGTGGCTGGTTAGATTTGCTTATTCATATTGGTGTTTTGTAGCTAGAAACTGGTTGGTTTCAGACAGTTCTCCCTTCCGGTACTTTTTGGTTCTTGGTACTTGACACTGTTTGTCTTTCGGCTTTTTCCCGGTTAGGGGTCGCCACAGCGGAGCTCCGGTCCGCTAATGATTGGCAGTAGATTTTCATGAATGCCGAGGTGAGAAAAAAAGGAAATCTCTTGGGGTAAAGTACCTGTGAAGCCCAGAAAAAGTCAAATTGCAAAATGTAAGGTACAGATGAATGCCGAGGTGCCAGCTCAACGTTCAACCTTCAATGAAGGCACACCCATTTACGCATGTCTTTCGAACGCCCACCCAACTGCGGGGAGGACATGCAGACTCCACACAGAAGGCACTCCCCGCACTCCAGCCGAGAATCGAACGGCAGAACCTCTTGCTGTGAAGCAACAATGCTACCGCTGCACCAAGACTAAATAACTGATGCTCTGTGACAGAGGATTAGACTTCCCATGATGGGAGGGGCTTACCAAATCTTCTGTCACAGAAAGTTGTGGGAAACTGTGAGCTGTGGAAAGCAGCCAATGTGGGTTTGTGCAGGCACAGAGAGAGCCTGTCTTCTCCTGAGGTAGTTTGAAATTTGATCATCTACTGTTAGAGGCAAGTAGGACTTCAGCAACTGTACTTTCTCGTGTAGATATTGAAGGACTGTGGAATACTTAATCATCTAGAGACCTTTAATTCTGTCAAATGAAAAGATGATCATGAGGAAATAATGTGCAGCATGCTTTTGATTCTGTGACAAGCAGTATTGTCTGATGCACAATAGTAAGGAGTAATAGACAAATATAGGCAATGGAATATCTTACTTTATTTTAAATTGTTTGAAATGTAAATATTCTCATGATGCTAGTTATTGCATAGTTGAATGCTTAGTTCCTTCAACCTTGCAAGGTGTGACATAAGGGCCAAAAATATAACATTTGAAGATTGTACTCTTTTCTTAATTCTTTCACAGAAAAGTGTTTGTTAAAAGAGATGATCATGGAAAAGCAATGCAGGGCATCGTGGCCTTACTCCTTTGATAGTAGTTATCTTGTGATACATGATATTGAGAAGTAACAACCAGATATAGGAAAGAGGAATATCTCTGATTATTTAAAATTACTTCAAATATCATGTGGTGCATGTTTTAATATACATACAACAGTTCACATAATCTTCTTTTGCAGTTCCTGTTTTTATTAATGAAAAAAATGTTTTGTAGCAGAAAGTTAAGATGATCATGGGGAAGCAACTTAAAGAATTGCAGCTGTTGTCCTTTCATGGGTCATTCCCTTATACCTATTAAGAAAAAAATATAGTCAGATACAGGCAGTAGTGTTTGGAGGCTCTCTTAGTTCTGTAATGCAGATGGGATTGTAAAACTCTTGGCTTTTGTGAAGCAATATACAACAGTATACTGTTGTAAAACTCAGGGCCTTTGTGAAACAACATACAATAGTATACTCTTGTTTGAAAGGCAGCATTTTTGATAGCTGGCAGGGAGGTACTGTAGCAAATTTTAGGTAACAGGAGCAGTTAGTTTACATTGTTCAGTTAAAATTTGATATAGAGTTTGCCTGAAGTGTTACGGTATTGCAGAAGAGCTTGACTATTCCCAGTGCTGATCTTTGCAAGGTTGAATGTTGCATTCATTTAACCTCACACCTTTATTAGTGCATGATTTTAATAACTTTACAGATGGTTTTAGTTAATACTGGTTGATTTTTAAGTTTTGAAACCATATAAATAAGCATTATATTCAAAGTACATCATGGGACAATGAAATACAGCATTTGGATGCTGTATTAATTCTACCATGTAACTTTTCTTATAAAACAAGAAACGTGATCACAGAGAAGTGAAATGTATTATCTTGGTTTTGAGTCTTTGACCAGCACTGCTCTGTGATACCAAGCTCTCGATTGGAATGTCCACCTATAAGTAAGGGGAACAGTTCAGTTTACTGTTTGCTATGTTTACGAATATCTCTTGCATTGTATAGATGTAGATGTAGTAACTCGTATTCTTGCTTTGCAGTCCATGTTTTTCACGAATAATAAAATGTTTTAGTGAAGGAAAATTATCTCATGAAAGCAACATGCAGCATTATAGTATTGATATTTTTATAAGTATTATCTGGTGATAAGAACCATGCAAAATAATAACTAAATATAGGTAAGAGGAGTATTTCTGTTTATTTTAGACAACAAAACCAGTATACATGATGAGGCATTGTTTCTCACATTGTCTGATATTTCCACCATTATAGTCCTATCATGCTTTTACACTGTAAAGCAACACTACTTTTTTTTTTTAATAAGTGGTAATCCCTGATGCTAGACTGAGAATGAGTAGCCAAATATAGTCAACTGGAACCTTTAAGTTTATCTTCCATGACTGCAGATTCATTATATGTGAAGTGCTGTCTCATAAGCCATTTCCTATATCCACCCACCACTACTATACCAGCACTGCATTAAAACCCTAATGTAATACCACCATGATTTTGCAAACCCAAGTTCTGTATTGACATGTGCTTGCTTGTATTTATTTCTCCTCATTTAACACTTGTCTGCTGCTGCTTCTGAGATGTGATTGTCTGACCATCTGTCATGTGGTCCATTTTGCTGACTGATATCACTTCAGATGACTTCCCAGCAAACCAGACATTGAGACTGTAACAGAAAGAGTCAGTATTTCGGCCAAGGAGTTCACATGATTTTTTCCCAGACTTGGAATAGGTATGGAGTATGTCCGATATAAGACGTATACATGTTTGCAACTTGCACTAACGTTCCCACCATTATGCCTCCAAATAGTATAGGTTGACCTTTTCGGAACCTGGTCAAACTGTTTTCTGCAATTCTAGTAGTAATGTCACTCAAGTGAAGTCAGAACATTTGACTTCATGTTGTTTTTTTACCCATCCAAAAAGTGAAATTACTAAACCTTATTACGCAACATATACTCTTCCAGTTTTAGCTGTATTTGTAGGACTAAACATTTGGCGGCAGTACAATGGCTATTTTTTCTCATGTAAGTGGTAAGAACTGCCACATTTTAAACTTGGAGTAACTAAATATAAGCAGACTTATGGCTTCTGATGATTCTTGATATTCTTGCCTACACTTTACAAGATGTAATCTTTATATCTCCAGTCCTCAGACAGAAATCTAGCAAAATGCTGATGCTTTCTATAAAACATGATTTTACATGGTGTGACACTTAATTTTGGTTGAAAATGTCACTTTGCCTATGATTTAAGGAATGGTGCTTTCAGATGCGTCATGTGGTCTGTTGTGTAACTTCCAGGCAGAATTATTTTTTAATATTTCCAAAGTTGTGAAACTATATTTGCCAAATTTAATATGGGCTTGCATCTTTCTTTGGTAATTATTTTTGGCCCCCATACTTCCATGATTCCCATGTTCCCATCCCCAATCAGGTCATTTGCTTTCCCACAATCCTTAGTGTCCTAGGACATATGGAGAGGGTGAAAAGACCTAGAGATCCTGCAGTCATGACTCTCATCCAGAGGTAGGAAGTTTTTCTTTGTTTCTGTTTATGCCAAACCTTTTATGGCTGGAAAACACTGCAGAGAATGTTGTTCTGGTCTTTTGTGAGTGTAGTTCTTCGCAGGCATATGCCCCTAGCTCCATGGCCATACTGTAAAAACTGTAATCTTGGACATTTTCCCAGATGGAGCTGAACTGTAGTCTTGGACCTTACCCCAGGTGGAGCTGTTTCACAGGGGATTCACCAACAGTTCTTCCCACTCTTACCACTTCTGGTTGTGTCTTCCAACAATTGTATCTCTAATCAAACCCTGGTTATCATAGGTGTACTAAGAGCAAAGGCTTTAGGCTACAAAAATCACTGCCAGGTTCACAAAATTGGCAGTTAACACTTTTAGACTATCATCCATAATGTATGGCATGATAATACATTCTTCTATATCAAAGAGTGATTATACAGTCAGTGTTAGGTATTGTATCTTTTGGGATGGACATGCATAGTGACAGAGTGCAATGGCTTCCTGAAAATATAGGTCCGAAATAAAATATTTGCAAGGGTAAACGTGGACCTTTGTAGTAACTTTGGACACAGTTTTCAGAATGCTTGCCTTAAAGCCTCATCATAGTTGACAATGGCAGTGCCATTGTACAGTTTCATTATAAACAGTAATTTCTTAGCCATGTTGATAAACCACCCCTTAGAAAGGAAATGCTTTATGAGAGTGGCATAGGTGAAGAGGCATGGCCCCAGAAATAATTTGGATACTTCTGGCCACAAGCTATCAAGAAGTGACAAAGTTGGTAAGCTCTATGATGGATGAAGCTGTGACTGAAGCCTCAGAGAACTGGTTTGGGCTCACTTCTCCCAATGGAGACTGTTCAGTCTGCTGTAAAACTGTCACAGGATGGAGGGTAGGTGGTGACACAATGTTGCAATAGCCATGACAGATGAGCAGGCCTGCCAGTCACTGTTTAGTGCTGTAGCTGGATTTAGCTTTGTATGTCTGTCTATGTGTCTATGCATGTGGTAGCACGCATGCACAATGAACGAGTATTTTAAGACCAATTTAAGCATGACTTCAACAGTGTGCCTGCCAGCCTGCATTGGGGGAAGTATGAAGTTCACAGACACTTATAAAAACCCAGCGGAGGGCTTTTACAGTCCCAGGCTTTCCTCTCCCTTTCCTTTTGCCCTTATACAGTAGGAAGGAGAGGGAAAGGAGTAAGCCAAATGGATATGGAAAGGGGCTTGTCACAGGGACAGGAAGAGAAAAAGACTTAGAAAAAAACAAGCGTTATGGTTATTGTTAGGGAATGCCCACCAAAACATTGAACCAGCAAACCCCATTCAAAAGTGTCATAAACTTTTCTGTTTGTGCCTGGATGTCTTCAGTTTGGTAAAGACATCTGTTAGGCAGCGCCAAATGATGAAACCGTTGCTGAGATTAGTTTCCCAGTGGGAGAGTTAGCTGTGGATTCAGGACTGAACATGCACTACATTTATTGCAGTTGAAGAGTAGGCAGATTCCTGATTTGCCAGTGTCATTAGTTGGACCCCAGATTTTGGGGAGATGGATGTGTCCCAGTGTTGTTATAAAGTGGACTGGGTTTGAAAGTATCTAAGAAATGTATATGAGTAAATAAGTATGCCATTTTAATCATTTAATCTGCATCAAGCGATAATGAATTGCTTCTGATGGACTGCTTCTCTTTGACTATGTTGTTATAAATGGCAGAGTAGACTTTACTGTCAACTTCATTTAAGCTCCGTATCAAACATAGAAGTATTATGTTCAATAAAAGAGACTCTACTTATAATACTAAAAGTGTATTTTCTTCAGTCTAATGTGTCCTTGAGGCATACAAGTAAGAGCATTCTTGTATGTTCCTTTCAGAGTTTCTGTTATATGTAACATACAGAGAGCACTGCTTTTGAATTCCAACCCTGTATGTGTCATATTCTGAGCTCTTTCTCCTTTATCAGTTGACTTATCAGTATTTAAAGAAAGTGATGAATTTTTAACAGACACTGATAGTGAGATTAATTGATCACAGGAAAACTGCTCTTATCAGTACTTAAGGAAAATGATGAATTTTTAACGGCTGATAATTATAACTGCTCGAAAGCACTGTTTTTATTGCCGTTGTGTGACTGCAAATGTTGCCATTAGCTGTTTCCAGAAAGAATGAGGTGAAAATTACTCTGGTATCGACCACATTACAAAAAAAAATACCAATGTCGGTTAAGCTGAAACAGAAGGTGAAAAAAAGCATTTTAGCCTTCCAAACTAATGCCTTAGGATTTCACACATGAACAGAACTTTGACAATAACACTTGGACATTCATAGGGCAATGGACTCATTTTCACTGTATCAAGGGCAACACAGACAGTTCACACTTTGTAGAGGAAGCAATTTTAACAACTGATCCTAAAAATATTATCATTTCACACCAATTACAATGCAGAGTACACAAGGGCATTAACAAGTTATGTATGGTATCAATGTTTACTTATGGCACAAGTAAAAATGACAAGAAAATAGATATAACTTTTATTTTGTGTGTCTTAAACTACATAATCCTGTATTAAATAAGCATCACTTCAGAATCAGCTCACAAGCTTCTGTTAGACATATCAGATGTGTTTTTCTGGAATCTAGGTTCAGGGAATAAATGACCCTTGCACATTTAAGCACTGAAAGCCTACCTTCAAAACAAATTAGAGTGTAATGAAGTTGATGCCATAAATGTTGGTGGTGTTTGCATTTATATTTTTCTTTTTGGTAGCTTTTCTGATCATGACTGTAAGTGAAATAAAACTATGATGCATCGATGCACCGTATGGTAAGTGATTAAATTTCTGAAGGACGAATCTGAATTTCCTATATTGAAATCTCTTTAGCCACGTGCTTTGGACATAAAATTTGCTTGCTGTCTCTGTCTGTCCATTTAGCCATACAAAGCAGCATGTGCTTGCAATTCAATTTGCAATTTGCAGGCTTATTATCTGTAAAATAAATTCAACAGTCAACTAAAGGGATTCAGCCTAATGGATTTGGTTTCCACAATTAAATCATAAGGTGATGCGGCTGTGTCTAGCCAATCAATGTGGTTTAATCGCAAGATTTCCTTAAGTGGTGTCAGCCACTTGCAAGCCTCAGAGCAGAACACGTATGTACTGTATTCATTATGCCTAGTTGTTTACAATGTCTCTCTCTCCGTTTTACTCTCACTGACAGCATGCATCTATTATTTATGATATTCATTATTGTGGAAAGAAATACAGTGTAGTTTTACAATACTTGGATGAGGCTCTTTGTTTCCAGGTTTACAGTGCATCTGCCTGGTGCATTACTTCTCTGTATGACAGTAATAAAACAGTTGCTACCCAATGTTACATTCAACCCTAGCAGATGAGGAATATAAAGCAATGCACTTCAACTATTTCAACTAACAACATCAGAAAATTAAAAGGCCAATTCTAAAAGACACATTTATGAAATGGTAAAAAATATGCATACCCTAACTTCATAAACTGTTTTGAAAGATAAAACAAGACTGGCATCTCAATTCTAGTAATTACCTCCTTCTCTGTAGTGTGACATCATCTTGTTGATTGCTGTGCCAATAGTTTCTTCAGACCTTTATACTGTTAACTGAACTCCTTCCCTTCCAAAGGTGGTACGTAGCAGCATTAATGTACCATTCCCAGTGGCAGAGATGCTGCCAAAACATGCTTGTAATTACTACAGCATGACAAATAAGTATGCAAAGCACAGTGCCCAGGAATGATCAGTGTGCAAAAAAACTGCAACCATCCAGTGATGTTTGTATAAAGCAGCCAATAGCCTCATAAACATTATATATTCACTCAGCTGTGTTGAATGTCCAAAGAGATCACAGTCTCGCTCACTCAGGTAAGTTTATGAGGCTTTCCTGGTGAACTGACTTAATTATAAGTCAGTCTCCTATTACTAACTCTGCATAATTAGTAAACAGTAAATTGCAAGATGCTTCACAAACTGTGGAATGCAACAGTAGCCATTACTTGCACATAAAGTGTCACTTGTCATCTCTTGATTTCTAGCCTGCAAAATGTAAACAGTGCTGATAGGATTTGCTGGAAAGTAACCAACGTACAGTTCTTTTCTGGGTTCAGCATTTTCTAGATAAGTATCCATATTCTGTGTTTATAGAAGCAGATCCTAATGGCATGCAAGCATTTCCATTATTAAATACTGCACATTATGGCAGAGAAGAAAAACATAAACACGATACTTGAAAGAGCAAACAACAGTGTTCCTGCAGATGTCAGGTGGCCCTGAAATGCAAACTACAATACAAAATCAAAATGATGTAAATAAGGCAACAGAAAACAGATGAAAGATAGTGAATATTATTCTGATATAGTACAGTGCAAGACTCGTATAGGAAACGTTTCTGATGACGCTTTAAAGCTCTGCAACCCTAATTACGTGTGAATGCATGCACATATTAAAAATGCAACTTAACTAAAATGTGAATTTTACAAAAATGTACAGAAAAGCAATGTTGCAGTAAAAGTGTAGCTTAAATACATTTGAATTTTAAAATAGAACATAATACAAATAAAATTAGCTATTTTTACACTGACTGAAAATGTGAATAGCTATGACTGTAATTCAGAACGATTATCTTTTTCTGCACTAATTGGCTAATGTAGATCGATCAGTTAGTGTTATAGACAGATTCTCCATTTCAGAGCCAAGGTAAAGCTGCGCAGAGAAACACCACATTAGTGACTATTTGTCATACATGTGAATCAAACCCTGTTCTGTCAGACATGACTGTGCTAGTGTTCTGCTTGCCAGCTCACACACCACTGTAGCATATGCACCCCCCGAATGCACATGTGTAGATACTCCTATATCTATGAACACTCGCACTTATTGCATACATCCAGGAAGCCACAAACAAGCCCCCTACACACACGCATACACTCAATGAAACATTTACTCACACACCCAAAATCATGCAGCACACAGTCAGCCTCCCATGCCTACGTTTCACAAGGTGACTACCAAACATAAATACATACACGCAAAGACACCTGTGCGAAAGCTACTTGTAGTTGAAGTATGGGCCATAACCAGCATCATAGGGATGAATTAGAGACTACTATCAAAAGATGACATTCACTGTCTCCATAGCAAAAAAAAAAACACCTCAGTAGAGTGATTCTCAGAATCGCTGTACCCCATTAATGCTCTGCCAATGCTTCAGGGGAAAAGGACATGGTTAATTTACATAGGCTGCTTCCATGGACTGTTGTATTTGCACGTAACTTCAGCAGTGAGACCACTGTCTTCTTTAGAGCTAACTGCCAAAAACTAGTAGGCTTACTCCCACACACAAATAAATTATGCACATAAATACATACATACATAAACTTGGTTGCGCACAGAGTGTTGTCAAATGTTTATTTTCCTGCCTGTGCCACTTTTTGTGCATACATCTCTTAAAACGTTATACAGTCTGTCTGTATTTCAGGTACCCAATTTCTCTCTGATTTCTGTGCTATTCATATTACTTTATTATTGTTTATAATTTTTTTCATTTGTATGTATATAGCTGTCTTGTATGTATGAACGGTTTGAGACATTTGATTTTCTCTGTCTTATACAAATATGTCTATGTATCTCTTTCTTATGATATACTTTTTAAGTAATATATGTGCATTTTTTCTGTCCTGTACAAACAAACTTTTTACCTTGTATCATTGGATATAGCTAAAAGGGTCTGAGGACTATTTCATTTAGCTTGGTTAACAAATGCGTAAATAAAACAGAGAACTGATAAAGTTAAACAGCAATAATCTTCCAACATAATTGACAGCATCTGTATTTTGGCGTTTGTTACTTTAATTACTTATTATTGGAGATGAATAGCCCATTAGTACAATGACTTGGACATAGATCCTACATAGATATTAGAGATATTTCAAATGTTTTATGAAAATTTGTATAAAGCAGCAGACTGTAGAAATCAAGAAAACGCACAAATAGAAATATTTATGGAAGACTTAATTATGCCAAGGTTAGAGGCAGATGAGTCTCAACAATAAATAGATAAGATAGGAAGAGACGCAATAAAAATGGTTATGTATAACCAATCAATGAGGAAATCTCCAGAAATAGATGGTATTATTCCTTTGGAAGTTGGGAGACAGAAGAAAGTGATAAAAGATCTGAAAGATTTTATTTAACCCATTCAGGCATATAGCACCTTTTTTTTTTCTTTATTTCCAGTTATTGTCCATAATGCCTTATGACATGCAATACTTTTTTTGATGTGGCTTCGTTAACTGACTTACCTGCTAATAATAGGCAGTATTAGAAAGGGCAAGAACTTCTTAACAAAGTGACACTAACATTCTTAATCTACACTGGCTTACAGAAGAGAAATTAACCACTTTTGTTCATATTTTTATATTTATGTTAATATTTTCAGAACTGAGAGACCTACATGTTATTGAAGGGCACGTTTTGAAATGCTGTGGTGGGAGTCAGGAAAATTCATTGTTAACCATTTATATTGAATTATGCCGGTGATATCGCTAGTCATTTTGTTAGTAATTTTGAAAACAAGCTGTATTTCCATATGTACCTGATACTTCAAAAGCCAAGTGACTTAAAACTATTGCATGGCATCAGGTAAAATCTTAGATGTTTAGGAAAAGTGTCATTAATATTTTCACTTGAGATATATTCAGTGTTGTTAGAATTGCTAATTATACAATTAAACATATGTTTTCATATTTCTGTAAATATATCAAAAAACATACACTCAGGAGTTTCTTGCTATGTCAAAGCTTATGTCTGTTTAACAAAAGTATATGTCTAAGGTTGCACAGTTTTCAAGTTTTGACAATTTGTGAAAGTTTAGCAAAAATAATTGTAGGTTTATGTGCATTATAATGTATTATAGTATTTAGAGAAAGACTATAAAGCCACCTCATCATCACTGTAAAGAATACTAATAACATTACTGTTTGTACAGTTTTAAAAGCTTTTATTGTATAAAAGATTTTTGCATTTGCTTATGTTATGCTTTAAGTTGATTTTTCAGAAAATGCTCTGGAGTGCAAGGATGTATGTAGGCCATTTTCTATATAGGTGTTAAAATGTTTTAAAGGGGATGAGGTGAGTACTGGCATTTTGGAAGAAAGCTGTGGTGGCTTCATTATCAAAAAATGTAAAGACCCTTCAGATCCAGCTTCATATTAACCCATTTCAGCATTGTACTAGGATTATAAAGTGTTTATGTCTATACTTGCTAAATGAATGGCAAAGGAGATATGGATCAGTGTGGTTTTGTGGAAGGGAGGCAAACATTTGGCAACATTAATAGAACAATGATGATCCAGAGAGAAGCAGAGTGTAAGAAAACACTACTATTGTTGGTAGGTCCTGACACAGAGAAGACATACAATAGAATCATCTGCAGTTTTATGAGTAGGTTAATGATAGCATTCAATTTCCCTGATAGAATAATTTGGTTAATTAGGGGGTATATGTAGGTTCGGAGGCAAGAAGTAAGGGGAGAGGTTTCCTCTTCAACAAGCTATGTTTGAACAAGGGAACCAAGCAGGGATGTCCTCTTTCCCTTTGTTATTTGTTTTAAATTTAGAGCAATTTGCATAGAAAATAATGGGCTCACAAAGTCAAGTATACAACTGGGATGGTACTCTAGAAAAGTTAGCTTTATTTGCAGATGTTTTTTGTACCTGGTAAATCTAGAAAGGTTCATTTTGGTGTGTACCATTTTGAGGTAGCTTCAAGTTTTGTTTTCAATATATAAAATAAAATAAGATTAAACAAAGATTGTAGTGATAAACAGAGTTCAGCAACACTCATGTTTATGGGGACCTGATAAGATGAAGAATGTAGATATATGAATTCAAAAAGGTTTTATTATACAAACTATGGATATATGGAAAGAGACCAAGCAAAACATAAACATGAGAAGCTGGAGACTAAACGAAAGGTAATATATATATATATATATATATATATATATATATATATATATATATATAGATAATAAAGTGTAATGAAAATACTTCTAGTCTCTCTAATTTTATATACAGGTGAGGTATATTTTTATCAACTTGAGGAGACAATGTGGGCCCTAATTAATAAAGCATTTTAGGAATTTATTTTTGAGGAGAAGAGGGCAAGAGATAAGTAGGATAATTTGTTACTTCCTGTAGAATAAGGTGGTTTAGGATTACCTAATTTGAGGGGTACTTTTGAGCTAAGCAGTTAAGGCTGATATACTAAGTAAAAGAAGAAAGTTATAACCCAGAGTTGAAAGAGATGATGAAAGGCTGGGGGTGAAAAGTAAGGAGAGAGAAGGCTTTTTGGACGCAGGTCCTTAAGGAGAATAACAACAACCATACTGAATATGTTGATTAATTTTATATAAATGTAAATTTGGCTGTGTCACAAGTGATAATTCAATAAAGGTGTTTAAAAAAACATACTGAATATTGTATGACAAAAGTGATTGTTGAACTCAGAAAAATCAAATCCGTCACTGCCTCCACATCTGTATGCACTGAAATGACATAGGTTCATAGGTGGTTAGTAGGCTAACAACCACAACATATTTAGATCATATAATGATGATGTCAAAAAGCAAATAATTCCTTGTGCTTTCTACTTTCACTTTCAGGAGGCTATTTAATTCTTCTTTACTTTCAGCCATCAGAATGATAACATTCACATGTCTGAGGTTGTTGATATTCTCCCAGCATTTTTTATTGCATGTTTTTACCCCCACTGTCTGTCAATCATTAGCCCCCATTTGGCCCATACATCCCCCTTCACCAGGAGACAAAGGTTAACTAGGAGGTACCATCATTTGGATAGCCATCAGGGGCAGTTTGCCTTTAACCCTTTTCCCCAGCCCTAGCTGTACCCCCTCTGGTAGATACTGACATGGGACCTTCCCTGGAAGATATCCCCTCACTTCCACAAGAAGTGTTCCCTCCAAGCAGCCCTGCCCATCCTGACAGAGCATGACTGGTAGCCTCTCCAGTCTCCACCAGGGAGATTACACTGCCCAGTATGTCTGTGAGTTCACACAGCCCTCTTCCACCTCCCAGAAGATGTGAGCAGGCCATACCTCCTTAGTTCCTTCCCCCGTCTCTGCTTGACTCCTCCAGAGCTAGGGCCCCTAACTGAACCCAGGTCGCCTGCATCTCAGTAAGTGCCATCTCTGTGTGCAATTGAGCTAGGCATTTCTTCCAGCCGTTTATTTGTCTGGTTCAGCATCTTGTGTTTTGGATGATATATATTCAGTGTATATTCAGTATTTGTAGGAAACAAGGGTAAATCATTTCAAGGAATCTTTAGTGAAAAAGACTATCTTGTTTAGTAATATTTCTGAATGTTATCTACCCAGAATAAAGTTTATAACCAAGCAGTATTTCTCGACCTGGAAATGTCCATACCTAGTCCAGTAAAAGGCTGAAACTGGGGGAAAAACTTTTAAAGAAAAAAAAAAAAAGGCAGAGGGATGAGGGTGCGTGGAAGAAACTAACATACTGCAACAGGATTCAGACTGGTTAAGAAGATACACCTTTAAATAAAAGGAAATCCATTGCAACAAAAAGAGAATGCAGAGAAGATACAAAAATGTTTTTTTTTTTTTGAATAAGAGACTGCAAATCCTCTGTAAGAAAGAGGAGCGTGATGAAAAGCAGTTAGATAATTCAACACCATAAAGGACAGACACAAGGAATTTCATACATGCAAAACAAGAAATAATTTCCAAGATTAGGATAATTGGTTGTTTTTCAGACATAAAACGATTGAGTAAAGGTGGGGACAACTGGTCATTTTCGGCTGAGAAAGACTAAATTTAAACATGGTCAGAATAGAAAGAAGTCATGTGTGGTCCAGGAAAAAGAATGGAACCCACCTGTTGTTCCATCAGCAATTTGAGAAATGATAACTTCTTTTTCTGACAGATAGTGAACTTTAAGTGCCAGACCAGTTAAGAATCAATGGTGTTGTGACCTGGCATCAGGCAGTGGACGTATTTATTATGGCTCTCGCAGTACTTCCAGCAACAGTTAAAAATCACTTTTTAGTACAAACCCAACAAAGGAACAGTACTCCTACAATTAAAAAGTATCAAAACAGAATTCTTAAAATCATCCTGAAGCATGCACACAGTGGCATACATAACTATACAACCAAAAATATTTGTGCAAGACAATAATAAACAGCTAAAAAAGAACTTCTAAAGGTTAAAGAAGCTGATTTAGGAAACATTTTGCCTATGTTGTCATACGGTTTAGTAGAGTCATGTAACAAAACAAACCCTGTTCCCTTTTTAAATATAGCCACACAGAGCACTGCATGGTATAGTTCAGTTTCAAAACCAACAACCCAGGAAATATAGTTTTATGTATAGTTTGGGCACAATTGTAACTATTTTCTGGAAATTATTAAATATAAAAGCTGAAATGCTTAGTTGCATTACTGCCATCTGAAGTTAAAATGTTTGCTGAATTCCATACAGATCTTGTCAGTTTTCCGATGTTGTACAGCTTTGATTATATATGTGGCCTGCTATAATGCAGTGTACTCTTTTTCATTGAATCTTTCGTAAAGGGCTTGCTCTACCTGTCCCCTTCCAAACATTTCTAGTATGTACTCCATTTAAAAAATGCACTGATGTCATTAGTCAAGGTGCAGATCATCTGGTGCCCCCATTTATACCAGTATACACACCAAGCAAAAAGTACAAAAAGATCAGCTTGTACAGGACTTCTGAGCCAAAGTACTCTGATTGCTTCTTCTGAAGCTAATCAGTGGATATGAGAAAACTGTTAATTCCATATATTTTTTTGCAGGCTACGGTTCTGTGCTGTACATAGATTACTTACTAATTTTATTACTGTCTTTACAACTGCTACATAATTATTTTGTGTTCTCAGTGACATTTATCTGAATAAAGGCCATGCACTATAAGAATATGAAGGTAAATACATTGTGTAGAGCCTTATAAATGAGAATAGAAGGAACTGTCGATATCCAACTTCTGAAATGGATTAGGATGTATTAGGAATAGCCTCATCCACTTTAAAATACCTGTTAATTTATGCTTGTATCCTTAAATATGGAAATAAATGACAAGGAATAACATGTACACAGCATCCTAGGTAGAGGCACTTTGCAGCCCCTTGCCTAGCACTCAGTAAAAATACAGTTCATGGTACAGGCTGCTGTGTACTGCCTGCCTCCGAACACCATTTGCTGATGTACGTTCCCTTAATATCTCCAGCTGTTGAAAGAAAAGGCTTGGGAACTGGCCTCAGCAGTGGCTAATCAGAAGGTTAATGAACATTCAGAAAAGCCTGCATGGATGAATAAATCTGCAGAACTCTTAACCCTGGAGAACCTAATAGGTATGTATCCAGGGTGTTAAGATAATGTCAAGCAATCTGGCCATATATGCAAATACAAATCATTCATATCAAACCGTGGGTTCAGATGCAGCTTCACTTACTACCCACTCTACTAAAATAGCCATCATATCTTTGACTATAGGGAATTAACAGAAAGCTTATTCCTCTGGATATTTAGTTTTATTCTCTCTTTTCCTCTGTCTTCTGGTATATTTACAGCACACAGAAATTATTTGAAATGATTGCTTTATTTAATGTGTTTAGTATTGTATGAATAACTCCGTTACATTTTAGATAAGGCAGTATTTGTGTTCGGCATTAGTTTGTGAGACTGATTTAGGACTTAAAAGTTCACCATCTTTCAATGTAATAAACATATAGGCTAAGATTGTTGGAAAACAAATATCTTAATTTCTGTATTTACATTTCATAGCTGTAAATATCCAACTGCGTGGTGGCTAATTTCAGTGGACTCAGGTGGCAAAAACCACCAGAAATAACTGTTAGGCATAAGCATATTATTTGTTAAGAACAGCTAATCATTTAATGAACATACATGATTTAATATGTAATGAAAAATGATAAGCTGCCTACTAAGATTAGGGTATAGAACATGAGTCAAGTTAGGAAGTTCTCTCAAACAAGTACACTTAAAGATAAGCATAACACAAACATGTAATATGTAATACAGTAAACATAAGAACGAAGACTGAACCAAAAAAAGTAATTAACATTAATGCAGTTTATTGTTTTTGTGCTATTATAACAGTAATACATGGTTAGGGTCTGGATTATGCTGTGAAGTAATTGCTGATGTTTGATTATGAGTGCTAAGCCAAGTGACTGACCACAACAGGGTGAGCATATCACCTTATTAATTCAAACCTTGAATTGTTGTTACACTGTTGTTAGACTTTAATAATCATGCTGTCCTAATTTATGCTTATGAATTTTAGTTGAGATCTCTATATATATTTGGGGAAATATTGAGTAGGAAAGTATAGATAAACGTTTTTCTAACCTGTTTATTGGTCATAATTCATCCGTTGAATATGAGTTTAAATAAGAATGCTTGCTTGCATAAATGGAAGTTAGGGAAGGTTGTTATTCCTTGTGTATAGTAACGTTCCCATTGTGCATATTGCAAAGGATGATGTGATGTACTAATTATCTTTCAAGGCTACCACAGAAATTGCAGCATAAAAAATTCCCAGTTATTAATTGTAACACTATGGCTTCCACCGGCCATTTGTGTGATGCTGAAGATGTTGGGCATTAAGGTATTTTTTTTACTGTAGACAGTTGTTGCTTAAAGGGCATGAAATTTTGATCAAATATTTTTAACTTAGCTTGGACATTGTACATGAGGATTACGTAGTTTGTTAAGGCAATATTGGAGGCAAAATATATTTCTAAAAAGTTTCATGGCGTCTTTTGACCAGGAAAAATGATTGCTTTTACTTTCTACTTTGGAAACTGTATAATCACTTGAGGATACCTAACATTTGTATGAGTCAGTAGGGGGACCTTTGGATTGTGCTGTGCCCCATGCTGCTTATATTGAAATGTGGTGGTTTACAGATAATGCTTATTTATGCTCTGTGTTGCTGATTGAAAAGGACCTTTGGGTTGTGCGTTTGACTCTCTGTGTTGTACTAGTCATTCTGTTACGAGAGCAACTACAGTGGTCGAAAGTAAGCATCCCTGAGTTGTTTTGCTATTGTAGTAAAAGTTCCAGGAGATGAAAGTGCTTGCTATAATTTGTACGAGTTGTCACAAATCTTTTGCAGTAAATTAGTAAACTGAGTGTAAAAGTTAAGGTACTGTATACAAAGTTATCCTAGAAGTATTCTTGTAATAAAGGCTTTTTACGTATCAAAGCCTAATATTACATTTTTTTTTGTTCCTGGATTATGCTTAATTAAAATGAGTGCTGTTTAATACAGACATGTTTGCATACTTATAAAACCACATTCACTAGAGTGTATCAAAGAGGGGAGGCACAGTAACATTCTATCAACTAACATTTGCATAATTATGTTGTAGTGTGCATGAAAGAGTCTGCTTGGGTGTTCTTTAATAACTTGATAATTTAGAAACCTTGGCGGCTGCTTATTTTCTTCATGAGTGAGGCGGCACAATGGAGTTTGTTCTGTTGCTGCATTCTTCTGATAACCACAGGCATTATGTTGGAGGTGAGGATTATAGTGGACCTTTGAAGGTAGATGTTTTGACCTTCTCCTTTGTGCTTTTTAGATGTTTATTTTTTTTTTTTAATTTGTACATGGTGTGAATGCATGGATTGTCTATGAAGATTCTTCTGGATTTATTGTGAAAAGATGCAGTGTTTCCAAAACTCTGACAATAACAGTATTAATGGGAGTTGTTGAATATTTGTCAGGTAATACTGATAAATATTTCCGAAAATCACTTATGATATGCTGTCTGCAGTTTGTTTGACTGGATTACACAGACCAGGGATATGCTTTGCAATTCTCAACAGTTTGTTTCTTCTTGAGCATTCCTTATTTGCTTGGAATCTCCCTGAGTAAAGATGGGATTTACATTTATCCGTTTCAGTAAACTGCTTATAATCCAAAATGGATTGTTTTCTGTAAATTAGAGATTCAGTTAAATGCTTAAACATTGTAGCGTATGTTTGAATTTTGGGGGTGCAGAGTTTATTCAGTCATAAAGATGCTCCGACTCCCGAGACCGGTGCTTCAGCAGAAAATGTAACTTATTTTGAAATTTACATGCTGGATTCAATTATAAGTATCCCAGCAATCTGAGGGATTAGAGTTAGCAGGGTGGGTGTGGTCTTGGGATTGTGTTGTAAATAAATCAATAAATAAATTGTGAAAACCTTCAGGTGCCCCTAGATGTCAAAAATCAGGATCTCTAAGCTTCTTTCAGGTTATCTTTTAGAGAAAAGGGTTTCTAGAAATCTGCCCTGCCACTTTGAATGTACCCCAAACAGTAAGGAATGGGCAGAACTACAGTAGTTTTAGGAAAAAAAAAACATTGGCTGTGCATTTAATGCCTGTAAATGTCACTGTCTTGGAAATGATAGACTATAAAACCATTTATTACTATGCTTACTATATTATCCCACTATAAAAAATATATGAAATATATTTTATAGTGTGTGTGCATGTGCACATAAGTATGTTTATTGTAGTGTATGATGTGTTTTTCTATGTTTAACATTCATCAGGTTATTAGGTTTCTTCAGTTATGTATGACTTGATGGTAATACATGCATTTTTATAAGAAAACAGTGTTTTGTATAATTTGTTTCTTAATGATTTGCTCTGTATAACTTCTGCGTGACTGTCCCGAGTTATGGCTGTATAAGGTCTGTGGAACAGGCTACCTTCCCAGTTCATAACCAGTGTTTGGGTGGTGATTATTATTGAAAATGTTAATGAATGTCTGCATGGTGTGGGAGGTTGGAGTTTGAGTCATTAATGGTTTCATTCCTGCCATTATATAAGCACAATTTTGCCAGCTTTCACTATGCTGACACTGTTGTAGAATTTGTGAAGTCCTGCCCACTGGTGTATCTTGCCTTTTTCCTAGCTGTGGATAGTAATCCCAGATCCTTATCACTGGTTTTGACCAAAGAAGTATTAGTCTAGCCAAGTAACACAACTTCCGAAAAGATCCATCTTTTTATGTTGCTTCACGCAGGTGCATGTCCTTTCCACATAAAATTTGTGAATATTTTTTCCATTCTTTTCAAAATGCCTTATTTGTCTTTAACGCTTCACAAATCAGATGTCTGGCTTTGTTATTCTTTCATATCAGTTAAGAAAAATTGGTCTGTTAGAGGTGCTTTTAAATCATATATGTGTGGTTTGATCAAATCACATGTTCCATCCCTCTGTGCCTTGTCCAAGGATAATTTTGCATATGAAGACTTTTTTCATAATAATCTTTGTGGGCTATTTTGTTTAATTATGACATGAAAGTGTCTCGTGTTCATGGGTATCCATTTCTTTCCACTAGCAGGGGTCTTTATCAAGTTGGTGCCTTTCTAACTTGAACATTTGCTTTAGATGCATTAAGTTTTATTTCTTTTAAGTACTGTGTTGCGGAAATACCTCTCAACTGACCAGATTTTCACAGAATGTCCAGATTTTAGCCTCATATTTTGGTCTGTTCCCCATAAAATCTGTGATTTTCTGGCAAATTACTGAAGTTTGAAGTCATTAAATATTGACATACATTTCAGTTTCAGATTTCATATCCTTCAGAAAATGCATGCTGACACAAATCCTATTAGTTTAAAAGCTTTCTAAGTTTGTAAGAGCAGTATTTAAAATATGTCCCTGTTTTGGGCCTTTGTCCCCCCACCATTATTTTAGGCTTTGTCCACATTTTGTGTACTAAGAGGTTGAGAGGTATGGTTGGGGAGGGTTGTTGCTCCCTGTTGTTCAAATCCCTATACTATTCTGAGGTGGGTGTTTCTAGGTCTTAATTTATTTATTTTACATTTGTTAACCGGGAAAGATCGACTGGACACAGGTCCATTTTCAACGTAGGCCCGGGAAGAAAAGCTCCACATAGCACTAAGAATGAATACATCCAAGAATACATATAGGCACACATAAGCAAGCATTAACAATTTCTAGGTAGTTGCAATAGTGAATTCTGCATGAAGAAAAGCTTGAGTTACCTTTTTTTTTTACTAGAAGGTTGCTCTTTTGTTCAGAAATTTACATTAGTTACACAGGACTATTGGCACTGAAAAGGACTTATCATTGGAATACTTGGATCATGATAGATTCCTAGCACCAGTGCAGAGTATGGATTAACCTGGGGAGTAGCATGAGCAAAGCCAGTTATTTAAGTAATAGGTTTTGAGAAGTTTTTTAAATTGGAGATGGGAGGTGATAGAAGTTAACTGGCTTGGGAGTGTGTTCCAGATGTTGGCAGTGGAGCAGGCAAAGAGAGATTTCCCAGCTTCATTTTTATGTTTGATGACACTGATTAGGTTTTGATTATTGGATCTTAAGGCTGTAGTGGTGGTATAGTGATGAATTAAGTGCTGAAGGACTGGTGTTTTTTTCTGGAAGGTAGTAGAGCTTGTGAGCTGTTAAGAGTTGGTTTAGTAGGAGTAGCTGAGGTAGCTCAAACCAATTTAGTTGCTTGATGGCAAGGCAGTGATGGGATCTATGAGTGGCATCTGTGGCGAACTTGGCAATCTTGTTGTAACAAGATTCCATTTTGTTTAGTTCGCTGTGGCGAAGGTTGGTAAATATAGGGGAGGCATAAAGGAGAATAGATAGGAGGTGAGTCTTTGCAATAGTGGCTTTGATATGCGTGGTGACAAACTGTTTGTTCCTGTAAAGGAGACCAAGTTTTTTGTTAACTTTCTTTATAGTTTGGGCTATGTGTATGTCGAATTTCAGATTATTGTCAATTTCAACACCTAGCAGTTTAGTGTGTGTGGTGGGTTGATCTTTATGTTGTCTTTAGATGTAATGGTAAAGTCGTCGTTTAGAGGGTGAGATTTTCCAGGACTGAAGAGAATGAGTTTGTCTTTTTGGGATTAAGAATAGGTTTGATGTTAGTGAACTATGATTCTGCAAGGGTAAAGTTGTTTTGAGTTATGGTTTGAAGCTCATTTAGGGTGCGGGCTGCACATATAATGGTGGTGTCATCTGCATATTGCACCGCTGAGGCAGTCTGATTAGTAAAAAGTGAGAACAGCAAAGGACCGAGGATAGACCCTTGAGGGATGCCTGTGGCTACTGGTAGTAGCGGGGACAGTTGGCCTTGCCATAGGACAGCTTGTTGCCGGTCTGATAAATAGTTATTGAACCATGATATAGGTTCAAAGGTAGGTACTAGGCTATCTGCCCGAAGGCGTTTATAAGCCTAGCCGGAATGTGTTGGCTTTCGCTGCCCCCTTAAATTAGTTCCCTGTGCCTCTGTCCAGCAGAGCCATTGAAGTGATCCATGGGGTAAACTTTCTGTTTCCCATCCACTCATCAAGGTTTCTCTTGAAGAGGGTTAGCAAGGAGCTCTGCCCAATGTAGATTGGAGTCTTGTTCCAGAGCATGGAAAGTCTCTGGGACAGGAATCTATCCCTCCAGCATGTCCTGTTTATTGTTGTGGTGAAGTTTAGATCCCTGGAGCATGTGGCTGGGATATGGCTTTCTTTAGGTGGAGCATGTCCATCAATTCTGGGTTGGACATGGCCTTGTATGTCAGGCAGAGATCACCTCCGAGTAGGCAGTATGCAACCGAGTACAGCTGGAGTTTCTTTAGTCGAGCTGCATAGGGCATCTGCTTGAGGCCAGTGATCCTCTTGGTGAGGTACTTCTGTGGTCTTTCCAGTTGTTGCAGGTGTCGTGTAAGGTACATTCCAAATGGGGCATTGTACTCTATGATGGGTCTGATGAGTGATGCGTAGAGGGGCCCAATGACCTCTTTCGATCTGGATGCAAACCCTTTTGTGATTAGGTGGGCCACATAGTAGGATTTTCTAACCACTTTGGCAATGTGATTATCAAAGGAGAGGTTAATATTAACTTGGGTCCCCAGATCCCTTATTACGTCTTCCGTATTTAGGGGGCTACCATCTATGTTGTAGTTTGTGGGTACTTTGTTTTTTCCAAAGGGGATGACTATGCACTTTTTGGCATTTAGCTTGAGGCCATGGTTTTGACACCAGGTATCTGTCTCAGTCAGACCCTTTTGGAGGATGTCTGTGTCAGCCGGAGAGTCAGTTGTAGCCCCTAGTTTGCAGTCGTCTGCAAACTTGGTCAGCCATAGTCCTCCTGTGCTTGCCTGTACCTCTGAGAAGTATATGCTGAACAGGAGGGGTCCTAGGACTGAACCCTGGGGGATGCTGGTTTAGAGTCAGACCTAGCTCCCGCAACTCTTACCATGTGGGTTCTGTCCGTGAGCCATTTGGCAACCCATCTCGTGACGTAGGGGTTTATATTCAGGCTGGTGAGCTTGTCTATAATACCTGAATGGGGAATGGTGTCAAAGGCCTTTGCGAGGTCTATGTAGGCTGTGTGGGCCACGTTTCCCTCGTCTGTAGCCTTGGTAACTGTCCCAAAGAAGTCCACCAGGTTTAGGAGGCATGATCTGCCCTTTACAAAGCCGAACTGGGTAGGGTCCAGTGTTTGGAGGTTCCCAATGTCTCTGTTAATGAGATCCATGATGATGCGCTCCATAGCTTTGCAGACCAAGCTAGTCAGGCTTATAGGGCGATAGTTCCTGAGGTCCGTTGTGGCTCCACCTTTGTGGAGCGGAATAACTGTTGCTGTGTGCCACTCTGTGGGCACATGTTCATCTTTGAGCTCGTGTAGGACGCAGCCTTGGACACTGTCCGGTCCCATTGGTGCTGTGTTTTTGGCTTTGGAGAGGGCTGTTTTAACCTGATTGTCTGTGATTTCAGGGGCACTACATTCTTTTGGTATAGTTATGGGCCCCTTTTGGGGTGAGAGGGGGGGTGAAGTTTTCACTGAATCTGTCTGCCAGGATGTTGGCTATATCAGTCGGTTCAGTGTATTTTGTGCCATTCTGCAATAACTCTGAGCAGATCTGGGAATTGCTACTTAGATTCTTAACATAGCTAAAGAATGCCTTGTGGTTATCTTTGGAGTCCATGGCAATTTTTCTTTCGAAGATAGCCTTGGATGATTTTATGAGGGAACGTAGTTTCTTGCTGATACTGATCAGGGATGTCTTTCTTGGGATTTTACTCTTTTCTGTACTAGTTTCCTCCTTCTAGTGTATAGCTTGTTTATGGCAGGGGTCCACCAGACTGGTTTCCTTTTCTTAGAGGAGTGAGTCTTGGTTTTGTTTGGGATGGCACGATCCATGCATTCTTGTAGGTGCCCGTAGAGTGCATTAGTAAAGGATTTTGCAGCTTGGACAGCGTTATCCTTTTGCATGGGGGCTTTGAAACTTCCCACCTCGGTCTTAAGTAACGTGAAGTTTGCTTTTGAAAAGTTTTTCATGGTGGTTTCTTTGACAAGGGGTGGTGGCAGAATGTGGATATCCAGAGTGATTACTTTATGGTCAAATCTAACCAGCGAGAGGTTGACCTCCGGTGTGGAACACCGGTCACCCATGTTGGTGATGACAAGGTCCAATATGTTGTCACCTCTGGTGGGGATGTTGACCAGTTGATCCAGGACATTTGAGTTTATAAATTCTAGGAAATGTTGGACAAGGGAGTTTGCACTTGAGTAGTTCTCCCAGTTAATGTTTGGGTAATTGAAATCACCTAATATCAGGGTGTTTGGTAGGACCTTTATGTTTCCAGGAATGTGGAGTGGGGATCCTGGGACATGTTGGGTAATCTGTAGCAAGCTATAATTTGAATAGCAGTTTTGCCTATTGTTAGTTGCACGTGGATGATCTCTGAAGCATCATGCTGTGCCACTAACCTGGAAGTGTGGGTATCCGTGATGAATATGGATACTCCCCCACCTTTTGTATTTTGGTCCGGGTTTTGTGACCGAAATGTAAGGTATCAGTTGTAGCCTGGTAGTGCTGGGGTGCTCTCTGGAGCCTTAAACCAGGTTTTTGTTACTGCACATATATCGATTTTCTCCATACTGAGGAGTACCTAGAGGGCGTGCATTTTGAGGTTTAGACTTCTGGCATTGAGTAGCATTACCCTCAGTTTTTTGTTAGTTGTGCTATTTATGGCGGTGGGTTTATCTTTTGAGCCTTGCCTAAAAAAGGCACTATGGGGGTGGCAAGAGCCTTGGCCAGTATTCAAAAGCCTAAGGGTAACAGGTGCAAGCCGTCTCTAGCGAAGCAGTGTGGCTTGTCGAGCATATCATCCCAGGCTGACAGACACTGGATCCCCTTTGAATGACACCAGAAGCTTAGCCAATTGTTGCAATTGATAATTTTTTCTATATGCCATGGTATCATTCTTAGTGAGGGCAATATGCTACTCAGGGTCAGGGTCATACCGGCCTGGGCTATGTGATCAGAGAGCTCCTCCATGTCTCTTTTCATGTAGTCCATGGAGGTACAGCTCAGGTCATTCACACCAACATGGACAATGACAGAGTCATATTTGTACTTCTTCTGGAGTGACCTGAGTGCTTGTGTTATGTGGCGGATCCTGGCACCCGACAGGCAGCTAAAAGTAACCTTCTCCTTGTTCAGCCTAGTGAGTGGGACGTCAGTGTGCCTGACTATAGAGTCACCTATTACTAGTGTGTGTTCAGTATGTTATTTTGCCTAAGGGCTGTGTTTGTGTGGCACACTGGTTTTGTGAAGTGTGTGTTTCATGGTTTGTGCTGGGGGTGGAGGTTGCTTGGATGTCTGCTTTGGAGGTCTCTGTTGCTTTTGCAGATTTTTTTTAGAGCCTCCGAGTATGTTTTTGTGTATTTGTGTGTTTTTGCCAGTGCTGGTTTCATAGGTCTATGTGAGACTGGTGGTGTGATGCAAGTAATTCCCTTCTTCTCTTGACTGCCTGGTCCAGTCTTGGGTTGAGAGAGCTTAGCCTCCAGTTTGGCTGTATAATTGCATCTCTCACATGTATTAGTGTTAGGTCGAAGGAGGAGAGGGTTGTCTGTGTACATGAGGCAATTGTAACATTGCCTCAAAATGCTCAGATTCACCAGTTGGACCGGAGAGTACACCTGAAACTGCCCTTTGGACATGCCTGGATAGGTACAGTGAACTGTTTTACTGATTGGCTGGTAAGGTCGAATAGAGAGCCTTGTCCTTCTGTACAGTATAGGGGGGGGTCTAGTGCTAAGGTTTATTAGTGCTTGCTAAGTGTTTTGAGCAAGTGCCGGGATGAGAACTGAATGGTTTGAGTGCTTAAGTTGAAGGTTTGTCTAGTTCCAAGGGAAAAATTGAAGAGTAGACTTTGTGGAGCCAGGAATAGTTATACCCTAGTTAACTGGTACTGCCCGGTGTGCAAAACCACACAAATGTGGGTTTTATAGCAGGGAAATAAAAGATATAGAAATTAGCCCAAAATGGCCAATTAACTACTAATTTCTGGGCTGAAACCACTCCTCCAGGGACAGATAGGCTGCTCAAAGCTCCCTCTCTCACAGTGAACAGAGAAACTTCCTTCTATCCAAGTAAGGTATGGGCAAACACAGAAACTTGTAACATAGCCCTGAATTCAGCACTAACCTGAAAACTGGACTATACTAGCTTAGAAAGGCGGGAAAACAAGTATATTTTTTTTCAGGAAATAAAGCAGCTACAATCAAAAAAACACTTTAAATGCACAGAAATGGCTATCACACTTGAGTGTGTAGCATACAGCAGTTAAACAGGTAATTTAAACACAAAAATGACTTTGTTAAAGTGCAGGCAGTAAAATAAGTACAATATGTAGCTGAAACAAGCTTTTTAAATCACAGAAACTCTAGAAAATCTGCGTTTTATGTGGAATTAGCTAAAGGCAGCAAGAAAATGCAGAAAAATGATACTTAATCACTCCAGAGTCTCTCTTTGCTGCTATAGAACTCTGCAGAGCACCAGGCATGAGCTTGCTGAGCTGTATACTAGCGCAAAAATGTTGCAAATGTGGGATTTATAGCAGGGAAATGAAAGAGATCGAAATTAGCCCAAAATGGCAAATAAGCTACTAATTTCTGGGCTGAAACCACTCCTCCAGGGACAGATAGGCTTCTCAAAGCTCCCTCTCTCTCAGTTAACAGAGAAACTTCCTTCTATTCAAGTAAGGTATGGGCAAACACAGAAACTTGTAACACCGTCTTGAATTCAGCACTAACCCGAAAACTGGACAATACTAGCTTAGAAAGGTGGGAAAACAAGTTTTTTTTTTCTTTGTTTATTTCAGAAAATAAAGCAGATACAATCAAAAAAACACTTTACATGCACAGAAATGTCTATCACAGTTGAGTGTATAGCTTACAACAGTTAAACAGGTAATTTAAACACAAAAATGACTGTTAAAGTGCAGGCAGTAAAATAAGTACAATATGTAGCTGAAACAAGCTTTTTAAATCACAGAAAATGATGGAGGAGCTGTTAAGGGTAGATCATCTCCAGGAGTATAGTTTGGTTAACCATATCAAAGGCTTTGGATAAGTCTAAGAATATGAGTGATACAAATAGCCCTTTGCTTCTATGATGATTGACTGTGTTAGTGAAAGAGAGTAGTGCTGTGGTGGTGCTATGGGAAGGTCTAAAGCTGTGCTGTGATTCGGATAGTAGGTCATTTTGTAGAAGGAACTGCATGAGTTGAGCATGAACAACTCTTTCCAATATTTTTGATAGAGGAGATAGAATAGCGATGGGACGATAGTTGGTTAGCTCAAGGGATTTACCTCCTTTGTGCAGTGGTATAATATGTGATATTTTCCATGAGTGAGGTACTTTACATTCTGATGTTGACATATTTATTAGGATGGACACTGGGTAGGCTATTGCTTCAGAAGTCATCTGAAGGAAGTCTGCTGGCAGATTATCAGCTGCCATTGTGGTTGGTTTAAGTTTTTTGAGGAGTTTAGCAATTGTTTTTGTAGAGACTGGGTGCAGGGAAAAGCTGGAGGGGTAGTTTTGTGTGTTGGGATGGGTTGGGATGTCTGTTGAACTGGGGGTACCAGTACTATTTTGGGTGTTGGCTAGGGTTTGGACTGTTCCTGTAAAAAATATATTAAATTGAGTGAGAGTGTTTTCATAGTTTGGTAGTATATGGGATGGAGTGGTGGATCTTCCTGGGTGCAGTAAAGTATTTATTTTGGCCTAAAATTTATGTGGGTTATGAGCACATTTTGCATGTATGGATTTGTAGTAATTAGATTTGTCAAGTATGATTTGTTTTTTGGCTTTGTTCCGGAGTTCTTGATAGTGTTGTCTCAAGGTGGTGGTTTTGTTTTTGGCTTTGTCCCTTTCTTTCATTAATGTTTTGGTATCTGTAGTTAGCCATGGGGCATAGTTAGTTTTGATTCTAATGGTTCTAGTGGGTGCGTGATAGCTTAAGATGTTTAGGAAAGTAAAGATGCATTCATACTTTGTGTCTTCGGTTTGCTCCTTTTTTCAACTAAATAGTAATAATTGTGGAGACAAGTAGAGAGTTTGCGATGCTGAAATGAAACTATTTTTCGTATCTATAAATGACAGAAGCCACGTGTGTGCTAGCACATTTTAGGATCTTTACAGTTATGCATTTCTTCATTTATCGAGACAGTTTTTTGTACATCCCAAGAGTCGGTTTTGTGTGGAAAGAAATCAGTATCCACCTTTTATAAAAGGCTGACAGTTTCTGTACATTGAAGCTATTGGTAGACCCTTAAAAGTGAAGAATTCTGTTAATAGATGAAACAGAACATGAAATCACTATTTTTTTAAATATGATTGCTGAAAGTAATTTGGGCATCTTTTGTTCCTCCTTGTTATACGTTGCACTGTTGCCAACAGCTTAAACTTCACCTCCTGGTTATTTTACCTCAATCCAGCTTTACTTCAGTTGTCACATTAGCCAGAACAATTTCAGAACTGCTAGGTCTTGTCTACAGAGGTCCTTCATTGTACAGTTTTTCACAGGGACAGCATTTTTTAAGAACAGACTCTTCACTTAAGGTAAAAGTGGTTTATATGATTTCTTTAAGGCATCATTTTTACTTTCCAGTCTTTTTTCTCAAACTGGAAGATAAAGGGTAAACATTCTACTTAGTGTGGATATTGCAATGGATCTTAGGCTTTACACACTGAAAGATGTATGACTACGAGACAGTCTTATCAGTTGTTTGTGCCTTTTATGAAGGGAAGATTGCAATTCACAATTTCAAAGTAGACCATATTGACCTTAACTGTATTGTTTTCTTTTAATGCAAAACTTTCACTTGGGAAGTTAGAGATTATTGCCCCAGCTGTGCTACAGCAGTCTTTTTCAGAAATGGTTCTGAGAACCCATGAAAGTGTTAGCTGGATTTTGTTTGCATTTCTTTAAATATATGTGGCTCTCCTGTCTAGCGTCAGACCTAGATTTGCTTCACTAGTTCTACAGGGCATGTTAATAGGCATTAATTCATTTTTGGAACCTGATGGTACATTGCCTGATGCTCTTCCATTCATTTCAAGCAAGTATCTGTTTTATTTTTATTTTTAAATAGTTAATAATATAAGGTGTTATTGTCCAATATACTTTTTCCATTATCTTATGATATTTTTACTGTTTACTTTAGCCTTAGGTTAAGCCCTTTAAGGCCTACATTAGGAGCATTGTTGGTACATTGTTTCTGTTAGGCTTTCCTCTGGAACTCCAAAACAAAAAAATAAAAATCATTTAGGGAGTCTGGAGTGCTTTGATAGCCAGGCTGTCTGTAATGATCATATCTTGAGATTGCATTTCTTTAGGGATACCCCACTTTAGAAAAAGATGAAACTGAAGTCTTATTCCCAATTCATACTAACTTCCAAATGTGATAGGATTCCCACAGTAATTAACTTGCATCCAGATGTTTGCTGTTAAGGTAAGTTCACTCAGAGCTGTATAATTCACATATTTGCTTGATTGCATGTGTAAGAAGGGTTAATATAAAGCTGTCCTTTTTGATCAATGGACAGTACATGAGATCTTTTCAGTTGTCAACTGCTTATTCACACTATGAAAACTTACTAGTAGGCAAATGAGCAGTAGTTCAGGAGAAGGCCTGTCTAGGGCAGATAGGATGCATCCTTATATGTTATACTCTCTGAAGTGAACACTGTACATGTACTGTGTTGTTTATGACTATTATTCACATTACTCTAGTACATAACCAGAACTGTTGATGCAATGGCTGTAAGTACAATTACGTTTCAATTGGTTGCAGCTCAAGAACATGTGAACCAGTTAATAGACTGACATCAGTTTTGGCAACTGCCTTTTCAGGGAATATCTTTTGCAGACAGTGGCAAATTCCCTTTTCTCCACTGTTGTGTGACCTCAGAGTAGATATAGCTAAGTTCCAAGGTGTTGGGCATGCAGGGGGGCAAAAGTGTCTATCTTTCAACGTGATTCGGAGAACATTTGCTTGTATGCTTTATTTATTCATTTTGCTAATTTACTTGCATGCATACCTTGATTAACAGATTCATGATAACACTCTTATTTTTATTAGTACATGTGGCCAGCCATACTGCTGTATGGATAATGCTTTGTAGCTGTTTTGCTCTGCTTTATGTGAAATGCTTTGTAACTTGTACTAATTTCGACAAGATAATTAACTATAAGTAAATATATTCATATATCTTCTTTTCAATACTATGTTTGGCCGTACAGCTGTTATGTAAAATGGTTTGTAACTACTTTGTGGTCTATAGTAGAAGAATGAAAAGACTATAAACATCGAATGGCCTAAAGGCCGAAAATGCTGGCCCTTGAAGTGCTTTTTGTGAGATCGCAGTACAGTGAAGATTGGAATATTGCCCTTTCCTCACTGTAGTGCGATCTCAAAGTTGGTATATATGTTTAGCAGTGAGGTGGGGGGGCTCCAGCCCCATCACAATAGCAAGTTTGAGGTCCATCACTTTCGGCCTTTAGTCCATTCGATGTTAAGTCTTTTCGTTCTAATATAGACCCCTGCTTTTGTTACATTTTGACAAGATAACTTTAACCAAGTGTATATATTAGTCTGTGGTATGAACCCTGTGAAGAAATAATACCTTTAACACTTATAGGTTCATAGGTTCATAGATTAGTACTAAGCTAACTGCCCTTGCGAGACATTTTAAGCCTAGCTAATTATCCCTTGTGAGACTCAAACCCTGCACCTTGTGTTTGTAAGGCAGACACCTTAACTATTAGGCCACCCTCCCAACTTGCATTGATTTTTACCCATAATTTGCCCAAGGTTGAGTTGATGTACATAAGATAAGCTGATTTTCCTTATCATTATAAAACACTTACTGTCCATAGAATTTACTGTTCATTAGTTATCTAAATTTCTGAAATACAGGTGCTCAGAATTGTCATGAAATGGGCTGAATGTTGTCATTATATTTGGGTTTGTTTGGCAGAAATACTTAGCCGATCTAGTGCAGTATAACAATCACCCATGCAAGCGTTCAACTGCCTTCTCATTATCAGTTGAAATAGAGTTCAGTAAATTATGGATTATGTTTCCTTTGGGTTGTAAGGCTTTAATTTTGTTCATTCCATAGATAATAATGCAACTACTACAGTGAAACATGTTTTATGCATCTCCAGTGTGGGTCTTGGCTGTGGTGCCTTCAATGTGCCTGTGTGAGCATAGTTTGGTTTTTGCAGAGTACATTGTTTCTCCTGCATCCCAAGTATGTGTTGTATGTAAATTGGTTGGTGATCCTTCACAGTGCTTGTAGGTGTGTGCTCTGCAGGCGAGTACATGTGTGGGCATCCTGAGATGCACTGTCCTCCCAGGATTAATTTCTCCACCTTATACCAACTGAGTGCTGGGATAGGCTCAGTGATCCTGATATGGATTAAGTGGGTAATGGGAGAATGAATGAATGACATGTTCTTGCACACCTCGTTGGCACTTTTCTATGAGGAATATATTTTTCAATAGAACATTTATTCTTGTAATGAAATTTTAGTGAATATTGAAGCTAGTAAAACAGTTGTGGCAGCTGCCAATTCATTTATGCTGTGCGGAATATATTGTAATCTTACTGATAAGGCATACCACTGCATCCTCATATTGAAGGCTTTAATTGAATGTATATAGAATAAGCAGTCTGTTGTCTTTGCAATTATGATTTGAAGAGCTGCTTTTCAAATATTTGGGTATAATCTTTGGTGGGCTGCAAGCATTGTTATCACTTTTACTTTTACCCACTGATTCCATTTGTGCATTATATTGCTTGAACAAGGTTCAATGAATCAAAAACAAATTGTGTCTTACATGATGCTTAATTTTGTATCCAAAGTAAAACACACCTTGGAGCGCTAAAGGCAGTTTTACCAATATAAACTACAGTAGGTAAACAAAGAAAAGCTGTGCCACTATGGTGAAGGTTAAAAAGTAGTTTAATAGACTCAAACAATAAAATCTATAAAAATGTTAAAAACTCAGAGTGAAAATAAATACAAGTGGATAAGCGCTTTCAGAAGTTGCCTTCTTCAGATCCTGTTTTTAAAAGATAATCTGTCAATCACACAGTCAACTCAGAAGTATCTTAAAGGGACCATCCCGTTCAAGCCAGACAACTTGTCAGCGTGCAAGTCATCAATCCATCCAGTCTCAATAATTTCTACTCTGTTGAACAGATCTCCTCCTCTTAAACTTTCATTTACTTCCAAAGCCATGAAAGAAAACTTGTGGTCAGGGTATTTGGCAATATGTTGAGACAAAGCACTAGTTCTGTTGTGTAATCTAATGTCACTCAAGTGACACAGAATTCATTCCTTGAAAGGTCTGCTGGTCTTGCCAATATAAAATCCATTACACAGACAGCAGGTGGCAACATGTATAACATTTTTAGTGTTGCAATCTGCGTACAGTCTGAGCCTGTACATTTTCAGGGTAATCGGATGCTTGAATAAATTGCTGGAATTTAAGGTGGTGCAAGCTCTGGATTTTCTGCAGGAAAATGTGCCATATCTTGAAGTAATTAATGTAACTCCAGATCTGTGTTTTTCATGGCACAGTAACCTCTTTAAATTCTTCTTATTCAAGGTATCTCGCCAAGTATACGTCTAATGTTATCGTCAGCTGTCAGTGTCTTCCAATTCCTCGTGATAACCTCACAAACCTGTTGAACATCATTACTGAATGTAAACAAGCATCTCAGCCCCCAATTTCACTATTTTTCTCTGGGGTTCGGTTCATCTTCCTTGTCTATCTCTCCATCCAAAACATAAGGCTGACCACTCATATTTCTTAGACACTTGTTATCCAGGACTCCTTTCTGGATTTTCATCTTTTTATATCCACGTTTGTGGAAACTTTGTATCAAGCAGTCCGTCTCTTCCTTGTATGTTTCCTCATTGGTTCGAAGTCTGGATATCCTAAGATGCTGACCTTTAATGACATGCGGATAAACATGTCTAGGGTGCATGCTTACTCCTATGTAATAAATTATTTTTCCATCAATCTTTCCTATGTATTTGAGTACTGAGATTGCCATCCAGTCCATACTGTAGTGTAACATCTAGAAAATGTATCTTCTCTGTAGAACTTCAAACTTCAAATTCAAGGAAGGACGTAGTATTACCAAGATATTCGATAAAATTAGAAAATAGTTGTTCATTCCCTGTCCATAGGAGAACTCTATTGTCCACAAATCTCCTGTAATAGGCTATACATGTCTTCCATGTATTTAGATTACTAAGGACATGGTCAGTCTCCTATTGTGCTATGACAATGTTGGAGTAACTATTAGCAGATGAAGTGCCTATCCCTACTCCCCATTTCTGCCAATAATGTTCATTCCCGTAGATGAAAATGTTCTCTAGAATAATATCCAGTAACATACAAATCTGTAAAATGGTAGTAATATCAAAGATGTTGCCTTGCTTTAGAGCCTGCTGTACTGCCTTGATACAAAGTCATTAGGAGTGACTGTAAAAAGACTTTTGATGTTCATTGTTACCATCTTCAGATTAGTTTTGTCATTCAAGGACTGCAAACAGTGTTATAACTTCTGTAGAAATTGGGGAGTGTCCTTCAGTACAGTTGTGACTCTAGGGAGTGCTGATTTTAACTTCTGTTCTACAAAAAAAGATGCTGGCTGTGTTATCTAACCTCTTCCAGAAAATATCAGAAGCATTGGTGGATTATGTCTGTCCTTGTGGATTTTCAGCAGGCCATTAATAATTGTGGTCAGAGGATGTGTTACCATCAAATAATCATATAAGTCCTGTGTTATTACTCTGGTTATTAACAAATCATCGAGAGTATCATTCACTTTTTTGATCAGCTTGCTCACCTCCCATTTACAAATTTTCATATATGTCTTCTTATCACTCAGCATATCCAATATTCTATTGTTGTAATCAGTCCTGTGTAGAACAACAAAAGCTCCCCCTTTATCGGCTGGTTTTATCATGAAGTAGCCATTGTGTGATAGTTCCTGTAAAGTATTCTTTTCATCAGTATTCAGATTATAAAAGTCATTGTGACTCCTACTGTTTTGAAGCTGAGATACTTTCATCTCACAGACTCTGATAAACATCTCTACTGCCAGATGGTGCAGGGGGATGTATATGCTTGGCTTCGTCAGAATGTTAGTCATATCATTGCTATCATTGTTCTTACCAAACATATTTTTTAGTAGTACATTCCTGCTGAAGTAGTAGATGTCCATTACAGACTCATTAAGTCTGGAGGGAAGTGCAGGATTAAAAGAGAGACCCTTATTTAGCACACACATTTGTGTTCCATTCAGTGTAATGCTAACTGCAAGAGATTCTGTTTCATCCATTTCCTCTGTGTCAGGTGGAAAACTTTCTCCTTTTCCTGCCTCTGCTGATAGAACAATTCTTGTATAGTTTGTAGTATTTCAGCAGTAAAGACAGCTCCAGAACAAACGGAATATGTAATGCAGAGTCTTTAGGTCTAGCCCTTGTGATGACATCCCCTTCATTATTGCTCCTAATTTCATCAGTTTACTTATCTGTGGTATTAGGTTCTAGGATTCAATGAGAGCTCTTCAGCTCTCCTAAAGAGGGGGATTTGGAAGTAAGTGACATAGAGCTGCCAGCTGCTGCCTCTCCTTCATTTCTATGATTGTTTATCAGAGAAATGTTGGTGTTTGTAGCAGGTATGGTTGGACGTCCATCTGTTCCTTGTTTAACTGTTTAATTGTTAAAGTTGTCACTGCCTGTCTTTTGCTTAGGCTAGTCAAAAATATTGTTGAAATCCATAAAGTCCCTTGCTAGCTTCTTACTTTTTTGGGTCTTGAGCTTACTGTTATATATTGTCAAATTGTGCTGCAATTCTTCAATTTTAAAGTGTCAGACAATGCTATATTCTCTAACTTTATTTGCTTACATTCTGTAAAGCTAGTGGCTTCTTCTTCAAAGGGTCAAAGATATTCAGTCAAAAGTTTGATGTACTTAAAACTAGTTTCTAAGTTCAGGGCTTGCCATTTGCCCAATAAATCTGGATGTGAATTACCATCTGTGGGCATACATCTAATCCTCAGGCCTCTCAGGATAACATTGTGATGGAGGCAAGCCAAATGGAAGCTTTGCCACTGAAGTCTCTTCAGTCTGTAAGCCGCCTTCTCTGGCTCTTCGAAAATGTTATCAAAAGCTTCCATTTATGATGGTGTTACTGGAGCTTCTGTGGTAGCATCAGATAAGTTGATTTTAAGTATGGGATTGACCTGGTTAGTCAGCATACTGTGTACCTTTCTTCTCATGCTCGTTGAAACAGGAGATTTAACTCTTGGTTCCTGTGATGAAAGGAGGTACTGCCAGCACAGCTAGCTGGAATTTTGTAAATAATTGTATGTCATTTGTGAATATCAAACTGATTTATACAAGATGCTTGTGTTACAAATGTATTAGAAGTGTATGTCATACAAAATGCTGGTGTTACGACTGTATTAGAACTGTATGTCATGCGTATATCAAATGGATTTGTACAGACATTTGTGTTGAAAAGGTATTTGTACAGTGTTTATGTTTGAAATGTATCCACAGTGTGCCCTACTGGAGAGAGAACAGAAATGTACATACAATATTGTAACTGTTAAAAATGTATATGTTTTGAAAGAGGAAACTGGCAATCAAGAGGTTAACCTCAAGTCCAGCAAACTTTAAAAAATATCTGAAATTAACTAATTTTATAGGCTAGGCCATAAAGATGCTATCTCACAGGTTTCAGTGCAGCTAGAAACACAAAGTCTGTAATAGGAAGTTTTCTGTACTGTCTTTGGGGTGAACTAATTGCTACTCTGGAACCGTGGAGGTATGCAATTGTTTTATGACTTCAGCACCTGCCAAAGATCTGAGCAAAAGCCCTTGTGTGGGTGTGTTTTGACAGGTAAATGCTAAGTCCTGCAAGCTTCCAGCAATGGGGATTTTGCATGGGAACTAGAAGTCAGATGACCAGAAGTGATGTCATTCTGCGAGCTGTCCCAGAGGTAATATATTAGATATTATTTTGAGAAGTGTCTTGGTGAGACTCTGCATTCTGTATTATGTCTCGGTCCTGACAATAAGAAGAACCATTCATCACATTATCTGCTTTGCTCTAAGTAAGTAGGGAATAGTAACTCTCTTAGATACAGTCAGGAATATAGTAAAGCGTAGTTTTTAGTTTGGCTTTGGAAGTAATTCAAGAAAGTTTAAGAGGAGGAGATCTATTCAACAGAAAATAAATTATTGAGATTGGATGGATTGCTGACTTACAGGCTGACAAGTTGCCTGGCTTGAATGGGGTCATCTCTTAAAAGCCGTTGCTAAAGGGGCAGAGACTTCTGAGATGATTGACAGATCATTATCTTGTAAAAACAGAAAGTTCTGCTAACAAAACAGGATCTGAAGAAGGCAACTGCTGCAAGAGCTTATCCACTTGTATTTATTTTCACTCTGAGTTTTTACAGATTTTATAGATTTTATTGTTTGAGTTTATTAAACTAGCTATTAACCTCACCGTGGCGACACAGCTTTACTTTTTTACATACATTAATTTTGTATCCATGTTGAATACAAAATAAGTCGTAACAATAACTCTTTTTCCTCTGCACTATTTATTGACCTGTCAAAAGCCTTTGATATGGTTAACCATAACTTACTTCTAGACAAACTTAAGGCCCATTCTCTCGATCCTCAATCTATACAATGGTTTAGGTCTTATTTGGAAAATAGACAATAAGCAGTACTTTGGCAAAACAGTCTGTCTTCACTACTCCCAGTAAATATTGGAGTTCCTCAAGGCTCTATCTTAGGTCCCCTACTCTTTTCCTTATTTATTAACAATCTACACATGAACATACCTCAAGCGACCTGCATTCAATATGCTGACGACTCCACCTTAATCTGTTCAGCCAAGAATATACCCTCTCTCCACTCTCTCACCCAAACTGTTTTTAATAATGTTGAAAACTGGTTTTTGGAACACCGCCTACTCCTGAATCCCAAAAAAACAAAACTACTGCTTTTTACTCCAACCCATAAATCACATACTTCATTCTTCTCTGTAACCTCTAACAATGGTACCAACATAACCCCAGACAGTACAGCCCACCTACTAGGTGTAACAATTGATAATCATCTCAGCTTTGATGACCATATCAACTGCACCATAAAGTCTGTCAACAAAAAACTTTATAGAATTAAACCCTTCCTTACCCCTTCTGCAAGGAAAACTATTGCCCAGACCCACCTAATCTCCACCCTTTTCTATGCCTCTGTTATATATACTAACCTATCCAAAACCAACTTCTCTAAACTCTACACCTGTTATAATAGCATAGCTAGATTCATTACATGCTCCCCCTTTAAAACTCACCACTGCCTCAACCTCAAACAACTTGAATGGCTAGAATTGCAAAACCACATACTCTGTCAACAACTACTTATTACTCAAAAGATCCTTTACCACCCTAACAACACTCCTATCCTCACTGTTCTAATTACACCATATAAAAATCTATCTACATTACGCTCTGCTAATAAGCTTCTAGTTTCCTCTATTAAATCCAACAACAAAGCCGGTGATTCACTTTTCTCAAACACTGCAGGTAAAAACTGGAACCTGCTTCCTTCTGAATTATCAACCCTTGCCTCGCCTTCTCTATTTAAAAACATCTTAAAGAACATCTCAAAACTCATTGGCTCTGTCCATGTGCTAACCCAGACTTTTTCCCCTTCCTTTCTACCCCTCTAACCTATGCCTTCAAATCTAGCTATTACCCTTTTCTTCATAATATGAAGATAAAATATAACTTCTTTTTCTCTTAACTGACTCCTGCTCATACCTTCTCGTATGTGTAGTATATTGATTAATATAAATTTTTACTACAATTTTTATAGTTTATAATTTTTAATTTTTTCTTTGAACAACACTGCCTCTGTATTTGCTTTATTATGTCTTTTTATATTGTTAACTTTGTCACTGTTCATGCTTGGAGCTTTTCTCCCCAGGCCTCTACTGAAAATGGACATATATCCAGCTAGACTAGCCCGGTCAACAAATGTAAAATAAATAATAATAAAATAATTTATTTGTTTTCATTTAGCTCTTTCTTGCACACAGCCAGTTATTTTGAGGTTTAAAAGTCTAGATGAGTGGCAAGTAATTGTGCCTTTGACCTAATAACTGAACTATGTGGTCACTGACAAATGCATTTTGGCTACTTTTTTATATGTTGCTGCCATTTGACCCTGTCGACTGTGAAATAAGTTTATTGTCTTATTAGGATGCGTCATCTCCATTATGATTTTTGTCATGAATGTGATGGTTTAGGGAGCAAAGAAAGATTGACTTTCTCAATAAGATAATACAGGCTTGACTAAGATTTAACATACTTGGGAGCTACTCTGTCAATACTTATAACATCAAAACACTGAAGTCTCTTCTGTACTAAACACTGTGATATTATTATGAGTCATGCTTTGTAAGTCTTAAATTGTACAGGCATTGAAATTGTTTAATTGGAAATTGAATCTTTTTTTATTCATGTCTGTAGTCTGATAGTGAGGTTTCTATCTTTGATTTTTTATGAGTGTTGATGCATTTTTATTTGATTTATCAAGGGTCCATTTTGCTTGCTGAAACTAAATATTACACATTTTCAGGTCTTAAGCTACTGCTGTCTGATTTGTAATTGCTTCCAGAATTGCTGTCCACTTTTAATTTTAATGCACATCTCCAGAGATTTTTGATGCTGATAAGCTGCTGCTACTTCCTGTCATGGTGTGAACTGTCTTAGTATTGATTTCTGTGGGATGAAAGTTAATATTAGATGAAAAAATTACCAGGTATCAAGTTCTTCATTAATCTGACTTGCTGTGTGGTTACTGATTGTTGAAATATTGTAAATGTTTTCTGGTCCGAAACTGCTTTTTCTACATGGAGCTCCTCATAAGTGCTTTTCGATTATTTGGGGTATGCTTAGATTTCCTACAAGTAGCAGTTTTGCTTCTTTTGGAATGTTTTCAGTCAAACATACATTTTGTTCAAAGGTTTTGATCAGATAAATGAAATACAGTACATTATTTAGAAAATTCTGGCTTGGTCCAGTGACTGTGAGAGTTTGTGTTTTTGAGTCTGAGAGATGCTTTACAGTGCAGAAATTAGGTCTTGTGGAAGTGAAGCAGGAGATGATTATTACAAAGACAAGTGCAAGAAGCAGGAGATGATTATTACAAAGACAAGTGCAAGAAGAAGTTAGTGTTTTAAGAGGAGGAAGATATTGATTCTGTTGTCTGTGGTGTCAGTACAACACAATGCTATGTCAATAGTATGCGGAATAGGCGATAATGAAAAAAGCAGTGGAAACATTGTTAACAAAGATGAACGAATGATCGTTCTGTGAACAGAGGCTCACACACACACACACACACACACACACTACTTTTTTACAGCTTCTCTTCCTGTGTTGATTGATTATGCCATTAATTCCCCCAATGGGATGACAACTGATCAAAGTAGAGCCTTCATCCAGTTTGCCAGGAGAGGATGGTTTCCTTTTTGTGACACTTAATCCCTCCCCATTGCTAATTTGCTGATGTAAGGACTTTGTTGTGCCTCCCCTTGTATGAGTTTGCACACTCTTGCAGATTTATGGTGAAAGCTACCATATGGGACACCTGCTGTTCGGCATATACTTCTCAGAAGTACAGGCAAACACAGGAGGACTATGGCTAACCATGTTCACTGATGACTGCAAACTGGGAGCCGTAATTGACTCTCCGGCTGACACGGACATTCTCCAAAATGGCCTTACTGAGACGGACACCTGGTGTCAAAGTCATGGTCTCAAGCTAAATGCCAAAAACAAAACACCCATGAATTACCACATAGGTGGCAGCCCCCTTAATACAGAAGAGGTAATAAGAGATCTGGGGACCCAGGTAGATAGTAATCTCTCCTTTGACAATCATATTGCCAAAGTAGTTAGGAAATCCTTCTATGTAGCCCATCTAATTGCTAAAGGGTTCGCATCTAGAAATAGAGAGGTTATAGTGCCCCTCTACTCGTCACTCATCAGACCCATCATAGAGTACAATGCCCCGTTTGGCATGTACCTCACAAGACACTTCCAACAGCTGGAAAGACCAAAAAGTACCTCACCAAGAGGATTACTGGTCTCAAACATGTGGTCCTATGCAGCCCGACTGGAAAAACTCCAGCTGTACTCAGTGGCATGACATGCTCCACCTAAAGAAATCCAAGTCACTGCGAGCCACTCGCTCTAGTGAGCTAAACCTTGTCACAACAATAAATAGAACATGCTGGAGGGATAGATTCCTGCCACAGAGACTCCCCATGCTTTGGAACAAAATTCCTAACTACATTAGGCAGAGCCCCTCACTAACACTCTTCAAGAGAAACAGAAAATAAACCCCTGGGATCACTTCATTTGCTCTTCTTGACATAGGCTCAGTTAATCAATGGGGCGGCGAAAGCTGACACACTCTGGCTTGGCTTATAAATGCCCTCGGGCAGATAGCCTAGTACCTACCTATGAACCTATAAACCTGGTTTGGTAGAGCCAGCCACATTTCCTCTGGCGGTGTGTTTCATACTGTAAACCTTTCTCTCCAGTTTGTGCTGACATTTCATTGAGTCAGTGTCCCTTTTTCCTGCCCCCTAGGATGGGTGTACTCACATTTGAAGCTCACTCCCACACCCCCTGTCATCAGTTGCTGAAGTGCTGAGGTCACTAGCTGATCACAGACCACTTGGGTCACAGTCAGGGCTTTATCTCTGCACTGTGGAACTGGAATTTGTAGGATACAAATGTTAAGAGTCAGAGGAAAGGAAACATATCAATCCTTTATACTGTGCAGAACACCAGAATTAGCAAGGCGGCAATTTATATACTGTTAGGCCATGAAGCATTATATTTAGCGGTCATACAAACAAGAGATGCTTTTAAGATTAGACTTCCTTTTTAGCCAAAAGAGCCTAGCATTATTTCTGTACAGTACAGGTCTAGGTAGGAGACTGCTAAGTAGCTGTAGTGTATGTGGCATGGAATTTATTATTAGGAAGAAAAGTTTTTTTTTTATTTCATCCATATGTTAACTAGTTACATTTACAAGATACAACTGCAGTTTTTCAGGGGAGACCCTGTAGCATTGTTTGGTTAAGTGACTTATTCAATCTCAGACTAGTTACATGGATACTGAGGGAATCAAACTGTACCTTTTATAAGCTGTTATTTAGGCACAACACTATGATTTTGATGTTCAGATTTAGCCTTGCTCCACTATGATTTGCTGATCTTCTTCATTAATTTAGCACTGTTTAATGATAAATAAGTTATTAAATAAAAAAACCAAGCTAATACAACGATTCATAAGATTAATTGCATGGTTTCTGTCATCTGTTTTTTTTTTTTTTTTTTTGTAATGAAGTCCGAAACTGCTTTTTCTACATGGAGCTCCTCATAAGTGCTTTTCGATTATTTGGGGTATGCTTAAATTTCCTATAAGTAGCAGTTTTGCTTCTTTTGGAATGTTTTCAGTCAAACATACATTTTGTTCAAAGGTTTTGATCAGATAAATGAAATACAGTACATTATTTAGAAAATTCTGTCTTGGTCCAGTGACTGTGAAAGTTTGTGTTTTTGAGTCTGAGAGATGCTTTACAGTGCAGGAATTAGGTCTTGTGGAAGTGAAGCAGGAGATGATTATTACAAAGACAAGTGCAAGAAGAATTTAGTGTTTTAAGAGGAGGAAGATATTGATTCTGTTGTCTGTGGTGTCAGTACAACACAATGCTATGTCAATAGTATGCGGAATAGGCGATAATGAAAAAAGCAGTGGAAACATTGTTAACAAAGATGAACAAATGATCGTTCTGTGAACAGAGGCTCACACACACAAACACGCGAGCACACACACACACACACACACACACACACACACACACTACCTTTTTACAGCTTCTCTTCCTGTGTTGATTGATTATGCCATTAATTCCCCCAATGGGATGACAACTGATCAAAGTAGAGCCTTCATCCAGTTTGCCAGGAGAGGGTGGTTTCCTTTTTGTGACACTTAATCCCTTCCCATTGCTAATTTGCTGATGTATGGACTTTGTTGTGCCTCCCCTTGTATGAGTTCGCACACTCTTGCAGATTTATGGTGAAAGCTACCATATGGGACACCTGCTGTTCGGCATATACTTCTCAGAAGTACAGGCAAACACAGGAGGACTATGGCTAACCATGTTCGCTGATGACTGCAAACTGGGAGCCGTAATTGACTCTCCGGCTGACACGGACATTCTCCAAAAGGGCCTTACTGAGACGGACACCTGGTGTCAAAGTCATGGTCTCAAGCTAAATGCCAAAAACAAAACACCCATGAATTACCACATAGGTGGCAGCCCCCTTAATACAGAAGAGGTAATAAGAGATCTGGGGACCCAGGTAGATAGTAATCTCTCCTTTGACAATCATATTGCCAAAGTAGTTAGGAAATCCTTCTATGTAGCCCATCTAATTACTAAAGGGTTCGCATCTAGAAATAAAGAGGTTATAGTGCCCCTCTACTCGTCACTCATCAGACCCATCATAGAGTACAATGCCCCGTTTGGGATGTACCTCACAAGACACTTCCAACAGCTGGAAAGACCAAAAAAGTACCTCACCAAGAGGATTACTGGTCTCAAACATATGTCCTATGCAGCCCGACTGGGAAAACTCCAGCTGTACTCAGTGGCATATCGCTTACTCAGAGGTGATCTCTGCCTGACTTACAAAGCCATGTCCAACTCAGAACTGATGGACATGCTCCACCTAAAGAAATCCAAGTCACTGTGAGCCACTCGCTCTAGTGAGCTAAACCTCGCCACAACAATAAATAGAACATGCTGGAGGGATAGATTCCTGCCACAGAGACTCCCCATGCTTTGGAACAAAATTTCTAACTACATTAGGCAGAGCCCCTCACTAACACTCTTCAAGAGAAACCTTGACGAGTGGATGGGTAACAGAAAATAAACCCCTGGGATCATTTCATTTGCTCTTCTTGACAGAGGCTCAGTTAATTAAGCAATGGGGCGGCGAAAGCTGACACACTCTGGCTTGGCTTATAAATGCCCTCGGGCAGATAGCCTAGTACCTACCTATGAACCTATAAACCTGGTTTGGTAGAGCCAGCCACATTTCCTCTGGCGGTGTGTTTCATATCGTAAACCTTTCTCTCCAGTTTGTGCTGACATTTCATTGAGTCAGTGTCCCTTTTTCCTGCCCCCTAGGATGGGTGGACTCACATTTGAAGCTCACTCCCACACCCCCTGTCATCAGTTGCTGAAGTGCTGAGGTCACTAGCTGATCACAGACCACTTGGGTCACAGTCAGGGCTTTATCTCTGCACTGTGGAACTGGAATTTGCAGGATACAAATGTTAAAAGTCAGAGGAAAGGAAACATATCAATCCTTTATACTGTGCAGAACACCAGAATTAGCAAGGCGGCAATTTATATACTGTTAGGCCATGAAGCATTATATTTAGCGGTCATACAAACAAGAGATGCTTTTAAGATTAGACTTCCTTTTTAGCCAAAAGAGCCTAGCATTATTTCTGTACAGTACAGGTCTAGATTGGAGACTGCTAAGTAGCTGTAGTGTATGTGGCATGGAATTTATTATTAGGAAGAAAAGTTTTTTTTTTATTTCATCCATATGTTAACTAGTTACATTTACAAGATACAACTGCAGTTTTTCAGGGGAGACCCTGTAGCATTGTTTGGTTAGGTGACTTATTCAATCTCAGACTAGTTACATGGATACTGAGGGAATCAAACTGTACCTTTTATAAGCTGTTATTTAGGCACAACACTATGATTTTGATGTTCAGATTTAGCCTTGCTCCACTATGATTTGCTGATCTTCTTCATTAATTTAGCTCTGTTTAAGGATAAATAAGTTATTAAATAAAAAACCAAGCTAATGCAACGATTCATAAGATTAATTGCATGGTTTCTGCCATCTGTTTTTGTTTTGTTTTTTTTTGTAATGAAGCACGATGACATGATGCTGTTTCTAAATCTCTGTTATGATTTTAAAGGCTTGTGTATTGATTTTTAAACATCAGATGTTTGAGAGTCACAGTTCTGGCTTGAATTGTGGGATGAAGCTCATAGACCTAATTCTGTGTGCTAAATTGCCATATTAACTAAATATTTATATTATTATTCGGTTTATAGCTCTAATTCTGTGTGCTAAACTGACTTTAAGTGCTAAACAATAATATAAATATTTATGTAATATATTTCATGTATAAAAATATGGGTTATTAATGTAGTAGTAAATGAGATAAATCCAGTCAAAAGTACAGAAAACCAAAACGTGATTGTTTCGGAGAGTTCCTGGGATGTGGCTGTAGGTAAAATCACTAATACAGTTTGACTACATTTTCTGTTTTTTAACTGGTATGTGTAGCCTGAAGAGTTACCTGTCATTATTCTTTGTATTACCTAGCCACTGTGTTTCCCTTTTCCTGGAGCAATGTTTGTAAATGGTGTGGGAAGCTTCTAACCATATGCCCCACTGTGGATATTTGTTTGCTCTTTCCCATTTATCTTTTTTTTTAATTTGGCTTCTTCTAGGAAGTAGCCAGGCAGCATTAAGATAGTTTGTTTGCTTGCATAGTTTATCACTAAAGACATTATGAAGAATTTTGCAAAGAGCTAGTACCAATATAAGAATTTTCTTATTAACCTTTTAAGCATCTGAGCTCCTTTTGAATGATGAAATGGTTTCCCTCCAAGAATGGAAAGCTAGCCAAACACCACTTACTATCCCTGCAATCATCCAGCCAGTTGGCCTACCTTCCACATTCTGGTACAGGTGGTAAAACTGCCTCACATCACTGCTGGCATTTGATCATGGTTAACAGTTGTTTTCCTATAAAGTAATAATGGTACGTCACTTTCATACTGTAAATGTAGCTGTTAGGCATTCACTCAATAGTGAGCATAGCTCTCGACTCTCCAGATTTTTGCAGAATATCTAGAGTTTTGCCTCATATTTTTGGTCTGTTCCTTATAAAAAATGTGGTTTTCTGGCAAATCAATGAGGTTTGAATTCAGTAAATAAAGAAAGACATTTGAGTTTTAGACTTCATATCCATCAGAAATGCACTGTAACACAAAAACATTTTATTCTAGCAATTTTGTAAGTTTATAAGACCACTACTTAAAATTTGTCTATATTTTTGGGCTTTTGTTCCTATTATGTTGGCTTTGTCCAGATTTCTTGTGCTAAGAGGTTGAGAGGTATTAGTGAGTGATATAATATGTGCTTTTGTGAACAGAGAGTGGTGATTTTTGAATATATGGTTTTGCCACCTTAATTTATATGAGAGGTTTTATGTACAGTGCTATAAAAGTTGTGTAATAACTGTGAAAAGGGGTTGTAAGAACTACTCAACAAATTTAGTACATTTCTGATAATGAATTAAAACAAAGGGCACATTAGCACAAGACACAGATTTTAAAACGCTGCAGTGGTTGTCTTTGAATATATGCTGTAATTATTAATTTACCCCCAGAATGCATGTAAAAATGGTCTATAGAGACCGAGTTAGTGCTGTAACAGTGTGCTGCAGAGAGCGAACTGCAAGGCAGCATTAGTATGATGTTGAAACATATTTTGTAGGTAAAAGCTGTCTGCTGTAAGAAGCCCTGCTGAACCCCTTTTATCTGGCATGTCCTATGAGTCTCGCTTGATCATTAGCATGAGAGTAACTTGTGTGTGTTACTTGTGCTTCAAAAGTCAAGCGGAAGGCTTCCACCTTTTGAAATGCCAAGGACCATCCTCACCAACTCTGTTAATAGGGGAAAAAAATAATAATTTGCAATTCTTTTTGATTCAATGTCATACTCTTATTTAACTGTACACACTGAACTACATTATTCGTAATTACACAATGTCAAAAGCTTGACAAAAAATGCCCATGAATATGTAAGCAGTGAGTAATTAATGTTAGTACTATAAAAATGGAAAGCAGGAAGACAGGCTGTCAGAAAAGTACTTGTAAATAAAAATCCTCTTGAGACAGAATTGTACATTTCTTGAGCTGGAATTTATGCTGGATAAAACCCCAAGTGTTTCAGAGCTGTTCTTTTTCATATTCTATTTTGACAGGTGTCCATAATAAAAATCACTGATATACTGTAGCAGTGGTTTCTTTTTGTTAAGAATGAATATTAACTTACAAACGGCGTATAAGTTTTATCTAACTGTATTGGCTTGTTCTGACAAATGTATGATGACTCGGCCAAGGTCTAATTCCAGCTTTTGTATGTATGAAAAATGAAATTGTACTGCACTGTCTTGGAAAGAAAATTGATACCTGCCTGCATTTATGAATTACTGTTGTTGTGACTATTACTTAATCAAAGAAGATGCTGTGACTTACAGAAAAATATGTCATATAACCAGCTAGTCAGAGCAAGAGGACATACGATGCCAGAACTGTTGTATCATTTACTGGAATAATCTGCTGCTGCAATGGAAAGTATGGTGTTAGAGCTGTCGTTTAAGCATATTAGATTTTACATTTTTTCTCTTTTAAGAAGTATACACTGTAATTAAAGTATATTACTCTCATTTCTGTGCATCCATTAATGTAGCACTTCTGAGTACTTCTGCTCTGATCCTGTCATCCTGGACTCCTAAATTTCTTTTGTATGAAAGGACATTTCCAAAGTGACACTAACTTTTTCTGTTTCTTACCCATAGTGCTTTTTTTCTTTTCTTTTTGGTATTATTTTTTTACCCAGTGCTTCCAACCATCAACGGTTTTACAATCTATCATCCTATTCATTCTGTCTCGAGGCAAGAGCCGATGGAGGAATAACTTCATCCAGGAAGCCACTAGGGTTATTCTGCTGCCCCAGCGCCGGATATGAGTGCTTGCATATGTGAGCACTAGGAATGTCTTCTACTGTGGGCATGCACTATCCTGCCCATGACTTGACTGAGCCAAGTATGCCTCTCAGTCAGTAGACTGCATGCCTTGCACCTATTCTCCAGTACTCGCTCCCCTCAGGATGGATAAACCAATGTTAGCCACTTGCTGTGATTCTCCCTGCCTAGTTGCTTTACTGCTGCAGATTTAAATTGATCTTTGGTGGTTTAGGTCACAGTCAGGGATTCATTTCTGCATACCACTGAGCCTGGCCCAGAATTCTTCTTTCTTGCACTCTTGTGTTTGATCATTGAACCAACATGTGTAATGGTTCTCTGTCTCTGACAGGCATGGCAGATGCTCATGTCTACCTGTCACAGGGCCATGACCCACTGTTAGGTTTCCTTAGGCTTCTCTAGTGCTTATGTTTGTTCAATTGACTAGGCTTAAAATGGCCCATAAGGGCAGCTAGACTAGTACTTACCTGTGAACTGTTTAGAGCAATCCTTGAAGGAGAGAAGACACCCTTGGAACTGCACCCTTTACTCCTTGCAAAGGCTTCCCCGGCAGTTGCATGTTTAGGTTGCTGTTATGTTTGGTGATGGGACTGCTGTTTTGATTAGAGCCTTTATTGCCCAGTGTTTTTAACATTTCCCTGATTCAGGATGGAATTACCACTTTTTACTTATTTATTGTGAACCTATAAACACAATAGTTATTTAAACTATGTGCTAAAGCTGTCTTATTTAAATATAGTTTACTACTGTATTACCCTCTAGCATTTACAGAACACTATTATAAACTTCAAACAGGTCAACTTAATCCATGCTCAGGATCACAGGGTTAAATACTTAGGTCAAGAACCATTTCCGGTGTGCACAGAACTGTCAGTAAGAAAATTGTTTTTGTTTCCTCACTGTCTGCCAACTTTCCTTTGTATGCCGTCAGTCAACAACCAAGGAGGCCAACACTCATGCAGCCATGAAGGGGGTTTTCTATTTTGGCCCTGACCCCTGCTTTTTGGTGACTGATGTGGGTACCTACATCATCACTGGAGCGTACTGTTCCTTTCTTTACAGGCGAGTGCTCCCACTTAGATGCTGATAGAGTATTCTGCCCAATTATGCCCTTTTGCCTGTAAACCTCCGGTTGCTTTGGCAAAACAATTACTGTCCCCTCCCTACACATAGGCAAACCACTATTTGCTGTTTATTCCTACCCTCCCCTGCATGGCACTTTATGCACCTGAGACACTAAAGTGAACTGTGGTCATCTGGGTCATAGTCATGTCATTGCACAGTTCAGTGACCCATCCTACAATAAAAGGAAGGAAGAGGAAAGCTGGAAATTTGTCTTGAGGTGCTGTGATTCCAGGTGCAGGTAATAAATGTGTGTGCCTATACAACTAGCAAGACTTGTTTGTCATGCTGTTTAACAGTCCATACATTTATATAGATACACGCAATCACAGTCATTATTGCTACTAATTGTGAACCATGGTGCATTGTGGTTCTGGGCTAATCTACAAACGGGTCTGTGTGGTGTTCTTTTGAAGAGAGAACACCATTTTTGTCGTGTTAAATTGAGGAGTTTGTGTAATACTGAAGAGAAATTCTGTTTTCTTTTTAAATGTACATCACCAAATGGGACTTCTAGCATCTGTAGACTGGAAAAATTGACTGAATTTGATGTATATTATTATGTTTATTTTGTCTTGTGTTTCATGCCTTATGTCATTTTATTTTAATTCACACTTTTGTTTCCTGCTGTGAAAATGTATGTATGCAGATATGCTGTTTTGTACTGACTGTAGAACAAATGTCTTGTTGCATCATGAATTGCAGGTAGTGTATGGAAGTTGAATTACAACCAGATGCACAGCTAAACAGATGTTAGCTAGAATGGCAGACCCATCTTCTCTGCTTTTGAGACATTTGCATAATACCCAAGCAGTCATAAAACACCTTGCACTTCCTGACAGTATCCATTAAACACTGCATCCAAGTGAGTCTGACACTTAATTGACTTATGCTATCTTTCATAGCTTTTGCAAAAGTAGGAAATATTCTGGAATCACAAAAGTTGGAGTGGAGAGTCAACATTTTGTAGACCTTTATGCAGCTGCAGTGGTATGCAGCTAAGTTATATAAAATAAATAAAAGTTCTGGAAACCTTTTTAAAAAGGGGGAATATGCCTTTCTGTTAACACAGACTTTTCTTGTTTTGTGAGATACATCAGTAGAACAAGTAATTTCAGAAATGTGATGCCGTTTAATCTCAGTGTGTTTGTGGAGGGGAGGGTCTCATAAGAAACCTTCCATTTATGGGGTGGGTTGATTCCTAGCATTCTGATCTCTGCCAAGTCGAATACATCAGTGCACCCTTGACTGCCTAAACATGTGTTGCATAAAATTTCTTTGAGGTCAGACGATATACCACAGCACGCAAATTGGCAAATTATTTCAGTCTGGCAGAACTTCCCACCTGAAAACTTTTTTTTGTAATAGACTCGTGCCATGTCCACAACTTCTTTTGACATCCTTTTGTAGCATTGTTGATTCACATCATTTCCATGCCCACTTTTCATATTTCTCTGGCTTTTATCAGTGAGATGCATCCACATATGTATGCTTCGTCTAAGCACTTCAGTTTTTTTTTTTCTTCCCTGCAGAGCATATGGAAAACTGCTCAGAACAGAGCATATTCTTTTACTGCACTGCTGTGATGTCTTTAAAAAAGTAAATACATTCTTAATCCTTTGAAGTACCATCAGGAAACGTAGAAAGCCATTATACACAGTCTGAATCTTTATCAGGTAAACTGCTTTTCAGCGGCAGACCAGAAAGTCTGTCCACGAAAAAAATAAATCACTTTACCAGATAAAATCTCCTGTCTCATCCTAAAAAGAAGTTTGTGCCTGTTGTGGTAGTGGGTTTTACGTGGTTAACTGGTGAATAAAATACAAATAATCACTTACTACAGTCGTATTTAATGCAGTATGAGCTCAGTTTTAGGTCTTCATTTGACAGTGGCCTTGTTGATCACCACCACTAAGGGTGTCTGAATTTATTACCAAAAAAATACTTTATTCCAGAAACACATTTTCTTTGATGTACAAACCAATTATATTCTTATTAAAACCACAGTCTTTTTGCATATACTGATTATTAAAACACTTCCTTTCTGCTTATCACTTCTCGCTGCATTAAGATCTATTAAGACTTTACTGGTTGATATTGATTCATGGCATCAGTACTGTCTGCTGCATTTATTCCATGAACCCATTTTGTTTTTGATTGTATCGTCTCTAATTAAAATGTGTTCTTGGGCTTCACAACCCTTGATTGTTAAGTAAAACATTATTCTAATTTTACTTCTAATCTTCTTCTCTGGTGTTGCTATTCATGGAAGCTCTAAGTGAACTTGGAGCTGTAGATTCATGTGCCTGACCTTTGTAGGAGGGAAGGTCATGGATAAATTACTGAGGGAAAGGACATTTGGTTTCTTGGATAACACCAATCTACAAGGTAAGGATCAACGTGGGGTTATTACCTGGTTCACTCGTATTGTTGATTTTGCTGATTATAAAGGCTAGTTGGTGTTGTTTTCATTGACTTCAGTGAAGGTCATAGGTTCTTATTAAGCTTATAACCAAGGAGACCTTCAGTAAGTTCAGCCACATCACTCAGTACTGGTTAGAGCCTAACAATGTCCCCCAATAAGATCTTCTTCACATGAGTCTTGGACTCACCCCATCCACTCCTATCGGAAACTAAAGGACTTGTAATAAAAGAAAAGTTGGCTAAATTAATTGGTGGGTCGCTGAGTGGCAGGAAGCAAAAAGTCATAGTTTAAGGAACCCTTCAAAGGAAAAAGTAGTATTTAGTTGGGTTCTCCAGGGCATGGTCCTGTGGTCATTCCTTTTAGCATTTTTGTAACAAACAGAAGAGACATTGAGAATAGGGCTGGCCTGTTTGTGGATGACACAAAGAAGGGACAGTGGATGTTGGGGAACAAACATTTGTATGGATCTGAGGAGACTGACATAGTGGGCTGTGCAGTACAGTATCTTGACACTAATAATCCCAAATAGGAATACCAGCTGAGAGGAGTGACCCTAAAAGGCACAGAGCAAGAAAATAATCTGGTATGGTAATAACCGCAGAAATGAACCAAACTGAGAAGATTATAGTAAGGCTAGTAAGATGCTCACCTGTATCCTTAAGACATTTACACTCCTCTCCCAAAAAGAGAAAAATTAGATCACCTCTACTGTAGATCCGTGGTCAGTCTGCAGGCATGCGTACTTTAATTCTGCTGCCCCTACAGAGATAGGGATACAAAGCTAATCTGAAACATTCAAAGAAAGGCTACTGTGGTAATAATGAATGAAAGCTACAGGGTATGTGTAGAGGTTACAGGAACTTGGTCTGTACTCACCAGAGGATGGGTGAGAAAGGGAGACATGATGTAGTGCACAAATCATTTAGAGTACAGTGTGATGGCATGTAGAGCAAGGGAAAAGGCAAAGAATGGATGGGGGGGGGGGCATGTCTGCTAGAGGAAAGGTAGGACGTTCAACATATATATTCAAAGGGACTTTTTCACAAAAAGAGTAGTGGATAGGACACTAGTCCTGTGGTGTAGAAGGCCCTGACTGTGGCTCACAGACTCGTTTTTAATTAGAGGGGCATGAGCATCTAAGGGACTAGCCTGTGGAGGATGAGCTTGGAGTGGCCATTGCCAGTTTGCTCATCCTTGTGGGAGAGTGGCTGCTAGACCCAAAGCATAGATGACACCTAGTGGGCTGCCAGGTTCTACCCCAATAGAATGAATGAAGCCGTTGGGTGTTAGACATCAGGCAGGTCCCAGGGAGATGGGAAGGAAAAAAAAAGGGTAGTGGATAAAGAGGTTAGGATATCTGAATAGGTGGTGAACTTTAACAACATAAAAAGCTGTAAGAAGGCCATAGGTGGACATTGGACTAAGAGAAGTAGCATAAAAGATGCAAGTAAAAGTTACTGTCTCCATAAATAGTGCATTACAGATAAAAAGCTTGCCTTTTTCTGCAGTAATAACTATGTAATATGATGTAATCTTTCTGCCTTCATTGTTGTAACTTGCTGTAGAGCTGTACTTAGAATGTCATATTGGGCAGTGACGGAGGACAGTATTCATAGAGATGGCAGTAGAAATATATCCATTATAAGAAATCGCTGTACAATCTGCCACCTGCACTCTCCATGATGCAAACCTATTGAGAGGTAAACTGGCAAACAGACACAAGCCTAAGTTATCAATTTTTATCGGGCAGCAAGCTCTGTATTACCCCTTGTAGGAACCTTCACCCTTCCACATCCTCCTATTATATTAACTTCTTGACCACATAGTTGTGAGGAAAAGAGAAACAACTCGCAAGGGTGAAAACAGCACTTACATATACTTTGATCTTGCAGAGCAGCATACAATAAAAACACATTCCTACTGACTTCCGAGAATAGTTTTACGTTAATGCTTCCTTTCAGAAAACAGTCATACCTGTCTAAGGATATTCATCTATGATAACTTGACTTTTTGTTATAGTATTTGTATTATGTGCTGATTTCATCTGTGGTGTTAAAATTATTATACTCTGTATATATGAGAAGTTTGAAAATCATGTCATGTCTGATTATGAACTCTACTCTTTTTTTTCATTTTCTGATAAATATTGATGTTTTTAGAGTCTGATATTGAAAGCAAAATTGTATTGTGTAATGTGCTGTTTTCTGTAAGCAGATATTTGTTTGATTTCTTTTTTGTAATTTTTGGTGTTTGCTTTAACTCCGTTGTGAATATGTTTTGTTTATTACTATTATATTTCATACATGTATTTTATTATTTAAAATCTTAATAGTCTTTCTGTAGGATTAAGAAAGATGACGACTTCAAGTGCTATTTGGGCAATGCCGGACTGGCCTAATAGGGTGACAGTGATGATTTGCAATTTAGAAACATGGTACAACTGCACACGCAACATCTCATTAGCAGCTCATTACCATGTCTCTGAATCAAACACTATACTCTTAGACCTGATCGCCCTGCCAGCCCATGCAATGTGATAACACAGGCACCTCCCAGCATGCACACATATGTGCCTCACATACACATATCCGTAAAGCTGCAAACATGTCCCTAAAGACACACACACTCACAGAACCACAGATATACTCGTATATATGTGTGTGTGTGTGTGTGTGTGTGTGTGTGTGTGTATATATATATATATATATATATATATATATATATACACACACACACACAGATACACACTCAGTAAATATAAAAAGTTTACACACCCCTGTTAAAATGCCAGGTTTTTGGGATATAAAAAAATAAGACCACACTAAATCATTTCAAAACTTTTCCCACCTGTAATGTGACCTATAACCTGTACAATTCAATTGTAAAACAAACAAATCTGTTAGGAGAAAAATATAAAAAATAAAAAACGTACAATACGCTGGTTGCATAAGTGTACACACCGTTAAACTAATACTTTATTAGTTTAAGGGTGTGCACACACAACACTTTGTTGAAGCACCTTTTGATTTAATTACAGAATTTAGTCTTATTGAGTACACACCTGCCATCAGTTAGAGACTCTGATTAACTCCAAATAAAGTTCAGCTGTTCTAGTAGGATTTTCCTGAAATTTACTCAGTTGCCTGCTACAGCAAAAGCCATGGTTTGCAGAGAGCTTACAAGTCATCAAAGGAAGCTCATTGTTGAAAGGCATCAGTCAGGAGAAGGGTACAAAAAATTTTCACAGCATTGGATATACCATGGAACACAATGAAGACAGACATCAAAAAGTGGAGAAAACATGAGACAACAGTGACATTGCAAAGAACTGGACGTCCCTCCAAAATTGTTGAAAAGACGAGACGAAAACTGATCAGGGAGGCTGCCAAGAGACCTACAGCAACACTGAAGGAGCTGCAGGAATTTCTAGCAAGTACTGATTGTGTACTACATGTGACAACAATCTCCCATATTCTCCATATGTCTGGACTATGGGTAGGGTTGCAAGACAGAAGCCTTTTCTTACACAGAAAAACATCCAAGCCTGGCTAACATTTGCACAACAATACATCAGGTCTCCCAAAAGCATGTGGGAAAATGAGTTATGGTCTGATGAGACCAAGGTTGAACTTTTTGGCCACAATTCCAAAAGGAACTTTTGGAGCAAAAACAACACTTCGCATCACCAAAAGAACACCATCCCCATGGTAAAGCATGGTGGTGGCAGTATCATGCTTTGGGGTTGCTTTTCTTCAGCTGGAACTGGGGCGTAAGTTAAGGTGGAGAACATTTCCAAACACCAATCCTGTTTGGCCCAAAACCTTCAGGCATCTGTTAGAAAGATGAGGAATTTCACCTTTCAACACGACAATGACCCCAAGCGTACATCCACATCAACAAAAGAATGGCTTTACCAGAAGAAAATTAAAGTTTTGGAAAGGACCAGCTTGAGCCCAGACCTAAATCCAATAGGAAATCTGTGGAGTGATCTGAAGAGGGCAGTGCACAAGAGATGCCCTTGCAATCTGACAGATTTGGAGCACTTTTGCACGGAAAAGTGGGCAAATATTCCCAAATCAAGATGCGCCATGCTGATAGACTCCTACCCAAGAAGACTGAATGCTGTAATTAAATCAAAAGGTGCTTCAGCAAAGTATTAGTTTAAGGGTGTGCACACTTATGCAACCAGTGTATTGTATGTTTTTTATATTTTTTCCCCTAACAGATTTGTTTTTCAATTGAATTGTACAGGTTATAGGTCATATTAAAGGTGGAAAACGTTTTGAAATGATTTATTGTGGTCGCATTGTTCTATATCACAAAAACCTGGCATTTTAACAGGGGTGTGTAAACTTTTTATATTCAGTGTGTGTGTGTGTGTGTGTGTGTGTGTGTGTGTGTGTGTGTGTGTGTGTGTGTATGCACACGCATACAGCCTTACTGATTGAACCTCCTGAAGGGCATCTGTCTACACTTTCACACATAGATGGCTTTGCAGTACTTACCTAGGGTCATGCTATGAGCCCCATTCCATCCATGTAAGTTAATGGATGTCCTCCATCGAAAGTTGGCATACGCTTTTTTATGCTCAATAACAAAGTAACACTGTAGAAACATGTAGGCTTGAAATGTTTAACAGATAATGTGTAACTGTGTATCTGATTTTTCATTCACCTGTTATCCCTCCTGAACTTCAAAATGTGATTAATCCATTTAAACATCAGTGTTTTATTTGTTGCTTTGCAAGATGTACGTTCACTTACAGACTAGTATTTGTATATTCAAATGCTTATATTCATGCTATCATTTATTTAAATATTTCAAAACTGCTTTGTAATATTATATTGTAATCATTATTTATGACGTCATTTAAGTTTCCTGTATTATATCTTGATTGGATATACTTTTGTAAGAAATTAGAATGATGCTTGAACAGTATATATAGTAAATCAACATATATAATGTTTCACATTAAACAGTGACACTGATGCCTTAATGCAATGTTCTCTGACATTTATGTGCTAATTTTAAAAAAAGAAAAAAGGGAAGTTGGGGGGAGAAGAAAGAAAAGGACTTTCGACCTGAAGTTAAGAATTTGATAATGACTATTCCAGACCTTATAGAATAAGGATACGACAATATAATTAAATACTTCATTGTGTCTACTGTCATTTAATGTTATAAACAGAATTATGAAAGCATATTCAAGTCGTGCCTGTTTTTTCAAGATTTGTGTTCAAATGAAATAGTTTTGTTGTGTAGTACTATGTCATAATATATCCTCTGGAAGTGTTTTTTTTTTTTTGTTTCTTCATAAGTAGGAGTGATGTAAACTTGCACATATAAAGCTATTCTAAATTAGATGATGAGTTTACGTCTTCACATTTCTTTAACATTTTCTTTGTAAAAGATATACAGCAACCTGTTATTGATCAATGATAAATATGTTAATATCATTAATGTAGTTATGTATTCATGTTATTTTAAACATAAATAGATGGTGTTTCTAAATAGAGACTAGATGTTTGATAAAAGTCATAATAGTGATAAATTTCAAGATGTCTTGCTAAATAGAGTTCAACATTTGACTTAAATTTTTCATAAGTTCGGACTGTTAAGGATATGGTAGTAGATAATCTCATTCATCTGTTTATTTTATGAATTATTTAAATCTAAACACTTTTGAAGGCACCCAAATAGACTGATTTGTCTAGATTTTTCGCACCAAGTGTAATATTGTGTTACATATGAAAACTCACATGCTTGCATACACACACACACACATATATATATATATATATATATATATATATATATATATATATATATATATACACACACACACACACATTCACTCATAAATAAGCATACTCATATACACACACACAAAAATGCATATCGAATCACACATACACTTATAACAGTTTCACCTTTTTGTATATTAAAGTACACTCCAGGTATCTTATTTGATATTTAGATATAATTAATAACAAGACCTGTTGTAAAGTTATGCATATTATTCAGATATTTTTTCTTTTTTATTAATTATGTTGATCATCTGAATGTCTTCAAGAAGTCTATAATGTTTATTGATATGTGTAGTGGGTGAGGAGATTAGTTTTAAACACTGATAGACATGGATGTCATAATGGAATTGTTTATTGAATCTCAAAACCCATATGCTTTTTGGTCACAATCTATTATTTGAATCTTAATTTGTTTCCTCATGACTAGTTAATAGTAAGCAATTATAATTCAAAAGCTCTTTTCTTATTTACAATTAATTATAATGTCTTTATTAATACCTTTTTGATGATATTTTGAATAGAGTTAAATACATTTAAGTGCTGATACCTTAAATATGATTTTTGATAAATGCATTATAAACTATAAATCCAAATATTATTACAGTTGAATAGATAACATCCAGTAATATTATAAACATTTTCTAATAAAATAAATACATAAATCAGTGTTGACAGATAATAAAATATCCTTCTTTTTCATAAATCCAATAGCTTAAACATAGAGTATGTAGTGAGAGAGTTGAGTTAGTACATTGATATGAAGAGGGAAGATGGTGGAAGAGGGAAAGGAGGAAAAAAGGATTATGATCTTTCTTCTTTAGTTTTATCACTGTATAATGAATCATAAGTAATATTCATTAATATTTTTATTTTACAAAATGTTAAAATGTCTGTATTAGATAAATTGTTTACTGCAGAGCTCAAATTGGATAGGTTTTTCTTCTCATATCTTCTTGGGTATTAGCTTATTAGGTAGTATTGGTTAGCCTGATAATTTTTTTATTTATCTGTTAAATTAGGAATTCACATAATTCCATGTTTGTAATTAACATTTACTATTTACAAAATATTTGTTATAATTGTATTAATCATGTTTCTGTTTTTAATCGCCTAAAATATATATTGCTCCATTGATATAATGATCTTTTTTATTTAATAATGTTCCTACTACTATCCTTAAAGAATACAAGTAATACAATATAAACTATAATAAAATCTCAATATAGCTGACAGATGGATTTAATAATATTATCTTTAAATGTTAATGGTTTAAATAACCCAAGGAAAAAATCTAATTTAATGCATTATTTAAATACAAATAAGGCTTGAGTGGTTTTCCTTCAAGAAACACACATCAAATATATGGAAAACATACGGAATCTAAGTAATTATATTCTAGCTTAATGTTCTTTAAAACTAACAGAATATGAGTCATGATTCTTTGGAAAAAATGTTAGATCTTCCATTTTTCATAAATATTAAGATCAAGATTTTCTTTCTACATTTGTAGTTCTAACATTTATTAATAGACATTGGAATCTAGTTAACATCTACTGGTTCCCACATATGGGACAAAGTCTTGCTAGAAAACATTTAGACTTTATTCTCAATAATTCTAGAAGTAGTTTAATTATAGGAGGAGACTTTAATTGTTTTGTTTTTTGTTTATTTTTGGAAGATTCTGCAACTAGCAGAAGGGGACAACTAAAATTGCCATCAACTGCAAAAACTCTTAGATTCTTTCCATTTTATATGAATTTAAAAGATACATTTAACTTGAAAGACTCTAATTCATTGCTTTTCTCTCATCAGTATTATAAGTATGGCACACAGACAAGGACAGATAAAAATGATAGTTTTGCAAGATGCAACTTTTAAGATATCTAGCTTTAATGTCATTCTTTGTACCATTATTGATGACTATGCTCTTATCTTAAAACATTAAACTAATTGTAATAATCTCTCTCTCTTAACAAAAATTCCTGCATATATAACTAAACTTTGGATTTCAAATTTTTTAGTTTCTGAATTATTTTTTTTAATTGCAGTAATATTCCTGATGTTAATATAGTTAGGGTTTGAGACACATTAAAAGCTTATATTTTCAGAAAAAAATGAGCTTGGTATAAAACAAAAATAAAGAATGGGATTCTGAATTACTAACTATTCAAATGCAGCTATTAGTGGCCAAATCTAAATTTTCTAAAAATAAATTAAAGAAATAGAAATCTTAAATAAAAAAATATCAAGGCATTTTGTATCGTAAAACAAATTTAGCTTTGAAAAAATGAATATGATCTTCTTGCTGTTCTTCACCTGAACATTTGCACAATTTATCAAAGAAAGCTAACTAAATCAAAAGTTAATAATTAGACATGAAGGAACAAATAAAAATGATACCGATCCAGGACACATTCTTGGTGTATTTATATTTCATTATACATCCAAAAATCATAACTTTAATTCTGATATCAAAGATTCTATATTAAATCTTAACACTCCTAATATTAAATAACTTCTCCAAATTTAAGAGTTCATTTACTTAAATTTCATATAAAGAGTTGGTGGATAAAATCAACAATTCAGAATCCAATAAAGCCCCATATATGGATGGGAATTATCATTGAAGTCTATAAACTTTTTCCTCCTTTTATTTTTTTCATTATAAAACTTTTAATGGAGACTCAATTGCAAGAAAAAATCCCTCTTCTGTTAAATATTCTTTAATTTTTCTCATATTGAATGAAAATAAAAACTTGAAATTGTTTTACACTCTTCTAACCAACAACTATAAAAGTTTCATGTCCATTTTAACTGATAGATTAAAAAAACCTTCAACCCACATAATTGATCATGATCAAACAGATTTCATATATCAAAGATAAGCGCATGATATTAAACCTATATTAACTCTAATTGGTTTTTAAAATAAGAGAAATGAAGCTTTATTAATTAGCTTAAGTATTGAGAAAGCTTTAATTCCTTTAATTGGAACTACCTATTTAAAACTTTAATACTTTTTGATTTTCAAAACTTTCATTTCTCTTTTAAGAAATGTTTATGATAATAATAATATTGCTTATGTTAAGATAGGTCCCTTTACTTCTGGACATAATCCTATAATTAAGGGTACTAAACAGAGCTGTGCTCTTTCCTCAATTCTGTTTGCTCTAGCCATTGAAATATTTTCTGCTTTAGTTCAATCACATCTAAACATTATTGACACTGACATTTTCAGATAAATTTCCTTCAAAATTATGTTGTTTGTGGCTGGCATTTTATCAACTCTTTCAAAAAGTACACTTGTTGAACTAGAATTCATAATTAGACATTTTCAACATATTTCTGGTCTTAATTTTCATCCATCTAAATAATTTAATATTAAATAAAAAGATGAAAATTCAGGTACACAAAAATCATATTATTGGAAATCAAGTATCTTCCCTGGAGTATTTAGTTATTACACTTAAGTCAAATATAGATGAAATAAATGTTAATTATGATAACATTATTATAATGAATCTTATCTCCAGATGGAATAATCTTATTATTTCCTTTGAAGATAGACTCAATTGATAAAGATGATTCTTTTACCGAAAGTGTTATGTTATTCAAGCCCTGTTTCTTTTACCTAATAAACATTATATTAAGGAAATAAATACTATAGTATTAAAATTCCTTTGGTTTCCAAGCAAACCTAAAAGAGCCCGTCATTATCATAATAGAACTTGTGATGTAGGGGGAATCAATTTAGAGATATTGATTCTTATAGCAAAGCATCAGTCTTTAAGATTATTTAAATTGGGTTGATTCTAATTATATTTCTAAATGGAAAACTTTACAACTATATCTTCTAAGAAATTATATTCTATTAGGTTTTAATAAAATAATCATTTTATTTTCTGGCATTATCTCTGTAATTTCATTCAGTGTAATAATCCCCCTCCTACAAGCTCTATTTATTTGAGTATTATTCTTAAAACTTTTAAGAATATAATCCTTTCCAACTTAGACATTAGATTTGGTTTGAATCTATAATTCCTCTTCATATCATCAGAATTTTTATAATAAAGTATATAGTCATATTATTAATTGGGAGTCTAAGAGTTTTAGATGTTGGCAACACTGCCTTAAAGAACTGAATGTTGAAGAATCTCAACAATGTATTAATGAATTCAACTTGGATTCCCAAGATCAGTTACAATTACAAATTGTAAGAATGCAGGCTCAAGTCCTATGGTTTTCTGTTTTAAATTCTCAATTTAAAGAAATTCCTAAGCTGATACATCATATTTTAATCATATGTAACCAATCAAAAATTGATCATTTAATTTCAAAACTTTATAAAATTTTAATAAAAAGTAAAATTTAAATAATACATATGTGGTGCAGTGGTTACTGTTGTTGCCTCACAGCAAGAGGTTCTCTGGTTCGCTTCTCAGCTGGGGTGCCTTCTGTAGTCTGCATGTCCTCCTTGCGTTTGGGTGGGTTTCCTCTCACATTCCAAAGACATGCATCTGGAACATTTCTCCCTGGGCCTTTGCTGAAAATGGACTCTGTCCCAGTTGGACTTTCCCCATAAATAAATGAGAAAAATAAAAAATAAATACATTTTGATATCACATTTTATTAGGTTATTCTTTTCATTGTAATGCTGAGCAGAAATTTAAAGTATCTTCTATTAAGCACTCCTCATGGTCTGTGTATTGGTTTATATTTTCTTGGAAATTCTTATATAGAGCATTTTTAACTCCAAATAAATTAGCTAAATTTAACAATAATGATGACAATCTATGTTGACGTTGTTTGGAAATATGTAATGCTGATATACATACTTTTTATGATGGCCCTTTAAAATATTTTGGTATAATATAAATAATTTCTTAAAAGTATTACATTCAGATAATTTTATTCTAAGTACACACTTGATTTTATTTAATATTTATGACTGTTGTGATTTGAAATGTGTTAACTTTTTTCTTATGGATCCTCCTTGCAGTTGCAAGGAAATGTATTACTAAAGAATGGAAAACCATAAGAATACCATCAATTAATGTCTTTTTGTGTCTTCTAAAAGCTGCAGCCATAAAAGAGTCTAAAATAAAAGAACAAAGAATTCCTCCTAGATCATTTACAAATGATCCCTGGTTGAAAGTGACAATTCTTATTAACTTTTATTAACAAAATCTTCACTCAGAAGATAAAAGTAATTAAACAAGAAGATGACAAAAGACAGAATGATTAATCTTTTAATGGAGCATTAAACAAATTTGTTTTTAGAACGTATGCCTTTTTATATAGTTTTTGTTTTTTTCTTTGCAATTTCATTATTGTTATTAAAATATTTATCATTTGGAAATTAATAATAAAAGATTCTTGAGTAAAAAAAGTGTAATTAATCATAGTCCACTACATCATTCCACCAGTGATGAAGAGACTTTATTTAGTTTGTTTGTTAATGGCTCAGGGGCAGTTAATGATATTATTAACAGTACTAAATGAGATATTTCATGGAGGACACATATTGTCATAAAAATTGATGATGAATAAGAGGTGATAGAAGAAAAAATTGAGAGTTAGAGTCTTTTAACCCTCTGTAATATTGATACTAAATTAGGGAAACAACCTGTTGTGCCACTTGGTCAAATTTGTCTCCATTAATTGACCTTTTTTTTTATTTTGCTAACTTGTCCAAAGATAGTGTAATTTAAGAGATTATTATATTGAGTAGGAGTGTGGAAGGGTTGAAGGTCCCTGCATTTCAGTATAGGGTGCTTATCTTCACTTAAGCTACTGCTATTAGTTTTAATTTTGTGTCTGTGTATATACCAGATTTTGATGTAGTGCTCCACTATGCAGAAATGCCATAGTTAATGCTACCAGAACTAAAATGTTAGTTACCTGTATTTGAAAATTGCTGTCACATATTATACTTCGAGACTGTGGTGTATGAGGCATTAATTATATTAAACTATGACAACGGCAGGGCTTAGAGGAAAACATGTTTACAGCATAGGATGTCTGTAAGGCCATTGATTCTGTGAATCTGCCTAGAATATTCAGAATTGGATTGATGTATGCTTTTGCTGCTGACAGTTATCACTTATAAAATCAGTGTTGCAAGGTAATGGTCAGTGGGTGGTTAAGCAGAAGTTTTAAGTCAAGACGTGCTGCAGCCAGGATGTCCACTCAGACCTACCACATTCACATTATATACCAATGCATAGTATCATTGGTTTTGTGCAGAATTTATCAACAAATAATTGGAACAATTTAAGTGTCACTTCTGAGACAGTGGATGATTAATGGAGGATACTGCAGAAATGGAACATAGTTTCAGTGCTATGAATGATTTCTATTGTAATGATTTCCATTGTGTTGCCTAAATGCTTGCTTTAGCCCACCCTTTAGAAACTGCTACAAATGTTTTTTTCTGCTTTTTGGATAGATAGAGTGAACCCAGCTAATAAAAGCAGTACTACATGCAGACAGAGAAGTGGGAAGAACTTCCATATCTAATCCAGGGCTGTTTTTTTTTCCTGAAGCAGATATACATCAGTGGATTGATGAATGTATTTTGCTCTTGGAATGAATGGACGAAAATATTTTTTTCTTATTTATAGTCCTAGCTGGTAAGAGAAATATAAATGAACAAAAGACAGTTGTTCTGCTCGGCCCAAAATAGAATAAAGAGTTTGACAAATATTTTAGGTCACTGGAAATTAACAAGCAGATTCTACAAAATCATTTGAGCCTTTTTAATCAGAAAATATTGAAATGTATATTTGTCAGCAAAACAAAGGAAAGGGGAACAGTGATGACTGTTGATACAGGGTATTGAAGGTAAGCCGTACAACTTTGTTTGGATCTGGCTACATAGAATTTTGCTTGTAAATGGCAGTTTGAAATATAAGGTACACAGCAAACACTTTCATGTAAGACTCCAGTGTGAGGTGACTGGAAACATGCAGCATTTTATGAATATTTCAAAATTTTGGGTTTGTAGGAAAATCTTGGGCAATTAATGCCTTAGACTTATTGTTTACTATTGTAGATTGATGGTGTAGAAAATGAAATGTATATTTATATAATGCAGCTTTTCAAGCAGATGATATCCGTCCGTTCATCCACCATCTCTTTTCCCATTAGTGTCACTTCTTGTAAAATCATCTAAAGCCAAGATTCTTATTGCTGGGTGGCTGGCCTTGCTGCAGTTGCTCTAGATGAGATTAATAGATGATATAATAGATGCTATATTAGTGTATTTTATGAAAATATGTCAAACTACCATTTATTTGGATTTATGTTGTTTAGCTGTTTTATTATTAAAGTTGCAGTAGACTTGCATAGTTGCATATTAGCTGCTTATGATTTGAGCATATTAATTGCTTTCGTAAGCTTTTTTTAGAAATTATTTATTTTTTGAATGTTCAGTATTCAGACTTTTATGATAGTTAACTCAATTAATGCTGTTACTCTTTATTCAAGATTTTGACCGGAGTAATGGGTTGCTCTGTACTGAAGCATTTTAAGCACCGCCTGGAAACACAGCCGTGAAGAAGCAGATGGGAAATAAGTACAATAAACACTGAGGTCATATTTAACCCCCCCCCCAAAAAAAAATAAATAAATAAAAAACAGAAGTTAAAATACAGTGTAGCATCAGTTGGCTTACAATGTTGGGCAGACCTTACAGAACCATAGCCATGTCCTATATGCCACCCTGGGCAGTTCCCCAGACTAATACCTGCCAACCCAAGGCTGAGGATCAAAAAAGAGAGAGTGAGAGAAGTAAAAAGAATGAAGGTATGGTTCTGTTGGTTGAAGGCTGTGAGTATGAGCAATTCCACAGGCTAGAAATGTGAAAAGGAAACTGGCGACACCAGATAATGTTCGCAAATCAGTTTAATTGAGCACTTTTATCTTACTAGATTTCAGACTTCCTCAGAATAGTTACATTAACAAAAAGTCACAATTTATATACAAACTCCTGCCCCCCCCCCCCATTGGTTATTTCATTATTTCAGACATGGCCCACTTTTTTTTTTAAAGCATATAGTAATTCTAAAATGCAATAAACTGTAACTCCAGTAAAAATAAAAATACAAATGCAAATTCTTGTACCTTTATTCATTATAAACACATACATTGTTGTCATAAAAAATAAGCAGATTTTAATTTTAAAAAGGAACTTAACGACAAGCTGACCAATGGGAGGCAGGAGTTTGTGTATAAATTGTGACTTTTTGTTAATGTAACTATTCTGAGGAAGTCTGAAATCTAGTAAGACGAAAGTGCTCAATTAAACTGATTTGCGAAAAGTATCTGGTGCCACCAGTTTCCTTTTCACATTTCCAACCTGTGGAGTTGTTACTTCTTTGTGTTACTAGTTTGAGCAATTCCTTTATACAAGTTAATTTGTTGACTTCTCTCCAGACGTTTCTTAGGCTTGTGAAGTTTGTACTTTATTACAAAGATGTTTAACTTTTGATGTCTGATAGACTTTTTTCCAGCCTGGTAAAAGAGGGAAAAAGTAGGAATTGTGGTCTTTGGGGACTCTTGTAGTAAACTTTTTTTTCTAGTCAGTGCCATTTTGTTTAAGAGGGAAAGATCTAGGATCATCCATGGTAGGTAGTTGGCTTTATGTGGGTGCAGTTTTTGAGGATGATAATGGTTTTGGGAACTGATAAGGGAAAAATAAAGGGAATTGTGTTTTCATTAACATTAGACATATTATAATACATGCTAGTTTATGCTGTTGATAGCATTAGTGGTATCGAGTATGTTTACTGAAGAACTTTTTTGTATGTGTATGTTTTGTATGACTTAAGTGGTGATTATCTTAAAAGTGAAACTGCAAAAAAGCAAAGCTGGGCATAGTAAATTACCCAAGGAGGGCTGATTATAAACTGCACAAATAGGAAAATGAGCTTTATGCATTGTTGCAGGATGGTGGTGGGGTGATAAATGTATATATATATATATATATATATATATATATATGGAAAAAGGTTTCAAAGGTTAAAGGAGAATGAAAAATATGTTGATGAGAAAAGTAAACGTTATGTCAATGCTTAGGAAAATTAGTATGTTTATGAAGGATGGGAATATGACAAGCGTGAGCGCAGTTAGAAGGGGTTATGTGTGGCACAGCTTTATCACAGCCATAAAACAGAGCACTCTTCCGCTGAATTCTCGAAGGAATGTTTACAATTTTAATGAGTATAAGATGCAGCATGTGTGCAGTGTGGCACGTCTATCACATTTATTTTTATTTGTACTGGAAGATTGTGGGTAGAATGTGATCTGCATACGTTTTATGTAATACAGTTGATCATGTGGCTGATCTGTTTCACATTGTGCCATAACATATGTCAAACTGCTTGTTAGATCTTATGCTGTTTAGCTTTCTGTACACTTGAAGATGTGTTGTATTGAGTGTTATATTTTATGTGCATTTTGTTGAATGGATAAAAAAGTGACTGTAAAAGGATTAATGTGGGGAACAGAATGATTTTTCTTGACTTAAATTTCATGATGATGTCTGGTCGTTATTGTCGAACTGCTTTGGGTTACCACTAGTTACCTTGTAATTACAGGTCAGCTGTCATGCCACTAGTTGCCAAATCTTAAAACCTTTGATTCTTTTTACTTCTGCAAGTTGGTGGTGATTGTTCTGCTTGGAGGTTGTTAGCATCTTTTTGAATGAAGGACTCTTGGCATGCTAGTTAGATGCCTCAGTAATGTAAAACAGATGGCAGCAATGCAAGTTGTCATTGACTTTACTATATCAAATCTGAAGCTATGTGCTGTACATCAGCATATGTTATCAGGTGGTGTTTCCAAAAAGTATCTGCCCTCAAGTACTCCCTACTTCACAAACAATTACAAAAGTGTTGTTAAAGGTTATTCAGATTACATGGTATTTGGAGTAGTTTGCAGTGAGATAATAAACCTGGGACAGTGATCTTCAGGGCAGTGAGTGAGTGTGGCAGAAGTGATGCATCACACAAGTTTAATTGTAAAGAAACAGAGTCTCACAACTACTTGATAGCTTAAACAACAGAATGGACAGATAGTCTGAACAGAGTGAAGAATGAAGAAATATCCAAGCTCGTTACAGAGGTTGAAAGGGGTTTGATTAAATTAAAACCTATGCATTGGGGCAATGTTTATTTCTGAGAGAGTATTTCTGGTGTAAGAGTTTATGGAAGGTTAAGAATAACAAAGAAACAAACTAACCAAGCCTGAGTTTCTTAAAGAATGGAATAATAGTAATGAAGAATCTGTTTTTTGTTATATGATATTTCTTATACAGTTTAATGAAGAATGGATCATTTCAATTAATCAGAATATTGAGATTACTTTTTAAATTGAAGTGCTTCTGGCCCATGATTTTAAAAGACTGAAGGTATTTGTTTGAAATGTAACAGAAAATAATGTGTTCAGAGAAAGAAAATATAGACAGTTTTAAAAAGATTTTAGAGGTTGACATTTTTAAGAAAGCAGAAGCTAATGTGGTGTTAGGTGCATCTAATTCCACGAGTACGAATGTATCTGTTGTAGACAGCGCTAAAATATGGATTTTTTAGGAGTTCTGCAGTTTGTCAGCAGGTGGCATTGTTCACAAACAGAGGAATGTTTTATTAGAAGTAGAATCATTGCAACATTTTTTTCAGAGGAAACCCACACAGTAGTAGAATGAAAAGTAGTGGAATCAGGGGCCTTACCGCCATCAACTGCAATCCAACAATAATTACCAGAATGCTCAAAATTGGGGAAGCAAAGGTTCATTAGGCAGTATCAGTGACAGATAATGATGCATTATCAAAAATAACAGCTGTTGAACCATGAGAATCATCCCTTCATGGTTGAGCAGATGAAACGTGTTGAGACACTCAACCCCATTTACAACTGGCATTAATTTCCCCTGGTTCTGACAAAGTAAGACTTTTTTTCAAATTTTCAGTCTGTCTAATTACACCTCAACTGAAGATCAACTTAATGTTATTCATAAGGATTTGGATTTCATAGCAGTTAGGAGGGGTGTCCATTTTAGATGCTGTGAATTTGAGTAAAATGTACAGAAGAACAATTCATTTGGCTATGACGTTTTTTGATATGATTAAGAGGCCTTTAGAAGCTTGTACTTTTCACAAACCTAGAGTTTAGACATAGAAGTTTTGAGAGTATGTGTGAAAAAGAGATAAGGCATATTCTTCCCAAACCGGCACCAAACAAACAGTATAATTTAGCAGCAGGTGAGAAAGAAGCCAAAAATGTCTTCAGAGGCATAAAAGTGTTACACCCAATGAAGGCTGACAAGGGGGTGGTCTTGTGTAAAGGAATGAAATGCCTATGAGTTTAGAATGTTGGAATTATTGAATGATGATAAGGTTTGCCAAAAATGTTGAGTTTATTGACATTTGTTCTATATACAGCTACATAAATGGAGTGATTGAACAGTTTTTGATGGAAGGATGAGTCGGTGAAGATTTAGCTGTATATTTCAACTTTGAAATTCCTAGAATTCCTACTTTGAAATTCCTAAGATTCATAATTCTTATTCCAATCCCCCCTTTAGACATACAGTGGGTGATGGTGGCTCAAAAACTGAGACTTTTGCAGTTTTCATTGAACATAAGTTCATATGTGTATACTAGGCTAACAACTACCAAGCCCTTTATAAGTCTAGTTGTGCAGACCAATTCTAACATTAAACATGCTGTTTAAAATATTCCATCTTTTATTTTATATTCTGTTTACTTTGTGAATAAATTAAAAGATTTTCAGGTTTCACAGGATGACATCTTGATGACTGTAGATTTATAGGCTGCATAGTGTTATACCTCATAACTTGGGCTATTTCTATCTTATTTGAGAATGTTTAAGAATTGTGTTATTTAATCTTTTTTTTTTTCTTTTTAAAGATGCCTGTTTCAAGTAAATAACTGGAGTAGCTATAGTAGTAGCCCTGGCCCCCAGCTGTGCTAATCTGGTTGTTGCTCAGTGGAAGTATTGAAAGTTTATTTACATCCTTTGTTTAACTTTGTTAACAAATACTTTCATTGTATTAATTATATGTTTTTGTGTGGAGTGTTTCCTCACAATGACTTGATTTTTTTTCAAAACTTTTTGATAAAATCTGCAGAATTTTTAGAGTTTCTTACAAAAAAATTATCTTTTAAGGTTTAATTATTTTTAAATATATAGAAAATTGTTGTTTTGGTGGAAAGTTTTATAGGAAAGAGGTTTCCAATAATTTTTATCAGAATTTTTGCTGCATGCATCCCATTCACACTCAAAAAATGTGGCTAAATGATAAATGGTACATGTAAGTAGGTTAACAACTAGTGATGATGAATTGTTTAAGAAAGTTGAGGTATTTAAAAGTATGTTTTTATCAAGGGGCTATCCAGAGTCCCTTATACAAAAATTGGAAGATGTTATTAATGGCAGGAAATCTGTATATATGCTGTTATACCTAGATTAGGCAGTGAGGAATTTCTACATTTTGAAAATGCGCCCATTTATTTGATTATAATAAGCGTAGGTTAGTTTTGATGTTTAGTTTAGACAATGGGATTATTAGTGATGGTTTCCAAGTGCTGGGATATTTTGTTAACTTATTCCCTAGACTGAGAAATTGTTGGAGATTTTCCTAGAATTTGTTAATAAGAAACATTTCAGCCCTAAAGAATTTGTTGAGGCCAAAAATTCTAATTACTCAGGGAAGAGTGTGAGGGGCACCTTTGCCTGTAATTCATGTAAGCAGTGCAGGGTTTTGGCCAATGCTCCATCATTTTTTGTTCCAATGCACAAAGGACCTATGGAGCTCTAAGTTATTTTAGCTGCATATCTTTTTAAGTTGATTTATGTAGCCTTCTGTATTTCCTGTGAGGCTTTATGCATTGATGTAGTAGGAGGATTTATGTGCATTCTTATGTGGTAGATAATAGGAATTATAAGAATGTGCTATGCAAACATTTTGTTAGCTGTCAGAATTTTAAGAAGTTTATTTTTTTATGTTTAGGAATATGTGCAAAAAGATTATAGAACATTTTTTGGAAGATGAATTAAAGTCCAACGAATATTCTTGGGTGGGGTGCTTTCTGTGCAGAGTCTGCATGTCCTCCCTGTGCTGATGTGCGTTTCCTGCGGGTGCTCCGATTTCCTTCCACATGAATTGGACACTCTAAATTGACCATAGGTGTGTGTGCGCATGTGAGTGTGTGGTATGGAAGAATAGCCATTACATGGCTAACCACCTGGTTGTCACTTTCCAGGCTCTGGATTCTCAGCCCCCTGCTCCTAAAAAAACAAATGGGTTTTATAAGGTGCCTGATGATTACAAGCTACTTTACAAGGATCCTTCTGCTGACCCTTCTTTTATTTCTGTTTCTTCTGACAATCCTTCTAAGCTTTTACCTTCTACAAAGTTGCTCCCCCCTGACAAAGACAGCAGAACCATGGAGATATTGGGTAAAAAGGTGTATGCTGCTGCTACCCTGGCCTTTCGGTTTATAAAGTATCAGTCCCACATGACCAGGTTTTTTTGGCTCTTTTCTCTCAGGCTTTTCAAGTTATTTCAGACCTGCCTGACACTTTGGGGAATAATTCAGCTTTTTCTTTATTAGGGTCTTTTTCTCAAGTAGTTTGACATTCCATTAAATGCAGTTATGATGCAGCTGATGCCTTTTTTAGGGCTGCAGCCTTTGTTTTTGTATTGAGAAGATATTCCTGGCTTTGCCTTAAGCCTTTGCCTGATGATATTAAAGCTAGGTTGATGGATGCCCCCCCTAGAAAATAAAAATCTCTTTGGCTCTGCAACTGCTGAGCTTTTTAAGTCTCTTCAGGAGAAGGGTAAGGCTGTGTAGGAATTGAAACATATTTTTGCTTCCCCTGTTCCCAAATTTCAAAGGAATTATCCTAATAAGCCTGCCTTTGTTCGTAGACAGTCTTGCCTTACTCCCAAGGGTAGAACAGGTGGTAGAAGGGTTCTTCCTGCTAAATCTACTCATATTATTGCATCTCAAAAGCTTCCTTTTTTAGACAAGCCAGGCTCTGTCTGATTGTTTCTTTTCACCACTCCTCAGTCTTGTTCCTCTTTCTCTTCATCATTCCTTTTCTCTTCCAATTTGGTCAAGGATCACTCATGTTTCGTAGGTTCTTGCTATCCATTCGTCCGGGGTATTACATGGTATGGAAATCCCTTCCCCTTTCAGGCAGTTCTTGGCTCTTCAAAAGGGGAAGATGTTATGTAGTCCAATCTCGCCTACATTCTTACCTGTGGGTTCGGAGCTGAATATCGGCTCCAACTCGGCCAAACTTTTCTAGCTCGAAGTCTTTCTATTGGCTGGACTAAGATGGTATCCCATACTGCATTGCTCTGTATCCCCAGATCTCGTTTGCCGCTCGTGTAGCTCGGACGTGGTCTCTCTCCTGGCTGTGGCTAAGTACCTTTTTTCTTCTTGAGAGAATTTAGTACAAACAAAAGCTATTTTAATAGCTATTCCTTGTTTGGTGTTATTTGTGAAATTTTTTCGGGTTGTGTGTGATTGTTTTTCTTGGTATCCCACTAGCTGTTCCAACGGGCTAGGCCCGTTTCAGTTAGAGGACCTAGTCTATCCCCTTGCTTCCCTGTTTTCTAACTTCTGGTCTAAAACTGTTTAAATTAGAGGTTTTAGTCTTAGTTCCCTTCATGTGTGTACTACTGCTGGTCTAAAACCATTTAAATTAGAGGTTTTAGTGTTAGTCCCCTTTGTGTGTGTCTGTATCTGAGGATTGTTTTGTTAAAGTTGGTTAGTGGTAGTTTTTTCCTGCGCTCAGTGTGGTGTAAGTTGTGACTATTTTTCTCCAGTCGGTTCAGTACCTGTGATCTTTTGTCTTGGTGATTGTGGTAATTTCTTAAGATGTCTAAAGATTCGAAGGAGCACAAGCCCTCGGGCTTTAAGAAATGCTCAAAGTGTGGCTATAAAATGTCCATTACCGATGGACATTCAGTATGTGTTTATTGTCTGGGAGCAATCCATCTGCAGGAGTCTTGCAGCTTCTGTCATGCATTTAGTCCCAGGGTACTAGAGGAAAGAAAGAATAAGTTAATTCTGAAGGGACTTTTGAAACCCTCGTTCGAAGATGGTCTGGAATCTGCTTCCAGCTCTAAACCTAGATCCACAAAATCGAAAAAGAGGTCTCCGGCTCCTTCAGTCTCCTCGGAGCCACCAGAGAAAGTAATTAAATTAGCTTCGACATCCTCAGCTCCACTGTCCTCGGGGCCACAGGAAGTGTCGGTGATGATGGAACCGGAATCGGCTCCAATTATATTGGAATCTATTCGGAGCCGATCGCCTAGTATTAGGCAAGTATCACCTGAGAGGAGATCTCAATCTCCCTCCCTGTCCTCCAAATCCTCCAGGACACTATCGGATGTGGATGTCGATAGGGTGGTGCAGGGACTCCTTCAGTCACCGGTTTTGGCTAAATTGTTCTCGGCTCCGTCCCAGTCGGCTCCGGAGCCCATCCTGCAACCTACTTCGATTCTTCCTCCTCCGGGCACATCCCAGCCTTTGGAGCCAGAGTGCTCAGCTCAGTGTGATGTTTCCAGGTCGGTTCCGATGGCCCCTCCTGGCTTATCGGTACCGACGTCAGCTCCAACCCCGTCGGTGCCGTCCACAAGATTCAGGACTCGGGATTCTTCAGTCGGGCCCGAGAGAGAGGCCTCAGGACATCTTTCGGTTCCTAGTCTCCCTGTCGGTGCTTCGGTGTCATGGCCTCGGAGGCTGGTCGGTCTTCAGATTCGGGGGGGCCAGCCTTTGAGGCCATGCAGAGTGCGCTGGCCAGATCGTGAGCGACATCATGCGGGTCGGTCATTCTGTCCCCTACCACTCCAGTGCGGGTCTCTGATCACCACCTATCTTTAGACAGCGGAGCCCCAAGGCCTCAGGGTACCCCCACAAGTGGTCCCCAAGTTTCTGAGGGCCCCTCAGAGTGTTTGCCTGAGGAGCCCCTAGAAAGAAAACATGCAAGAGGAAGCACATAGACTCCCAGGATGAGTCTCTCACCTCAGATACTGACCTAGAGGAATCGGAGGGGTCCCCCAAGTCATCATCTGAGGATGTTTCTTTCTCTAACATCCTAGAGATATTGAATCAAAGAGGTGACTGGACATCCAAAGCCCCCTCCGAGGAGAAGCCGGTCTTCCTGAAGGCCTTCGGTGCTCAGCCCTCCACCTCCTGGGTGTCCCCACCCTTCAACGAGCTCCTGGATTTGATTTGTCGGAGGGTGTGGGAGAACCCTGATTCTGTGGAACCTGTCCCCAGGAGACCCAATAAATTTCTGTCTGCTCCCCCAGGTAAGGAATTTTTGTCCAAGGGAGTCCCTGTGGATGCCATGGTGGTGGCAGCGGCCACCCAGAAAGAATTAGCCGAGACTTCTTCCTCCGTCCATCCTCCTAAAAAGGAGTCTAAGACCATGGACTGGTATGGGAAGTGTACCCTCTCTTCAGCGACCTTTACCTTACGGTCACTGAACTACTTATTTCACTGTACACGGCTCCAGAGAGATCTCCTCAAGGAGCTTGGAGATACGCTCATGGGTAACGTTTCTGAGGTGGTGGCCCAGACGGTTAACACCCAGATGTCTACCCTCAATTCCATCGTTAACTCCTCCATGAGGCTGATTTCATATGCAGCCGAGGGAGAGAGTAGGGCAGCAAGCTCAGGAGTCGCCCTTAGGAGGCAGGCCTGGATGCGCCTTTGTCATTTCGCGGAGGCCTTCAAGTCTTTATTCACCGATGCCCCCTTTGATGGTTCCTCTTTGTTCGGAACCAAGGTGAAAGACACCCTCACCAGGTGCGAGCAGGAGGGAAAAACTCTGTCTGCTGTAGGGCTCCGTTTTTCCCCTCCCTCTAGGCCTTATCCCAAGGCCCAGAGGGGTGGAAAGATCTGGTTCAAAAAATCACAGAGGTTTTTTTCCCAGTGCACAAGGTGAGCCCCCCTCCAGAGGCAGAGGAGCGGGAGGTTATTCAGGAAGACTCCGCCCTAGAGGCAGAGAAGGTCCCCACAACTCGGGAGACCGTGACTCCTTTCACGGTTCTCCCTACCGTCGCTCCTGATGGGAGGCCCGACTGTGCGTTTCCGGAGCCAGTCGGGGGTCGAATATAGTTATACCCGGAGGCCTGGCGAAACATTACCTAGGGCCAATGGGTTTTACGAATAATTTCCGGAGGTTATATCATCCCCTTTTCATCAGATCCCCCTCCAGTCAGGAAAATCCCGGATGTTCCACCCAGTCAAAGGGATTGTGCAGCTTCAGAGGTTTCAAAGCTGCTAGAAAAAGGACCCATCCAGCATGTCCCCTTAGACCAGATCGGATTAGGGACTTACTCAAGATTCTTTTTGGTGCCGAAAAGAACAGGGGACCTGAGACCCATATTGGATCTCAGCCAATTGAACAACCATGTACAACAGTCCAAGTTCCATATGGTCACATTGTAGTCAATTCTCCCATTGTTGGGAAAAGAAGTATGGATGTGCTCCATTGACCTCAAGGATGCTTACTACCATATCAAAATGGACAGGGCATCCAGGAGTCACCTACGCTTCCGGCTGGGAGCCAGTCATTTTCAGTTTCGAGCCCTGCCCTTTGGTCTCACCACAGCCCCCAGGGTGTTCACCAAATGTATGGCGGTGGTGACGGCTCACCTGAGACGTCAAGGATTCCAAGTGTTTCCTTATCTGGACAACTGGCTCCTCACTGCCATCACCAGGCATCTACTAATTCAGACCAGGGACGCCACCATCACTCTCTGTCAGCAGTTGGGCATAACATTGAACTGGGAAAAATCTGCCTTGTTGTCCTCACAGCGTGTCATTTTTATAGGTGCAGAACTAGACACTGTTCAAATGTGGGCATTTCTACCACGGGAAAGAATCAGAGCCTTACAGCAACAAGTTCACACCCTGCTCCCTCTGAGAAGAGCGAAGGCAAGATGGGTTCTCCAACTCCTGGGGACTATGGCTGCGACAATTATGTTAGTCCCTCTAGCAAGATTACATATGAGGCTTCTTCAATGGCTCCTCTTTGCTCAGTGGTCTCTCCAAAGGCTTCCACTTTCTCACCCTATTTTTACTCACGGACAGGTGCAAACAGGAACTCAGTTGGCAGCTTTGCACCAACAATCTGGACAGGGGGAAACCCTTCGCTCCGCCTCCCCCGATTGCCACGGTGACCACGGATGCCTCCCAGATGGGGTGGGGGGGCATTATCTAGGCAGGACAGTCCAAGGCACGTGGCAAGAGCACAAGATACATTTGCATATCAACGTCCTGGAGATGAGAGCTGTGCTACTTGCATTGCAGGCACTTCAGAGCTTTCTCCCCTCTCGGGACTATTGTAATCCACTCGGACAATATGTCAGTGGTGTGGTATCTGAACAAGCAGGGAGGGAGGAACCAAGTCTTACCCTCTGTGCAGAGAGGCCATGCGAGTGTGGCAGTGGGCAGTGTCTTCCCAACGTTTTCTGGTGGCAACGAACATTCCGACGAAGTCCAACGTGATCGCAGACAGGCTAAGCAGAGCTATTCTGATGCCTTACGAGTGGTCCCTGAACCGTCTAGTTGCGGAACGGATCTTCCGCAGATGTGGTCAGCCTTGCTGCAACCTTTTTGCCAGCCCTCTCAATGCCAAATGCAGCAGCTACTTCATGTTGATCTCCCCTCAGGGGGAGTCACCCAGCAAATGGAAGAGATTTTCAATCTGGGCTCATACCGAAGGGATTGACCCTTACACAGCTCCAATTGCTTCTGTTTTGGAGTTCTTGTCTATGCTTTTTCGTCAGAGCTCAGCATCCGCCACCATAAAAGTCCAATTGGCAGCGATTTCTAACTTTCATGTTGCTAATGAGCCTAGTCTGATGGCTCACAGACTCTGTAAGGCTTTCCTGAAGGGCACTCTGTTACTCCGTCCTCCTGTTTCGGAACCTATCATGCCTTCGGATTTAAACTTTGTTCTACAGGCTCTTACTTCACCACCCTTTGAACCTGCAACTACTTGTGATTTAAAATTCTTGACCTGGAAAACTGTCTTTATAGTAGCCATCACATCAGCCAGATGCGTTTCAGAGATTCAAGTTCTTTCTATAAAACCCCCCATACTTGATTTTTCATAAGGACAGGGTTTCTCTCAGACCGAACCCTTCCTTTCTTCCCAAAGTGGCGTCTATCACTAATCTTAATCAATCTATTGAGTTGCCAGTGTTTTTTCCCCAGTTCTCAAACAAGGCAGAATTTAAATTTCATCAATTGGATGTACACAGACAATTACGTTTTTATCTGCACAGAACCAAAGATCTCAGAAAATCTGATCAGTTGTTTGTTTCCTTTTCAGAAAACAGAATTGGGTCTCCTGCCTCCAAAATCACTCTGTCCAGGTGAATATCCAGTTGCATCTCTTTCATTTATTCTTCAGGGGGTAAAGATCTACCGTTCCCGGTCAAGGCTCACTCTACTCGGTCTATATCTACATCTACAGCCTATCAGGCCAGATTGTCTATGGATGATATTTGTGCTGCGGCTGCTTGGGCATCTCCTCACACTTTTGTTACTCATTACAAGTTGGACGTGGTATCTAGGGGAAGGTCTTCCTTTGGTTCCACAGTGCTCAGGAGTATTTTCCACTAAGCCTCCCAGGATTTAGGTGCTGGGGACGCTGTCCCACGGGTAAGAATGTAGGCGAGATTGGACTACATAACATCAACAAGTTATGTACTCACCATAACGTTCGATGTATGTAGTCCATCTCGCCTCACATTCTTACTGACCCCCCCCACCTTCCCCCTTCCTGGAGGATCTGGAGGTTAGGACTGGTTTTCAGAACTTCCTTCACTCTTGGTTTGTTCTTCCTTTCCTTGGGTGTTGTTATGCATGGAGTATGAGTGTTGGTGTTCACAGCAAACTAGATCTGGGGATATAGAGCAATGCAGCATGGGATACCATCTTAGCCCAGCCAATAGAAAGACTTCGAGCTAGAAAAGTTTGGCCGAGTCGGAGCCGATATTCAGCTTCGAACTCACGGGTAAGAATGTGAGGCGAGATGGACTACATACATCGAACGTTATGGTGAGTACATAACTTCTTGTTATTTTACTCCAGAATGTTTCTGGTTCCCAGGGAAGAAGGCACCTGGAGACCCCTTCTGTATCTCTCTCAGCTCAACAGCTTTTTGATGGTTCCCGCCTTTTGAATGTTATCCCTTCACACCTTGTTTCCTTTTCTACTTATTCAGGCTTTCCTAGTTTCTCTAGATGTCAAAGATGCCTGTTCACATGTCCTTATTCATCCCCTTTTCAAGAAGTTTTTACATTTCTCTATGGTTTCCTTACATTTTCAGTTCTCTGCTTTGCCTTTTGTCTCTCTAATGCCCCAAGAGTCTCCGCCTCACTCCTGTGATTAATTTTTGCAGAATAATGGGAATACAGATCTTTTCTTATCAGGACAACTTACTCATTCAGGCTTTCTCTTTGGCGACTTTGCTTCAACATTTTCACTTTGCTATTTGCCTCCTGCAAAGCGTAGCGTTTACAGGGAACTTCTAAAAATCATTCCTAACTTCTTCTCAGGATCATGTTTTTTCTTGGATGCAGGCTGTAGACTCTTCCAGTGCTGGATTCCATGCCTCCTCACAAGGCTTTTGCTCTCATTGCTTTCTTTCACTCCCTTCCTGTGGTCTCCGTTACAGCCTGGGAGTTTCTAAGGGCTCTGGGATGCATGGCCACCACCATTCCTGTGCTTCCTCTGGCCAGGCTTCATATGAGAAAGCTCCAGTGGCTCCTAAAGTCAATCTGGCTTCAGCATTCTCATCCTTTGGATTTATTGATTTCCCTTCTCTCCTATCTCAAGCTGGAACTTCAGTGGTGGATTCATCCGTTGTCTTTTAATCCAGGGCTTCCTTTTCAACCTCCAGTTGCCATTCAGGAACTCTTTTCAGATGCCTCAGATGCGGGTGGGGGGCCTTCTTCGGTCATATGAAAGGTCAGGGCCTTTGGTCTGTTTGTCAGAAGAAGGACCATATCAGTATGAAAGAGATGAGAGCTTTTCTGCTGGCTCTTCAGGCTTTTCACTCTCTTTTCCGTACAGGCCCCTCAAAGTCTTCACAGACAATACCACAGTGATGTGGCACACGAACAAGCAAGGGGGGGGATACTTCTAACCTCTTGTGCAGACTAGCTCTTCAGGTTTGGGATCCAGTTGTGCAATATCAGGTGACTCTTTAGGCAGTTTATATTCTTTCAGATCAAAACTTTGTGGCAGATTCTCTGAGCAGGTCCATAACACAGACTCACGAGTGGATGCTTCACAGAGATGTGTTTCTGGACATTGTCCACCAGTGAGGTATTCCTCAAGTAGATCTTTTTGCCTCCCCTCTGAACAGACATCCTCCTCTCTTTTGCACCAGAGACCCATGTCCTCTGGCTTGGAAGGTAGACATCCTCGCTTTTTCCTGGAAGGGGATGTTTATGCTTTCCCTCCCCTTCCTCTCATACCAAAGGTCCTGTTCAGGATAAAACAGGATGCTCCCAAAACCTTGTTGGTGACTCCCCTTTTGCCCAGACAGCATTGGTTCCCTCTTCTTCTGTATTTAGCCAAAGACAAGTCATCACAAGTTACCTCACAGGGTGGACCTACTCACATAAGACAAGGGGTTTCTCATCCATCCCCACCTGTCCACTCTTCAACTGACACTGTGGGTGATAGGGTTGTGATCCCTTTTAGACACTTTTTTTTCTGAGGATGTCTTTCGGGTTCTGCAGGAGGCCAGGAAATCCAGTACCAGGAAATCTTTTTTTATCCAAATGGAAGAGATTTTCTGTTTGGTGTCTTTCTCATAACCTGGATCCACTTTCTGTGGAAGTTTCTTTGGTTCTCTCTTATTTCTGTGAATTCCTCAGTGCTGGGTTGGCATACTCTTCTGTTAAAACCCACCTGTCCGCTATTTCTGCCTGTCTGCCTTTGATTCCTCCTTTGGCTTCTGGATTCGAGGTCAAAAAGCATCCTTCATATTAGTCCTCCCAGGAAGCCTATTCCTCCTTCCTGGGACCTTAATTTTGTTTTTTAAAAATTGACCCAGGCTCCTTTTGAGCTTGAAGCTTCATCTTTCTTACAGCATTGTTTTGGAAGACTGTTGTTCTTTTGGCCCTTACCTCAGCCAGATGGGTGTCTGAGCTGCAGGCCCTTATGGCTGTTCCTCCTTTTTTGTTTTTTTCATAAGGACAGTCTCTCTCTCTCTCTCTCTCTCTGTACTTATCCTTCTTTTATTCTCAAGGTGGTTAATGAGTTGTCTCTTAATGCATTCAGTTGCCCACCTTTTTCCCTTCTGCACAGTCTGCTAGTTTCTTAACACCTTGGATTTGCACCGGCAACTCAGATATTTAGATAAAATTAAAACCATTCATAAATTTGAACAGCTTTTTGTTTCCTTTCATCCTAGGTCTTTAGGTTTGGTTATTTCTATACAAACTATTTTCTCTTGGATATCTAAGGCCATTTCCTTTTGTTACTCATTTCATGGGAAACACCTTCCTTCCTCTGTTAGGGTTCATTCAACCAGGGCAGTGGCTTCTTCTGGTGCTTTTTTCAAAGGTTTGGATACTAACTCCATTCTTGAGGCAGCTACTTGGGCTTCTGTGCGCACTTTTACCAAGCACTATAAGTTGGATGTTGTTTTTGGGGCTAGAGCCGCATTTGCCAGAGCTGTCCTGCGTGGCTTTTGAGGGCTGTGCTGAACCTTCCAACTTTCTTCCTGAGGTTTTGTACTTCCCTATTGTAAGTAATACTGTAACAGTGATAGAGAAGAACATAGTACAGTTGTGTAAATTCTTACCTTAACAGTAGATGTCCTCTTCACTGTTGTAGTATTCACTCCCTTCTTCCACCCCATTTCTTTCTCCTTCTGGATGCACATGTTACTCCTTTCTCCTTGGACTGTTGTTCCTCCTGGGGCTGTTCAGTTCTGAGGATGCTACATCCATATATCACCATTATGCCCTACCCCATGTATACGTGTGATGTACAATGTCACTATTACAACATAAGGCTTTGGTATACTGACCGGACGTCAGGCTACCCTTGTCAGGGGATCCCTATTGTAAGGAATACTGCAGCAGTGAAGAGAAAGACATCTACTGTTATGGTAAGGTTTTACAAAACTGTACTTTCATGATGAAATAAACGGGTGTTCTGAGTAACCAGTGCCTTGCGTTCTTTTTGTTATTTCAGCTTATTTTTTTATATAAGTGTGAGTTGTATTTTTGTTTAAAATATCACATGTATTCCAAAACTGAAATGTTATGTAAAAAACCCAGCTTCATGTTTCTGTTTAGTGAGCTGTGGATACAGTAATTTGATATGCAGGGTGTATTGTGGTAATAATGTTTTTCTTTTTCAGTGTACTGTCTTTAAACTAGCATAGCACCCAAGATAAATGTGTACTAATGAGTGTAGAACTGCACGGTTGTTGATATATTATGGTTATATGGTATAGCTTGAGTATGACATATTAAAAGCAAGAAGGTCCACAAGAAACTAGGTCTTCTATACAGAAACAGTTTCTAACAAGAAACACCAAAGCAACTATCGCCCACACATACACCTCTCGTCAACTAATCCTATATGTCTTCCCAATACTAACCAACATCCACAAAACTGATATAAACAAACTGGAATCTTGTTACAATAATTTTGCCAAGTTTGGCACTGATGCGTCATACAGGACACATCACTGTACTTCTCTCAGACAACTAAAATGGCTAGAACTTCCTCAGTTGCTACACTTTAATCAGTTAACCTTTGCCCACAAAATACTGCATCGACCAGATAAAACCCCTGCTCTCCAAAATTTCATGCAACCTTGCACCACTTGTAGATCCCTCTTCTCCAGTAACAAACATCTCCTAGACATACCAAAGCTAACAGTTCATCCAGGGAGTCACTATTCTCCAACTTCCTTCCTAAAATATGGAATAAACTGCCAACCCCAATAGCATCCAACTGCTCTGTACTACAGTTTAAAAAACTCCTAAAAACACACTTAATAGACACTTGGCTCAGTCCTGGGTAGCCCTTACCTCAGTCTCTTCTAAATATTGCTCATTGAGTGTTATCTCCCACCAGTATCGAGCCTCAACTGTATCAGATCTTGCCCTCTCTTTCATTTAAATTATATATATTCATTTACGATGTGCGATGCAAATGTGTACTTCTAAAGAATTGTACTTCACGTCATTATGTAGCTGCTGTTGTGAATACTTCTGCAATTCCCCATGTTTATCAACTTCTGCTTTATTTGTAAATTTTGTTTACTGGAGCTTTTCTCCCCGGGCCTCTGCTGAAAAAGGACCTGTGTCCAGTTGGGCTTTCCCTGTAAACAAATGTAAAATAAATAAAAATATACTTTGTGCTCACACAGCCATCATGAAAGGGCAATCATGCTGAAACACTAAATCTTTTCTCACATGTTAGTCAAACAACCAATGTGTATATAGATAGATAGAAGATAGAGATATATTCATATATTTGCTTTTGTTTACTGGAAAAGTCCAGCTGGCTGAATTCCCCCTTTTTAGTGAAGGGCCCAGAGAGAGAAAAGCTCCAGAGTTACCAGGATTAAATAACATAGCATACATTACATATTGATGAGAGCTGACATGATAAAGGATTAAAGCATGCAGTATAAAAAAAAGTAAAATACAAGTCATTTTGTTGTATTTATTTATTTATTTTTTACATAGAATACATTATGTACAAATGAAATTAAAAAGCTTTTTTTTTACATTGAAAGGATACTGGATTAATAGTACCATTTAGATGGATTAGGATACAGTTTTTCATTAAAAGATGTGTAGGAGAATGAGGAGGTTTCCTTAGACAGGAAATATATATAAAGTAACTAATGAAGTATAAAATGTAATGGTCACCATGGTAATTTATATCATAGTGAGGTATCTTAGCCATTTAGGTACATGCATGCACGAACACACATACCTATGTGTGTTTATATATATATATATATATATATATATATATTTATATGTATAAATATTTGTATTTTAGCAAAAAATGTGCACTTTGTAGTAGAGAATGAGCATCACCATTGCTGAGACTGCAGATTCCCTTTGCATCTGCTTCAGGCTTTCCTGCTAATCATACTTTGAAATGTTGGACAGTGATGATGCTGTTTGGAGCTGTTCAATGATTTAAAGAGGCGATGATACAGAAGATGCTGCAAAATAAGGAATTGAGGTATGCACAATCAGAATCTACAAATACTGCAAGCCTCATGTCTGCCATAGAGAGCTGTTTTGGTGCATGGAGGCTACTTTTGAATCATGTATTTTCTTAGCTTTCTGTTTTTTTTTTTTTTTGTTTGTTTTTTTTACCATGCATGCTGACCAACAAGACTCACCTCACTTGCGCAGGGCTCATTCATTCCCTTTTGGCAGGAATTTTCCCTGGAATCTTGGTCCAGACTGTGCTATCGTTCAGGGATTGTTTCTTTGTGCTGTCTCTAGCATCCCAGCACTTAGAGTGCATTTTTAATGACCAAACCTGTTAACACATTGAGGGAACATTTAATCTGCAAAACTGTAGAGCTCCATAATGCTTTTCCCTTGGAATACATATATTTACACACCCATCTTGAAGGCTATTGCCTGACAGTGCAGGGTGAGGTTTACCCCGGGTATCACTTCTGTGTCACTGTTAGACAGAGGCACAGTATACTAACCTCGACAAAGGGCATAGCAAAATTAATTTAAAATGGGTGGCGAAAGCCAAACACACTCTGGCTAGGCTTATAAATGCCCTAGGGAAGATAGCCTAGTATGAACCTATGAACCTATAATAGTCTAACTGTGCATTGCCTCTCTTCCTATGAGAGCCCGTGGAAGCATGTGGCTGTCTTTAGCCTGCTTTCCCACCCCATCCCAGGATGAGCATGTCCATCATCTTCTGTCTCCTCCATCAGCCAACTGATCCACTAATCAAACTCTGGATATCTGGGCCATAGTCAGGGCTGGAGTACTGTAGCTGTAGCTTTGAGTTTCTCAACATGGAAACATGAAGTGTGAACCTCATGTTTCCTGAAGATATGCTTTAAATATGTCTGCTGCAGAGGTGCGCAATGTTAGATATGCACATTGTGAAGGTTACATGGCACAGTTTTTCTAGTGCAGTTTTCCTTAAAAAAGCAGTGAAAGGCTGCACCAACTGCTTTCCTGCCACATAATATATACACACACACACACACACACAAGAAGAAAACTTTATAGCTGAGGAGTTTTGGCCTGCTTTGTACAAGTTTGTTATTTTACAGGTTAAACTGGATGTTCCTTCTGATGTAGACTTCTGGACAAGGTATAAAATGTCATTAGATATGTAACTGATTCTTTCACGCATTTGTTCTTTGACATCTGATCTGCTGAAATTCCCATTTCAGAATATCATTTGTCTTAAGAGGTTTCAGTTATGTGCATAGTTTGCTAGCTTTCCAGGTGAACACTGTACATTTTACTTTACTGACTGTCTTACCAGGTTTTCCTATGTTTATGCACTTTTTCATGGGGTGGCAATTTGAGTCATGTTTAAGGGGCAGTTTTATATTAAGCATTCTTAATTATTTTCTATGGAATGGAGTCTGTCTGAGCCTGTATTTTTTTTCCTTAAGCTTGTGAAGTTTCATTGTGTAAGAATTTGTTACAAGATTTAGAAAGCTCATAACGTAACTATTGTCCATTTCTAAGATTCAGAAAGATTCTAAAACAAACAATTTGTTTGTATTTTAGAATTAACATAGTAAGTGTAACTAAAGAGAAATGCCAGAATAGTGAGTTTTGCATCAGCGGACAGGTTTTTCAGGTCCAGTGAGAATAATTACTAGTGTTCAAATCTTGTCTTATTTCACGAGAGCTGCCATCCTGTGGACGGTTGCAAGGGCTAATACCCTCAGATGATTCATTGAAAAGGAGCTAGCAAGAGTGGGGTCAGTAGTCAGAACCTCAGTTCAGCCATGAGGAGCTTATAGGGCTGAATTCCATCAAAATCACTTAGCCCTGCTATATTCTAGCTTTTTAAATTAGAAGCTTAAATTGTAAAGCAGTACAGTTAGTCCATTTTGTGTAAAAGTAGTGCAGATTACGCTCATTGCACAACTTATCTAAGAAATAGTGTATTTGTGTTTGTGTGTGTATGTATTGTGGGGGCATTAATTTGAACAAAGTTTTTGTTCATTTATCTAGCAAAAATGATGAGTGGGAACTGGATGACACTGCAAACACTCCTCACATTCACATATCATTTTTAACCCACAAGCAGGCATTAGCAAGCCCTACACATGTAACATACGCATTTGCTTTGTTTAGTACATCTCTCCTGTTTATTATCAGATCTCCTATAGTGATCCACTGCAGAGTTTGGCTTAGTTCACTGCTGTAGCTGGTTTCTGTGGGTCCCTGGAATCCGGTATGGAATACACACCCTGTCCTTTTCTCCACAGTAATATTTCTGTTTCTCATGGGTAGAGTATTTGTATTTAAGAGATTTAAAAGCTCACAACTACTTCCTCATTTCCCTCAAGAAGGAGGGCAGGCATACGACCTTTGCTTGTATCTTGTACTTGATGGAATTCTCTGTTGGAACAAGGTGCTAATGCCAATCCATTTATGGGTGGGTCATAATGTTTGTAGCGTTACTATTGGTAAGCCTAGGTGTGTTTGTTTTGTGTCAGTACTTTTTAGAAACAATATTCCGACAGAGTTCACTTGGAGAAAAGCAAGGAAAATTATGTTAAGCATTGCTGCAATAAAGAAAGATAAGTAAACAAGCCCAGAAAAAAATATTTTCAGCTTTTTGATGATATTTTTTGTCACTGTGGCTGAATAAAGCAAACCAATAAATGAAGTTGTAAAACCATTTCTATATATGTATTTTGCACTATGAAAGTAGTTTTACCTTCTTAAATTTAAAAGAGCATGGCTTCTAAAAAACATGTAACTAGCTTTTCTGAGTAATGATTGATGCTCATCTGAGAAAATGTTAAGTGTCTGATGTATAATGTATCTGCTGTCTTAGTAGTTTTGTTTCCCATGTTCGTTTTGTACTTATAATCGTTTGTCCAGTATGCATCAGTGAAGTTTTAATTCTACTGAGTTTGTTAATGGAGAGGAGAGGGTAGACTAGTACAGTAAATGTATGTTTTTGTGGGGAGGGAGTCTTTTCAAATGTTTGTGCTGTTTGTCCTTTCCTAGCCATAAATTGTATTTCATTGGTCTCCTCTGATGCCTTCTATCCATATAAGCTGAAGCATTGGTGTGTGTATGTGTGTGTGTGTGTGTGTGTGTGTGTGTGTGTGTGTGAGATGCTATTTTCTCTCCACCAAAGACTGTAAAAGTGCATTGAATTTTGTTTCTTTTAGGAACAGGTGCTAAGCTAAGTGTTTGAATGAGTTTGAAAAGCTTTTTTTCATATCATATATAACTGTATCTGAAGAATGCAGTCTGCAGAATAGAATCCATAAATAACTTTATTTTTGTTACATTTGGATTAAAAAAAGAATTGTTGAAAGAAAAGTGTGAATTAGCAAAATGGTAATTTATTGACAGATATAATTACAGAACTAAGAATGCAGTTATCTTGCCACTCTGCTCCTTTTAAAACGGAGAGAATAAACTTCAGTGGAATTTCAGGTATTACCTAAAGTTTTAAAATATATTGGAGAGGCATTGTTATCATGTTGAATTCGTTTTGTTCGCAAAATGTTTTAATGCCTTCTGCACACATCCTGAATATGTATTATTTTTATATTTTACCTGATGTCCTGTTCACAACTATATGAACAAATGTAGATTGATATGGGCAACAGGAAAAATAAAACATTAGGTAAGAATCTATAATGCATGCTCATGACCTCTCGTATCTTCTGAATGCTTATGCTTTATAAATAATTCAGTTAATGCGAACACTGTACTGTTAAACTGTTTCAACTTACTAAGGTACCACTAAGGTACCACTTTTCTCATAATTGTTTGTCTTCCTGTGGTTTATGCAATACATTATTTCACCCTAGCTGTCAAATTTCATTGCCATGTTTCAGTTCTTGATTGTGGAGGAAAGAAATTCAGTAGCATTTAATTCATAAGCTGTGACTGATTCTTTTAACATTTTCTTTTCACCTAGTAATTCTAATCATTTGTAAATATTTTGTGTGAATGTATATAGTGTGTGTGTGTGCGCGCGCGCGTTAGGGCAGGTCTGTATAGTATAGTGAACTCTCACAAATATAGGAAGAGCCAAGCATAGTAGAATGAAAGCTCACAAATATAGCAGCAGGTAGTTAGGTTTAAGAAACTTAAGTTATACAGTTTCCAAAACTTGTTCAAGTGTTTTTTTTTTTTTTTTTTTGGAAATAATATTAAGTAACCACTGAATATACGCGGCGGTGGTGCTGCGGTAGCGTTGTCACCACACAGTAAGATACTGTCCAGTTCGACTCTCAGCTAGAGCGTCTTCTGCGTGGAGACATGCATGAATGGGCGTACCTTCGTTGAAGATTGTGCGTCAGGGCTGGCAACTCGGCACGTAAAAAATCAAATGCCAATCATTAGCGGACCGGAGTTCCACTGTGGCAACTCCTAACCGGGAAAAGCCGAAAGACACAACAACAACAACATTAAGTATCCACTGAATATGAAGATGGCAACTTATAGTACATAAAACATTTTTCATGAGCTTGGTTTAGTGAAATAATGGTAATGCTAAATGCCGAATAAAATGAAAAGGACTGAAGCCATTGCTTATCTTAATATCTTGAGTGGTGAGCACTTTTTCCGAATTTGTTCGCACTTAAAGTGATGCTTTAAACAGTAGCACATTGCAGCATTAATTTGTTCATCCTTCAATGTAAAATTGGTGATTTAGGCATTAATGCATTTCACATGATTTTTGAATTGCTTATATTATGCAGAGTTATCTGCAGAAAAGTAATTTAGTTTATCCCAGTGCAAATTCAAAATGTAGTACATAGTTACTTTGGGGACATTCATCTTGATTTATAACACTGCTTATAAAATGTATGAATTACCATCTTTTACCTGACCGTATAGTTAAAGGAAAAAAAAACATAAACTTTTTCCCCTATGGAACTTGTTTTTCCATTTATGAACATATATCAGAAGACGTGTTTACAGATAAGTGTACAAGTTTTTCTGGCTTCTGCAGAATTTTGGCATTCACAGCAGCCAGAATCAAACTACAGTCTAAACCACATTTGCAAAATGTCTACACTGCACTCTCTGGCTGAACTTTTTATCATTTATTTTACAGAATAAGTGACAGTATATCACACTAGTATTACTATGATGTTTTGAGTTATTTTTAAAAGCAACATATGGCTTATAAAGACACTATGATTGTGCTAGAGGTTAGCGTAGTAAAAAGAAATCATCTGCATCAGATTTTGTTATAAAATGCTTTTACAGTGAAACTTCCCACCTTTGAAATCACTGTTCATTTGGCTTAAATGTAAGGTTTAATGAATTGTTTTTTATACATATATATATATATATATATATATATATATATATATATATATATATATGTTTTAGACCGTTTACTGTTTAAAGTTAAGTGGCCAAAGCTAAATGTATGCTGCTTTTGGTCCAGTTAATTTTCTCTCTCAGACAGTTACTATCCCTTGACACTTAACTAATATACTTAAAAATCTGGTAGCATTGTAAAGTAAAAGCTTTAGCATGTTTCTTTTTCTCTGTAGTGCTATTTGCTATATGAAGGTGCTCTATAAAAATGTATGTGTGTATATATATATATGGACAGAATATTCTAGCAGAACCCCTTAACAGAAGAAAAGCTGACTTTTTAGCAAGATATATCACATACAGTTGTTTCTGTCAGGTGACAATAATCTGCCAGTTTAAAATGGAAAGACTGAGTAAAATGTATAGCAGTAACTTCAAGAAGAAACTCATAGAAGATGGTCGGAAGCATATTTACAGTATCACTTCCTAATCCCAGCTGCCAAGCCTTTCAGCAGGAATTTAAATTTGCTGAGCTTGAAATCAAGGTAGTGCCTTCTTAAAAGTATGTCTGCATGTATGCACACAATTATATACATGTATACATCTAAACAACCCTGTTTTGGATTACATAGGACTGAAGTTTTTTAACAGCATTGAAGAAATTGCAGATGGCTTCCCAGCTTTAAGGTTGCAGACTTGAGTGCGAAACCATAAATGCTGCAGGCAGTAGAATGAGAAGTCTTGCAGCGTAACAACTGAGTCCTTTTATGGAATGACCATGAAGTGTTGTGGCACTTCTTTTTCTGAAAACATTTGTAATAAGTTTAAATACTATTTCATGAAATCTCACTGAAAACAATGTAGAAATTTGACACTGGGGTTACCAAGCTATCTGTTTTGATATCCAAAGTAAAATATTAGTTTTAGAAGTATTTATCAGCATTATAACCATTCAAGAATTCCACCCCCACCCCAAAAAAAATCCACTTCATATTTTTCCTACTGCTGGTAAATGTTGTTAGAAATAGAGCTGCACACAGTGAAAACACCAGAGTAAAGCAGACCGAAGTCCCATAAAGGTTCTAGGTATAAGAGCATTATTTAGGTGTGAATTTCTAAAAACACCTCAAAGGAGTTTCAGTACAGGATTGATACCATATATTACTAGGTCTTCGTGTGAGAGAGACATTTAGCAGGGCTGTGTGCTATTGCTGTCTGGTCCTGTGCAAAAGTTACATTCAAGGTTGTCCACCTTCCTGAATTTACCCCTGCAAAATGTACTTGTTACCACATAAAATGCAATGGCCAGCTGTCAATGTGTTTGACCAGTTATGCAGATCTTAAGCACATAGCTTGGGAGTGTAGGCTTTTCTTGATATTATGGGAATACTTAGGTGCATACACATCTCGGCTAAGTTATTACAAGTAAATCAACTTTGAAACAGAGTTGTAAGCATATTTTTAATTCTATTTTTGATATTTTCCTTAACCATGTAGCTTATGTCATGTTCAGCAGAATACTCTATAGCTTCAAAGTGGACTGACCTGCGGAGGATGATTTTTTTTAATGACCCAATGCAGATACAGACTTAATTCAGTGCTGTAGCTGGTATTTATGGGTCCATGGAATCCTGACTCTGTGGTCCTGAATCTGTCCATTTTGACTGAACTGCATGTCTTTTTCTTCTGGAAGGAATCATTTCTTTCCGTGTCCTTAAAGTTGACTGCTTCTTGCTCCTTTTCTAAATTTGAGAAGGCACTGCAGTTGAATTCTAAAAGTTATACTTTTTCTGAATTGGCACATGCACTTAAACAATTTTATTAACATATATTTATTTGTGGGACTCATCATAACCTCTGTGTTTACAATTTAAATCTGTTAGTATGAAACTGTTTTATAGACATTTATATTAGTTTGTGCTGAGGTCATGCACTGTAGTGACATTATGATACATTCTTATTTTTATATTTTATACGTAATATGTTCAGTATCATTCACATACTTGTCTGTATGCCACACTGTTTGATTTTAATTTTACTGTTTTCTGAGAAAGCAGTATTAATACAAACAATTAGGGTGTATGGAAGGGCTGGAATTCCTTAATTCTCTCTGTATGGCTCTACTTGTTAATGTAAAATTGGAAGAGCTGTCTTCTGTTTTGTGTATCTGTAGCTGCACTAGTCTCATTACCACTGTAGTTTTTTACATTTGTAGTTCACTAGAGTTTCAGTGATGAAGAATTTCTGTGTATCTTGGAATAGTTTCACATTCAGTGAGTTTTCTCTTTCTAAGTTTCTTTCTTTCTTCCTTCTGTATACAGAGTTGTGCTGACTGAACCCTTAGAGCTTTTCTCCCTTAGTTTTTGCACCCAGTCTGACGATCCCAGAAAACAAATGCAGTAAATGATTTGGGGAATGGAATGCTTCCTTTTTGCACTCTTTCTCTTCCTCAGTTGAAATATTTATTTAGTCTCCTATTTTCATATGCAGTATTTGCTATGTCTGAATCTGAGAAAGGTGATGTTTTTAACTAGTGTTACATGTGCAGATACTTGGTAACAATTACTTCATCCCAGTTTTCAAAACTTACTTGTGCTTGTTTTGTGAGAGCAACATATGAAGTAGCTATGCAGCGCAAGGAGTGTTAAGCATCTGTAAACACAAATCTAATTTTTATTGCACTAGATAACCAAGCAGACGGACTGGAGTCTCAACAGAGACGTTTCTAGGCACGACTGCAAATGATTTATGAAACAATGCTCAGGAAATGTAACTGCATTATACACGCTGCAAGCTGGGCTGCATATGAACTGATCTTTCTGATGGCTGATTAAAGCCTTGCTTTTAATATATGATTTTAGACCTACTCAATTTATTGACATCTTGTATATCATCCACTGTCTGTAAGAATACTAACGTTGTAGGACACGTGACGTTATTGCAGTTTATTTCTTGTATATCTCTTTTCATAATGTGGTTCACTGCTCTGTACCCCATCTTTCCTTACTAGTTCTTTTCTGGCAAATGTTAGGAAATGTTATCTTTTCCGAAAAAAAAGACAAACCATTGTTTACATTTTCAACAGAGTGCATTTGGGTATAATGATCAAATAAATGTCTTTATTTTGTGCTCAGTAACTTGCATTTTGTGTCTATCAGAGAAGACCAAAGCAGCAGTAAGGACTAAAGTAAGAGACAGTTATGTGCTTGCAAGTTTTTCTCATATATTTGATGTAAAACTGAGAGTTCAAGATTTTTCATTTTCTGTGTATTGCAGGTCAGTTGTCCATATGCGGTATAGATAATTACACATACTGGTGGAATTGGTTTTAGATGTTTTCCTAGCATTGTCTGATTTACAAAAATAAATGTTTGCTAATGGTTATAAGCTGAATACGTCTGTTAAAAATAAATAAAATAAAATAAATAAATAATTGTACAGGCCCTGACTTTGTTTCCATTGCTTTATGTTTTAGTTGATGGTCTGGTGCTACAGGCTAGGAAAAGGTATTCATGGGGGCCTTCCAGAGACCGTGGCTTCATGAAATCCCTAAAGACTCACTTATTCAAACCCACCTTTACATCATCTTATTTAATTTAACTTCCTTTGTTTAATTTAACATGTTTATTTCATTTAAGTACTATCCTCCAGCCTCACAACACTTGCACATATTTCAGACTATTTACTGTTGGCCCCCTTTTTTTTGACTTTTGTACTGCTGGTTAGTTTTTAAGTAGTTTAATGAAGCTGTGCTTTGGAAAGTACTGGTGTCATATTTATCAGTGCTGTGTGTTAAATGTTTGCATAGTAACAGAATGAATTAACAAGAAAGCCACTTGTAGTTGTGCATGCATTGAGCTGTATGCAAGCAGAAGTATTTTCCTTTAATGTATCAGTTTATCTGATTTAATATAAAGTAGATGTGTGGTGCAGTTTCATGGCTTCTTTTAATTTGTTTAGTTGTTTTTAAACTTTTTTAAACTTTGCAGGGTTTTTTCAGTTTGAAATATACAGGCTCCTACTGTAAATGTATTCACTGGTGTTATATTTGCAGCTAAAATTAACTTGAATGTTTATGTATTAAACATAATCATATTTGGCATATCACGTAAACAAAACTTCTTTTGCATTTCACAGCACAAAAAACAATTCTAGGTAAAAGCAGATTGCAGTGATTTATTGTGTAGACTGCAGATGTTGAATATTAAAATTATATAGCATTCAAAAATCTGCTTTCAGTGACATCTGCTCTTTTAATGTCTATATAAGTATTTCTTTTGTAAGTAATTTTATTGTTTTAAATTATCTGTATGGCAGTTCCAATTACTGCATCTCTGATGCCATCTGGAATGTCTTTGCCAGCTAAGAAAGAAGTCTTTATGATTGGCTTCTGGGCATGTTTTTTTTTTTTTGTTCAACTAAATTTTAAATAGTATGGACAAAAAAAATTGTGCTTGTTGTGCAGCTAGGTATTGTACTTCTGTTAGCAATAACACGGAAGGTGACAATGATCATCCTAGATCCTTTCAGCCTGTTTTGTCTTTAGTTTCATACCATGTAAACCTTCACAGTGAGTTTTTTGCATGCCATATTAATGGCCTTAGCGTTTTGCAGATAGATGTCGACCTGGAAATGCTTAACCTAATCACAGTATCACTGCAACCTCCATAATGTATTGAAGCTGTGACTTGTCTAATAAACACACATTAATACACAGGATCCTTTTATCGAATGCCACAGAATGTTGCCGTGTCATACATTTGTGTTACTGCTGCCTTTAGCCTGACCAGTAATCCATACTAAGATGGAGTACCTTCCAAAAAGTAAAGGATATTGATCAGATCACTGGAGCCAGTAAGTCATTTCATGTGGAAAATTAAGTTAATAAACTTACTGTGTTTTAGTGTTTATCCCAGCAAATATTCACCTACAGTTAGCAGTGCAACCTCAGAATAGCCAGATATGAATTTTGTAAATGCAAATAATATCTTGTCCCAGTAATACCAAACCTGCACCCAAGTGGGGAGACTCATACACTGAGGAGCATATTAAATGATGTAATTTCCCTGGTGGAGAATGGGGTAACCACCACTTGGCCTTTGTGGGAGGGGCAAAGCTGCTTAAGAGGACACACTCTTTGCGAACGTGAGAGGACACCCTTAGCGGCATCAAAGGAACATGCTAGAGAGACAGTTATGTCTCCCAGAGACTGACACTCACTTGGGATAGACTCCCAGTTCATGTAAAGCAAAGCTCCTTACTGATCATATTGAAGTGTAACGTAGACAATTGGATGGGACACCACTAGTTCATCCTGGGAGTGGCACCTGTATCCCTCATGGACACGTGGTGTTGGTGCTGACCTTAGACTTGCTTTGCTAATAACACCCATCTAACCAAGGTCATTTAGGGTAACTGGTATAACATGACTGTAATGATATCATGATACATGATGATGTCATGTATACCTGGAAACATTTTAATATTTTTAATTATACTAATAATGTGATCACCTTGGAATTTTACTTTTCAAGAAAGGGCTCAAATTTGTACCTAACAGAATTTTTTTGATATTGTAGATTCCTTATTCGAAGTCAAGTATTTTTTAAGGAAATTAATCTGGCAATGTTTTTTTTAAGATAAAAATGATGAGATCCATATGGTGAAGAGTGACACCAATAGGATAAAGAAAAAAGCATTTTTAACCCCCCTGTTCACCCCATTTTGAATATTTTTGAAAAGGCAATCACTTACGATTTGTACACATTATATGCTAATGCTCACTATACTAATAACCAAAAGAAGGGCAGTGGCACCCAATTCAGTTTGAACAAAATGGAAAGAGATTTATTTGATGAGCTTAGAAATGATAAATCTTTATGAATTATGAACCAGATAAGGGTAGTGGCATTGTGCTATTTGACTCCCTGCAGTATTCCACTGAGATGTTTGCATTATTGAACAATGTGGAAAATTACTCCCCAGTTTCTATTAATGAAGTGAACATACGTTATAGGAGGATATATTCTTATTTAGAAGTGTACATACTGGACCAAAGAATTTCTAGGGATGTATATGAAGCATTAAAGGAGCCAAATCCAGTTGTCCCTACTATATTTGGTATACCTAAGGTACGTAAGAACATCGCAAAGCCCCCTTTCAGATCTTTTGCGGCTGCGAAGGATTCAAAAACACACCCATTGGGGGTAATTATAGATTGATGGCTGAAAATTGTTCTTTTCAGGGAGACTTAAAAGTGATATGTGGAAAAAGGACTTCATATTTGTGACTGTGGATGTTGTTGACTTATTTACAACTATCCCTAGAGATGAAGGGTTGGATGTCTTTCACAATATTGTTAAGTATTCTAATTTTGACAACGACAAAATTAATCTTATAGTAGAAATGATGTCCTTGGTTTTAGATGATAATTTTATTTATTTTGAAGGGGGATTTTACCGAGAATCAAGAAGAGTGGCTATGGGGGCCTCTTGTGCCCCCATTTATGCTAATTAGGTTTTATTAGATTGGGAAACTACCAGGATATTTCAGTCTCATTTTTTTTCAAATTATAAAACTATATGTTCAGTTTTTGGATGATATTTTTATTTTATAGGATGGTATAGACGAGGACATTAAAAAGTTTGTTGTTGTGTCTTTCGTCTTTTCCCGGTTAGGGGTCGGACTCGTCACAGCGGAATTCCGGTCCGCTAATGATTGGCAGTAGATTTTTACGTGCCAAGTTGCCAGCCCTGACGCACAACCTTCAACGAAGGTACGCCCATTCATGCATGTCTCCACACAGAAGACGCTTTAGCTGAGAATCGAACAGGACAACGTCTTACTGTGAGGCGACAACGCTACCACAGCACCACCACCACAGTCGACATTACAAAGTTTGTAAGTTATTTAAATAATAAGTATCCAAAAAAATCTACGTTAATATCCAAAAAATAAAACAGCTATTGAGTAAAGCAATAAATATCAAAGCAAGGAGCATGCACAGGCTGTACCATGGCTGCTGTTAACTTTATTGATAAGCGCTTTCAGGGAATTAACCCCTTCATCAGACCACACATCAGCTAAATATATATTACACCAAATTAAAAACAATTCAGTCCTTAAGGGAACAGTAGCATAAAAATTCAGTAAACTATATAGACATATCAGATCATAATCAAAGTATAAAAATCTGTAAAAAATCTAATTAAAATATGCTACATGTAGCAATACCGCAATCATACATCACAAATACATACACAAATCAATATTTCAGTGGACGAGACTTTAAAAAAGGTTTCAGAGAGACCTTATTATTGAGACTTGGAACTTATCAGCATTAAAGAGCATTATCCACTTTGGCTCTGCGGCCTCAGTATGGTTCACCAAATCACCTCCTCTTCTACTCTCATATAATACCACTAATACAAAAAACTTAAACAGATGATTAGATCCTTCTGTTTTATTGTGAACAGCAAGGGCACTACTCTACTTAAAATTCTTAATATCCCTGTAGTGTTCAAGTATTCGATCTTTAAGACGCCTGTTTGCCTTGCCAATGTAATAAGAGAAACATATGAAGCAATATGCAAAATAAACAGCGTTGTTCATCTTACAATCGGCGTAACAAGTACCTTGAAACTTAAACTTTAAATGTGGGTGTGTAAAAAAGGAGCCCAAATGGATATGTTTACAATGATGTACAACTTCTACATGGATAAGTCCCCACCCTATCCGATCAACATTCTTTAACAGAGGCATCAAACCTGTAGCATAACTGGCTCTTCAGCATTTTATTGTTACGGAATGTAAAATTAGGTCTAGCTTCGATTACACCCTTCAAGCCATCAGCAGTATGAGATGCCCCAATTCCTCTTAATCACTTCACATACTGCACTGATGTTACTAGAAAATGTTAGGGGCATTCTCAAACTCAGAAGATTCTTCATCCAATTTTGGACTTTCTGGAGTACTAAAATGGACCTAGAGGCAGCTGTCAGTGTCAACTTCTTGGTCACTCTCTGCAGCTCTGAGACCCATTTATGTTGAGTTCCTGTTTCTGAATTAAGACTGCACCTAACATTTACTGCATTTGGAGAAAAGGAGGGATAATATGCTTGTACTGTGCATTTAATTGTCATAGCAGAAGCTAACATGTCCATCTGCTTCACCCCAGCTGACCATATTTGAATTTCAGCCTAACATATTGGATATAAAATTTAAGTATTTCGTATGGTTTCAGGCTGTGTGTAGTTATAAAACCTGCTTTTTATCTCTCCTGGGTAGTAAAACACAGTAGCTTTTATCTTTGATATTTGATTGATGGGTGTAGGTAAATGTTACCTGCTGTCATCTGAATCACTTGTGTTCTTTTGTTGTTTATTGTAGTAACACTTGATGTCCTTTCATAGCACTGTTGTAATATTCATCACCTCTTGGATCTCCTGCCAAGAATAGCCATACATCCGGTCAGTATACCGTATGTCAGACATATGTTCCCTGCACAAGAGTATTGCATAAAGATGACATGTACGCTGTCAGTCTGTCAGTCCAGAACTTCATTGGTGCCAGTCCGAACCCAATTATCGTACATTGATCTGAATGACTTTCACTTTGCTGGTTATACCAAGCTTATGTTTTCAAGATAAGTTCCCTGTTGGGCTTCCTTTTTCTTTTCTTATATTTTTTAGTGGGTTACATGTCATCTAAGAAAAGGAAATGTCAGTGTGAAAGGCAGATTCCCCATGAGGACTGCCACAGTAGGTGCCTGTTTTGCTTAGATGCATTTATTGACCACACTCAGTATTCCATCTGTCAGGGTTTTTTATCCAAGACTTTACATAGCCATCTTTCTTCCCTTTCCATTTATCTTCAGAACCAACATCTTTAGTTGTTGTAGATGGTACCATGGCAGAATCTGTTTGCCCTGAGGCACAGTGGTCAGTCAAGAAGAAGGCAAAGAAATCTAGGCCTGAGTCTGCTGCTGTTCAGCCTCCACAGGACGTCTCTCTTGAGGTGCATGAGAACCCAGAGGACAGTCTGGTATTACTATTGTTTTTTTCTACCTCGACCTTCTCAGAGGCCAGCACAGAACATGCTTCTCGCATGTCTTTGGAGGTCTTGCAAACATCCGCCATGCACGTTGAGGGGGAACCATGGCTGATTATCTCCAATGGACCTAAAGGGATTCTTCAAAAATTTGTTATGGAAGAATTGCCACATACCTTGATTGAATCAAGGCAAGGGTCCGAACCAGCACATTTTGTCAGGGCAGATGTCCCTTTAAAGACAAGAGTAAGCCTATGGTGTCACCTACCAGGGATCCACAAAGGGAATGGCAGGACTTCACTCAAGGCTTGTTCAATGCTTTGATGGCCTTGAAGCCCCCTCAGGAGGTTTTCGTTCCTGCACATCCTTGGTCCTCTATCCCAAAAATGGCAAGAGACCCTAATGCTGACTGTTTAGCCTACTCCTCTCAGTTAACTTCTCCTTTAGATTATGGGCTGGAGGAAGAGAAATCTGTCAGTCCTGATTCTCTTTTGGAGAACGGGGTCCTGTGTATGATGGAATATTTCAAATGGGATTGCTCCCAGGTATCCAATGTCCAGAAAAGGTATTATGAGTTTTTACAAATGGGCTCTCCTAAGCCTTCAGCTTCCCCTCCTGTGCTGGCTGCTCTGTTGGATAACTTTTCGGCTGCTTTCCTGGCTCCAGACTTCCAGCATCCAGCCCCTAAGAAGACTGACCAGTTCTATAAGGTGCCAGATGTCATGTTCTTGTACAAATGACCTTCATCTGATTCAGCAGTGATTTCTGTCTCTACCTATAAGCATTTTAGGCTCCTGCCCTCTTCTAAGCTCCTACCCTCGGACAAGGACATTAGAGCTATGGAGAATATTATGCTTCTGATGCCTTAGCCTTTAAGGCTATAAATTAATAGACCCATATGACAAGATACATTTTGTCTCTTCTTTCCCATACTGGGAAGATTATCTTTGAAATGCATGATTCTGAGGGTAGGGCCTCAGCTCTTCCCTTACTAGGTTCCACTTCTCAAGCTCTCTGTCACCCTGGAAGGCGCAATTATGATGCAGGGGATGCCTCCTGTAGGGCTGCTGCACTGTGATGAGGTGCTATTCCTGGCTTCACTTTCAAGCCTTGCCAGATGATATTAAAGCAAAACTCCTGGACGCTACTCCCGATAACCAAAACTTGTTTGGCACTGCTGTGGCAGAGCTCTTTAAGACCCTGTAGAATCAGGGTAAAGGCATGAAAGATTTGAAGCACATCTTTGTTTCTCCTTCATTTTCCAGGCGTATTGCAGTGTCTGGTAGACCAGGGTACCATTAAACTGGTTCCACAGACTGAGGAAGGGTCTAGAGTTTTATTCCAGAATATTTATTGTCTACAGGAAAAAGGGATCTTGGCAATCTGTCCTGGATCTTTCCTTTCTGAACACTTTTCTCATAGTGCCATCCTTCCAAATACTTTCTCTTGAGACTCCGTTTTCCCTGTTGCTTTCCCAGGCCTTTTTATTTTCTCTGAACCTAAAGAACACCTACCTTCATATTGCTACCCACCCTCTGATTTTCAGTTCTTTATTTTGCCCTTTGAGGTCTCAGTGGCACCAAGGTTATTCACCAGATGGCTAGCTCCAGCGGTCACCTTTTGCAGGCTTCTGGGCATTCAGCTTTTTTCTTATCTGGATGACATCTTGCTTCAGTCCCCATTTTAAACCAAGCTAGTACAGGATCTTTATTTTACCCAGCTTCTGTTGCATAGCCTGGGGGTCACAGTCAACATTCAGAAGTTAATACTGACTCCAAATCAGGACCACATCTTTCTAGAATGCAGGATCCAAACCATTCCCATGCTAGCCTCCCTTCCTGTCACCAAGGTTCGTCTTTCAGCAGTTATTTTCTTTCCCTACTTCCCCATGCTGTCTACTGGCCAAGAGGTTTATAAGGGCTCTGGAGTTCATGGCTTCTACCATACCTGTACTTTCCTGGACCAGGCTTCATATGACAAAGCTTCAGTGGTAACTCAGATCAGTGTGGCTTCAGCACTACCACCCAATAGACCAATCTAGTTCCTTTGCTCACTTGTCTCAAACTGGAACTTTACTGGTGGATTCAACAGGTATGTGTCAATCCAGGTGTTCCTCTCCAACCTCCTCAGCCATCCCGGAACTCTTCACTGATGCCTCAGAGCTGGAGTGGGCAGCATTTTCAGGCACCATGAAGTTTTAGGGCCTTTGTCCCCCTCAACATAGGGCAGGTCATATCAACATCTAGGAAATGGATGCTCTCATTCTGGCTCTTTAACCTTTCCACTCACTCTGGGTCCCAGGTCCCTCGAAAGATTTTACAAACAACACCAAAGTTATGTGGTACATCAACAAGCAAGGGGGCTTGAGGCCTTGACCTTCTTTGCAGACTGGACTTTCATGCCTGGGGTGTAGCCATCTGTCTGCTGGTGACCCTTCAGGCAGTCTACCTACTTTCAGTGTGCAGTCTTGTGGCAGATTCACTCAGCAGGCTCAAGAAACAACCTCATGAATGGGTGCTTCACAGAGATGTGTTTCTGGGCATAGTTCATCAGTGAGGTATTCCTCAGGTGGATTGCTTTGCTTCTCTTCTGGACAGGCAACTCCCTCAGTTCTGTTCCAGAGTCCCAAGTCCTTTTGCTTGGACAGTGGATGCCATGTCTTTCTCTTGTTAGAGAATGTTCCTTTATGCTTTTCCTCCCCTTCCTATTCTTCCCAAGGTCCTTCAGAAGATAAAGGAAGACACTCCAAAAATCTTTGCTGACTTCCTTTTGACCCAGACAGCACTGATACTCCCTTTTATTCTATCTGCCCAGGGGCCAGGGGGTCAGTCATCACAGGTTACCTCACTGCATGGACCTTCTCACACAGGACAAAGAATTTCATCTCTACCCTCATTGGTCCATTCTTCAACTGGCATTCTGGGTGCAGGAGGCTAGGAAACCCAGTACTAGAAAATCATACATGTCCAAGTAGAAGATATTTTCTGTCTGGTACCTTCAATATCACCAGGGTCCCTTGTCAGTGTGGGTCCCCTTGGCTCTTTCCTACCTGTGAACTGCTACATGCTAGCTTAGCCTATTCTTCAGTGAAAGCTCATTTGTCAGCAATTTCTGACTGTCTGTCTCTGAACCCACCTGTGGCTTCTAGATTTGAAGTCTAGCAATTTTTAAACGGCGTCCTTTATATCAGACCCCCCCCCCCCCAAAGAAAGCCTCTTCCTCCTTCTTGAGATCTTAATTTTGTCCTTGAAAAACTGTCTCAAGCTCCTTTTGAGCCTGCTGCTGCCACTTCTTTGCAACATTGCTTCTGGAAGATTGTAGTAATGATTGCTTTAACCAACACCAGAAGAGTTTCTGAACTCTAAGCCTTGATGGCCGTCCCTCCTCTTTTTTTTTTCATAGAGGCAAGATGTCTCTGCAAATTAATCCTTTTATGCCCAAAGTGGTTAACGAGTTGCTCCTGAATCAGTCTATCCAGTGTCCTTATTTTTTCCCTTCTCTGCAGTCTGCTAGTGAGAAGGCTGTTCAGTACCTTGGATTTGCATAGACAGCTCAGATATCATTTACACAAAGCAAAGGCCTTTTGTAAATCTGATCAACCTTTTGTTTCTTTTTCTGCCAGGACATTTGGTTTGATCGTCTGTAAGCAAACCATCTCCTCTTGGATTTTCAAGGCCATTTCTTTTTGTTATACTTTTCATGGCAAACTGTTGTCTACTTCTCTGAGGGCTTATTCTTCTAGAACTGTGGCTTCCACTGGGGCTTTCTTTAAGGGTTTGGACGCCAGCTGCATCCTTGAAGCTGCTAGTTGGTCTTCTGTTCACACAGTTACTAAGCATTATAAATTGGCTGTCATTTCCAGAAGCAAGGCAGGCTTTTCCAAGGCTGCCCTTCATGGGTTTGTGAAGGGCTTCTCCTTGCCTTCTTCCTCACTGCCTTCACTGTAGCTTTTTTACTCTCCCAGAGTTGATTAATAACATACCATAACAGTAGATGTCCTTCTTTACACTGTTGCAGTATTTACTCCCCCCCCCCCCCATAGTGGGTGATATTTTCATTTTGGCTGAGAGACTTCATGCCTTCCTGTATCTGGATGTGCATGTTCTTTTTTCCACCAAGGGTCCTAGTTCTCCTGGGGCACTTCAGTTCTGGATTGAGAGAGTATTTATATCACCTTTATGGCCTATGCTTCCTTGGGGAGTGTACATCTGGCGTACAATGCTCCCAAGGTAATAAAGGCTTTGGTATACTGGCCGGATGTTGGGCTATCCTTGGCAGGAGATCCTAGAGGTGATGAATATTGCAACAGTGGAAAGAAGAACATCTACTGTTATGGTAAAAATTTACACAACTGTACTTTCTAATGACTGTCATACATATATGGTGCTAGAGACAGAGTTCTCATAATGACATTGCTATTTTTGCATGGAATCATTTTGCTTCTTGGCCCCTTGCTGTTTCAGGTTCAGTGTGTGGAAGAGGCACTGTTTTGGGCATTCCAGCTGAATTAAGACTGCAGCAGTTGTAGGGGCACACTGAAGACATCAGTTATACTTCTTTGTCTGTGTTGATAGGCTCTCACAGTGTCTGTTACATGTCATTTCACATCATTACAGTTATGATGACGATGATGAACACTGTCACGTGGTTTATAGCACCCAGCACTGTACACATCCTACCGTGAGAGAGAGGGAGAGGGATAGGGAGGAAGGGATATTACTGTAGGAACAGGTTCTCTTCTCTGATCTTTTGGGTATGTCCAAATTTTTAACAAAATAGATGGCTGCATTTAGGTACTGTATAATCTAGTATTTCCATGTCTAGAAAACTGATTTATGGCAACTTGGATAAGAAAGTTTTTTTGCCTTATTGGCCTACCTTAACTCCAGTTTTTAGGCATCGCCATCATCATTACTTAAGAAAATTCATGCCTTTTCTCCCTATCTATCCCATTCATAGATGCATTCTGAGCTTACCTTCATGTTGAGTGTTCTGCACTTTGAACTGCCTGCTATTGATAGCCTCTGGAATGTTGAGAGTACTAGGGGCAAAGAGTGAATGCTGTCGCCATTGTTTAGTCCTTTGCCTTTTGGTGGTATGTGTTTTCACAATTTTTACACCATGTGTCTGCTTGTGTCTTGCAGTGGTCCATCTGATATCTTTAGTTTCAAAGTCATGATAGCCAGTCCAACAACCTCCTGTTGTTAAATCTTTGCAAGGTTTTAACCTCACAGACACAAAGTGCAAGGTTTGATTCTGGTCTGTGGTTGCTGACTAAACTTGTAATAGTCTCTAGACTGATTGCCTTGTATTTACATATGAACCCCTGCTGCTGCCCTTCCCCTGGTTTGCCATTCTTGCTTCTATATCCTGCTTAGATGCTGACTTTATGGCTTCCTTTGCAGGTTAGGGTGCACACCTTAACAGTGTTTTGGTGCAGGAGTTGCAGAGCCTGCTGTATGAGATCCTTTTTTTTCCTTCCCTACCTCAGGACTTTGGCTGATGGCTCCTGTTTCTTCATCCATCCATTTGGCATATTTATTCCAGTGGAATGGGAGCTGAATATTCACAGGCTAGGTGAGAATCCTGTGGCCCATTAATTCTTGCCCAAGAATCTGTATAGGTTTTCTATTCCCTGGTGAGTGTCGGGCAATAAGGTGTGGAACTGCTTACTGGATCTTGGGGGATGGGGTGGTCTACCCTTTCCTCACCCAGAACTATCACCTTCCCTCTTAGAGGCTCCTCTGAGACCGCAGTACTTACTTTCTGAGTCAAAACATATCCCTCTGCATGCCTTTTCCCCTCAGCCACATAATATGATTATACTCTGGTAAGTGTAGGCTTGGTCAGCTCAGAGCTGCACTTGATAAACACCTAAAGTACCAACTAGGTGTTACTCATGTGAGGAGCTAGAGTGCCTCTCTATCAATGATGGGCAAGCCCACAGTGACCATTCACTGCCAGGCATGTAAGCCACTAATTGAATTTGCTGTATGAAATCCTTGTTCAACTGGTAAGGTCATTACTTCATGCTCTACAGATCTTGAAAGGAAGCGCTGTGTTTGTACATGAAAATAGGACAAGTGGTATTTAGACTGCACTCATTTACTATACCTACTTCTTTGTTCTCTATCTTCTGCCCCTCTCAAGCCTTTTTGGATCACCTTTTTCTTACAGGCCACCTTTCTATAGAGTCCCAGCAGTCTGTTTAAAAAAAAATAAAGGAGGAGGTACCTTTCATTATTACCTCTACACTTTCTTGCTTCCTTTTTATTTTTTTTCCTCACATCTGATCCCCTTTAACATAACTTCTGTTTCCTGCATGCCCATTTGACCCATTGTTCCCTGTGGCTCATTTCTTCCCCAGGGATGAGTATCAAACACTGGAAGCAATGCTGATATCCTAGGGAGATTGGAAAGAAAAAAAATGACATAGTCCTCAAGAAGTTTCTTTTCTGATGGCTTATAGAATTATGCCAAAGAAAACACTGACGTTGAGAAAATTCTTTAATAATAACAGCAAAGCTTTTGGGACTAAACCCTTCTTCAATACTACAAATATTTCAAAAATCAAAACAGCTAAATTTAAATAGGAGCCAAACCATCACATGATCGCAGCCAGCCATCCATGTGGTGGAAGCAATTAAATGACAAAATTGGAATAAATAATTAAAAAAACAGTACATAAAATCCATACTTTAAAATTTAGTATATTGTAACCTCACTAAAATTGGTTTCAAAGTTATAGCTGTGTTACAACCAGGTGAATGGTCGGTGGCAAAGCGCAAAATCCATTCATATTCCTTAATTTCTAGGAAGTTGTTAATATCACCACCTCTCATAGATGCATACACCATGTCTATCACCCTGAATTTAAATCTGTGGGTATCTCCATTGGTACTAATGTGCTTATATAATGCATTATTTTCATTATTTCTCCTAATATCGGATTTATGTTCAATAATGCGCTCTTTAAGCTTTCTAGTGGTCTTACCTACATAAAAACAAGTACATCGGGTACAGGTGGCTAGGTAAACCACATTAGAACTAACACAAATAGCTGTAAGCTTAAACGTATATTCATTTCTTGTAGAGGGATGAATAAATCTCTCACTTCCTTTACCATAGATATCGGTACAACATGTACAATTCAAACAGCTGAACGTACCAAGCCTTGTACTAACTTGAGGAATTTCTCTACCAGTAAAATCCTTATAACATAGCTTATTTTTCAAAGTTCTCATATTCCTATATGAGAAATAGGAGCGGGCACCCAGTATATTACTTACTTCTGGAGATGCCATCAGAACAACACAATTTCTCTCTATAATATTTTTAATAAACTTAGTTTTAGTATTAAACGTTACATATCTAACTTTAACTGTATCTTTTCTAGTTTTAACCAGATTTATGGTAGATCCATCTTCTATTCTAAAAATTGGTTTAAGGGTAGTGTCCTTATCCCTCATAGTTTTATTCCTTAATTCTAAAATCAAGGATGGGTCATAGCCACACTTCAAAAAATCAGTTTGCATTTCATTAAGTTGTTCCAAAAAGATAGAATTGTCAGTGTTAAGTCTACTGGCTTTACTAAATTGTGCCATTACTATCCCCTTAAAAACATGGGGTGCGTGCATACTGCTCTTGTGTGTATACCTACCAGCATGTACATCCTTTTTATGTATACTTGTATTAATGGCACCATCTTTCAATTCTATGAATAAATCTAAAAATACAACCTTGCTTTTTGAATATTCCATCTTAAACTTTAAAAAAACTAGTTGTACCATTTAAGTAATTAATATAATGACAAAGTTCATCTGATGTTCCCTTCCAGATAAGGAAGCAGTCTTCCACAAAGCGCTGATAAAAACAAACATTACGGTTTAAAACTAAAATCACTACAGATATATTTTGTTTCCCATTGGTGAAGAACTAGGCTAGCATAAGTATTAGCAACAGGCGTACCCATCGCTACACCAGTGAATTGTAAATAGAATTGGTTATTAAACAAAAAAATATTAGTAGTTAAAACCAATTCCAATAAACAGCAAATATTTTCTACTTGTTTAGCTAGTAAGGACGCTTACCTAGTCAAAAATTCTCTAATTGATTCAATCCCATAGCTGTTAGGGATGACTGTGAATAAAGATGAAATATCTAAAGTCACAAATAAATAATCACCTTGACATAATTCAGTAACATGTAAATTATGGTACCATGTTATAGAATTATGCAGCATACAGAATCAAAAAGGTTGTGCGATTCTGTCATTGTAAAACGTGCAAATTAGTGTAACAGAGTGAGTCCACAAAACATACAAATAAGGGCATCAAGAAAGGACAGAGCACATGTTGTGGGAGGGCACTATAAACTGAATGAAAGTAGCTGTTCTGAAACCATTGTATTAGAACAGCCCCGCAGTTTTGCTAAAATGTGTACTGTGTGGCTTCCAAAATATCGAATCGCAAACAACAGTTCATAACCTGATAACTGTATCTGCTGTGAAATGGATAAAGAAAAAACAGCTAGGACCAACTCTGAGGTTAACTGTCATTCCAGACACAAAATATTCACAAAGAGCAAGGTAAAGTCCAGTGATCAGAAGCACTAGGCAGGTAATAGTAAGTAGCAAACTAGGAATACACACTGTGTATTCTAAATAAAGTATTTTGCTTCTTACTATTACTGGACTTTACCTAGTTCTTTGTGAACAACATAACTGTAACAGATAGCCTCGATCACTCACAGAGACTGTCACTGTGATGGTTGTCACCCCAAGGCAACAGTTTGACACAGAATACCAGATTACCTGTCTGTCTTCTAAACAAAAAACATAACTATGTCAGCCGGCCCCTGAACACTAATACAAACTGTCAGTGCAACATATTGTCATTCCAAAGCAGTATTTATGGATGCAAACACCAGACTGGCTGTTTTTCTTCAGCTGAAAAAAAAACATTCTAATCCTCTTTAAGCCACTCAAACTGTCAGTTGGAATATTTTGATTTAAATAATATCAAACTTGTTCCACTTACTGGTTCCCCTGCACTTCCAACTCAGACTCTACCTTTCTGTCGATGATGACATCCACAGTAAGTGGTTGTCATCATTAAAATTACCCTCTTTCATTCCTGGCTCAATCACAACCAACCAGATATATTAGCTATCTCTGAAACCTGGCTAAAAGCTCATATAAATGATTCTGAATTCCTTCCGCCCGGATTTCACTCTCTCCGATCTGACCGCCCAACTAAAAGAGGTGGTGGTGTAGCTTTAGTCTACTCCAGCTACTTATCTATCACTCCATATCCCAACCATATCCCCTCCTTCTCAAGTGTTGAACTTGTCATCGGCCTACTAAAACTTAACATCCATAAAAGTATCTTTTTCATCTCCCTCTACATTCCACCTGGCAACAACACCAACACCCTAGAAGATATTCTCTCCTAGACCTCCTCCAACATCAAACTAGAAACCTTCATCCTAGGAGATGTAAATATTGACTGGGGAAAAATCAATAACCCCAATCCTACATTAACAATTAACCTATTCACTTTTACTCAACTTACCACCTCCATTACTAGACCTAACAAAACACACACCCCTGGCTCCATACTCGACTGGAACCTAGTAACTCATCCCAACAAAACTATAACTTCAGGAGTCATTCCTGACTCTCTAGGAGACCACCTCCCTGCCTCCACCATTCAAGCTACTCCCTCTTCCTCTCACTTCCATCAGTATATTTCTACTCGCAACCTTACTAACTTTAACCCCACTAATTTCATTGATTCTCTCAAACTAACCAACTGGAACCCCCTAAAAATTCTACCACTAGACACAGCCATTGACTACTTTAACTCAACATTCCTAACAATCCTTAACTCCCTAGCCCCAATAAGAAATAAACGAGTCAAAACTAAAACCACTCACTGGCTCACCAAAGATACAAAAAACACCATGCTACAAAGAGATAAAACCTGGAAAACTTACCTCCGTAACAATCAACCTGAGACTTTATTAAAATATAAACAGTTGAGAAACCTAGCCAAAAAACATGTCATTAAGGATAAAAAATCATACTACCTAAAACTACAAGAAAATCTTGCTAAAAATCCTAAGCAATTCTGGAACTCTATTAATTCCCTCTTGAGGCCTCGAACAAAAAACAATCCCTGTCCTGACACTAGCAAATCTGACTCAGAAATTGCCACACTATTCAACTCCTTCTTTACCTCTTCAATAGCTGAGCTCACTAAGACCTTCACCAACAATAATCCTTCTCCCCTCCCTCCCTACCATAATTTTGAACTTAAACCTGTCTCTACCAACCTAATAAAAAAACTCCTCTATAAACTAAAGCCTTGCTCTAATGCCCCTGATGGCATTCCTTCCTCCTTCCTAAAAATAGCCTCAGATGCTATTGCTCTGCCTATAGGCATCCTGATCAATAAATCTATACTTGAGTCTTACGTTCCCAAACATTGGTTAACTGCTTATATTTTGCCTCTCCACAAGGGAGGCAAAAACAACAATGTATCTAATTTTCGGCCCATAGCCATCCTCTCCACTATTTCCAAAATTCTTGAAAAATGCATCCATCTACAGCTCTTATCATTCCTTACCAAATATCAATTACTTTCCCCCACCCAACATGGCTTCCTCCCAGGACACAGTACTAACTCCGCCCTTCTCTCCTTCTTACGTATTGTCAATTCAGCCCGCGACTCTGGACATTTAGTATCGTCCGTCCTGCTGGACCTTTCTAAAGCCTTTGATACCATCTCCCATACCCACCTCCTAAATCATCTCTCTAACCTCAACCTTTCCCAAGAAACCCTTTCTTGGTTCTCCAGCTATCTTGCTAACAGGTCCCAAGCTGTAAAATGGGGCCAAGCCACATCCTCTTTCCTCCCTACTCCCACTGGAGTACCCCAAGGTTCCATACTTGGTCCTCTGCTATTCAACATCTTTATTAATGACTTCCATAAAGCCATTCCCAACTCCAAAATTGTCCAATACGCCGACGATTCCACTTTGATTTGCAGTGCCTCCAACCTAGCTGAACTCCAGTCTCTAACTCAAAATGCCTTCTCTACCACTGAAGACTGGATGCTCCAAAACCACCTCTCTCTTAATGCTAATAAAACCATGATCCTTCTATTCTCCCCTTCCAAATCTTCCACTGTAGATGAAAACTACCTTTACATCACCAGCCATAATAACTCACAAATAGAGATTGTACACTCTGCCAAACTCCTCGGGGTCACTATAGACAATCAGCTAAAATTTAACTCCCACATTCAACAGAATATCAAAAACACACACATAAAGCTTGGCCTACTTTACAGAAATAACCTCTTCCTCTCTCCTTCCTCTAGGCTAACTCTTGCCACTACCTATCTTCATCCCTCTCTCTTGTATGGCTCCCCCCTGTTCTCTAACTTATCCTCCACACTTACCTCTAAACTAGCGATATGTTGCAACAAAATTTCTCGATTAGCCACTAGTGCCAAATCCTCCACACACCATTGCAATTCCCTTCTCTCCCTTAACTGGCTTGAACTGTCCAACCTACTTGACTTTCACCAATTAACCATAGTCCACAAATTAGTATTCCAACCCTCAAACTGCCCCGCACTATCCAACATACTGCAACCATATTCCCCTCCTAGATCTCTTAGATCCTCTCACCAAAACCTACTTACCATTCATAAACCCAAGCACCCAGCTGGCCAGCTTCTCATATCCTGTACCCTAGCAAAAAAATGGAACTCTTTGCCCTCCGCACTACGGACCTGCAATAACCTCAATAGCTTCAAATCTCAACTCCATTCCTACTTCTTCCGTAACAGGAAATGCAACTGCACTCTTCCACCTTTGCCTCTCAAACCCTCCACTCTCTTTACCCCTGGCTAACCCTTCCCCTCCTAACCTCCTAACATCTCCTCTCCTATCCCCACTCTTAACTATTAATTTGTTTCTCATAACATTACATTATGTACTCTTTTCTCTTTAACTAAACTGTCATTCCATTGATTCTTACTAGATTGCAGATTGAACCATATTGTTTTTGTATATGTATTTTTATACTATGTATGTTCACTTTGATTGAAAAATGTATCTAATAAACCTTCTGTGGAGCTTTTCTCCCCGGGCCTCCACTGAAAATGGGCTCCCCAGCCCAGTGGACCTCCCTGGTCACCAAACTGAATGAATGAATAAATAAATAAATAATAAATAAAGTGACTTTATCCTTCACAGACTTAACACATTTAATACCTCAAAGCATAGCAGCTTAGTTCTGTCAGAAACAAAGTAAGCCACCACAAAAAAACTTACATGATCATATTTATAATTACTGAATGAAGACGTCGTTAAGGAAGAAGGCAGTGGCAGTAAGTCATGCCATAGTCTTAGGAGAGTGGAGAGCATCAGAGAGAGACTACACTCGGCATGTATTTTGTAGGCTAGTAACACTATTGCATCTAAAAGTTTAAATGTCTGCAAGATATTTACAATGGTAAAAACATTTGGCAGAGAAGATGATTATCGGTAATGTATATATAAAAAGGGTTGGTCAAGAGCAAAGGTGTAAGTCAAAGAGGGGAAAGGGAGATGAATGTAGAGAAATCCAAGGGCCGTGTAGAAGGATGCTGGGTTGGGAAGAGGGGAGGTTATTAGTGTGTTGCCTGTGGTGTTAGAACTTCGTCAGAAATAAGTATATACTGTGTTTTGCACTGCATTTGTGCCCACATGACCACAGTTAGGCACCTCTTCCTGTACCATTTAGCACATTTGTTTTTCCTAGCCAGGCTGATGTGCTTCCTGACTAGGGCAATAGCCTTTTAGTCCCATTCCTTCCCTGTTCAGGGTAAGAGATTTATCACCCTGTTCATTCCCCAGAGTTTGAGAGTAGGGTGTTCAGAAGGAGACCGGCCCATAGGCATAAGTTCCCTTTCCAGTCATGAGACCCTCCCTGTGATTGCCAGTGGCTACTGTATATGCTGCTGGCATAGTGAAGACATACATGCTTCCACACACATGCAGCACACAGCAAAACTGACCTAGCAGTTGCTCCTGTTGCTCCTCAACCCTTTTTTTGGTGGGCGACAGCGTAGCAGACCATATTTCCTCCCTCATCATAAGGTAGTCAAGCCTGCTTCTACCACACACTACATTGAACAGTTTGGCATGGTGAGATGTACTGTATCAAGTGTAGGTGCCTGGTTCTGGTCCCATAATTTATGTAGTGTCTGTGCATCACCTACAGTCTTAGGTGAATGGTCATTTCCATATGTACTGTTGTGCACCGAATCCTGTGGCCCCTCAGTGGGGTAGAACCCTATACAGAGACTTACCATATTATGTTGCTACATTTATGAATAAAAAAAAAAAGCTTTGCTACACCATTCTAGTGTATGTCAGAGCTGCTCTGTGGGGAGCAATGTTCACGAATGCTTGCCATAGTTAATGCTAGTGAAAATCATGCCAAGTAAAACTGCACAAGTTCTTTTTGTTTGGAAAAACTGGAGCAAACTGTTACTGATGAAGTATTGTAAGTAGTCAGTCTGACAGCTAGTTGCAGTTCTTTTTGTATTTCTCAAGATTTGACATTGAATTTCCACCAAAACATAATAATAATTACTGCCATTAACAGTAAAAATTAACTTTATTCACATAATAAGAATGTGCTGGGTACTAGCCAGTGCTTCTTTGGAGTTAATTTCTCCTTTGGACAGCAACAGCAGTAATGGACGCCTTTCCTGTATTTTGTTTTGCTAAGGACAGCATGTTTGTGTGATATAGACATTTTATCACTTTTTCATATCTGTTGTAAGTCTTGCTGTGTTCTACGCTTCTCAGGGGCTTAATCTTTGATTCTGTGGAGGATAGTGCTGGAGAAAATATTTGCAAAATGAGAAATGGGAGTAAATGATTTATTGATATGTTAGTACTGCTCTGCTTTTAGATCAAACCTGCAGTCCTGGCGTAATTCTGAGAGAAAGTTTGCTGAACTCTTTACAATTCCCCATGGTCTTATGTCCTCATCAGAGAGAGAAAAATCACTTACAGTTTAAGCAGCATCTGCTCCCTTTGCTTGAAAGACCTTTTAAGTCCATTTGTTACAGGCTGAAGTTGAAGCTGAAATAGGCATTAGTCTTCATTTGGTCCTCTGCACATGTAGAAATAAGAATGTAATGTTTTTATTTATTGTTGTTTTAAAATGAAATCTTTCTGCAGTATTTATTGTTGCTGCCAATAATATGGAGACGATGTGTTTGTGAAAATGTGCCCGTCGTGTTGATGGTTCCATCAGTGCATTAAACCAGGTAGTTTAGTTCTTTTATGAGCACTGCTGTTATGAAGCAGGTGTTCTTGTGTTCTAGTTTGAAAGTGTGAAGATGGCATAACTGCAGTTAAAGGATTTCAGTTTCCAGTCATCATCACTTAAAACAAAGTTAACACCAGTGCCACTCTGTGGTTAGATATGGGAGTCATTAGGTGGTAGAGTTTCACTTACAGTTTTTTAATTATGCCAGATGTAGAATTCAAAATTAGGTTTTTTAGTAAATACACGCAGGCGTACAAAGTGCATTATTTTTTGCTCCCCTTTCCCTCCACCACTCTGAATTTATAAGTCATTGACACATTTACATGCATAATTCAGAATAAAGAAAATAGGTTTGGCTGAAATTCCTCTCACATATGCTAAATGAATGTGCTTATTGCTTTTTCTCACGTTTGTCTACTGATGCTTCGTTTTCTAAGTGGCAGCTTCCTTTTGCTGGTTGTAAGTGTTGACTTTGGTAACCATTTGAAATATGAGGACCTGCTAGAGTGAATCCTGAAATATGAAGACTGAATGGCCAAAAGACTGGACTTGCATATACTAAGTCCGAGATGCCATTTCTCAGAATATTACCCTTTCTACTGGGTATGGTGATCTCTGAGTTGGAATATGTAAGTTTGGGGTGGGGTGGGGGGTTGAAGAGAAGAGCAGTTTTCGAAATTCGCTCTTCTCCAGGTTTTTGGTCTTTTTTTTGGCATTTTGAGTGAAGACATTCCAATAGGGAGCCCTTTATTTTCCGAACACATGGGTCTTTTGCATATTATCCCTCTGTTTTGTATTGTTATGTAGTTTTAACGCTTCTGGTTCCTCTCCCCTATGAAATGTATTTATTTATTCCAGTTTGATGACTGGGGAGGTCCACTGGTCTTGGGGAGCCCGTTTTCAGTGAAGGCCCGGGGAGAAAAGCTCCAACAATACATAGTTACATGAATAATTACTAAGAAACTTTGCATTACTGACAAATAAACAGGTAGCATTCATAAATTGCTTGTTCTTTACATGTAAATCCATATGCACGTCTTGCTGAGGCTGTGGTGAAAGCTTTCCTTGTACCTTCTGCCATCTTTCTACATTAGTTTGCTGCATTTAATACATGAACACAGTTTCTGAAGATCCTAAGACATAGGATGCACACTCATTACAAGCTTCATTCTGACTTTTGAATGCTGGGTATGTATACCATTAAACGTTTTATTCAAAATGTTGAATGCTAGGTAGTCACATGACACTATCTGTAGTTAAGTATCTTAAAGTTGTAACTACTGAATTATCTGTATTATCTCTCTCTCTCTCTCTCTCTCTCTCTATATATATATATATATATGTATATACACACACACACACACACACACTTTTCATCTATGTATTTTAAAATAAACTTTAATGAAGTGATATGCTACATTTTGAATTATAATCAATGATTATGTTTTCTGTAAACAGTGTATCACGTGTATAAAATCATTCAAAAATCCAACATATTTCTGTATACAACAGTGTTTCAAAAACTAGAAATATTACTTTACTACATGTTATGCACAACTATTATACAACAAGGACGGACACTGTATTGGTTGTTTTATTTTAACTGTTCTATTTCTTGAATATTAGGCCATGTTAATATTTCTATTTATAGTTAAATATTAGGAATGTGGTCCAGAGGACCCTTGGGGAGTCTAGTTCGATTTCCAGATTACCTAAAAGCACTAATCTGGTTAAGTAACTTGCTCAAGGTTAACAGCTCATAGCCTTAATCCTGGACTGTAACTACTAGACTAATGTGTTTCTTTTTTACTGACTTGTCTAGAACAGTTTCTTGTTTAACTATAACATCATTTTAGGGAGCTTTTAGAACTATGTCTTCTCTTTGCAGAATGTGTATAAGTTTTGTTTTTGCTTCCTGTAGGACCTTGCTAAGGGCTTCTCCACATACACACAGTCAGTGCATTCATTCTGATGGAGTAGGAGCTGGGTATTCCCATGGTAAGTAAGAGCCCTGTGGTCCATTTGCTCTTGCCCAGGACCCCAGTCTGCCCTCCATTCTCAGTGAAAATCAGGTGGGTAGGGAACTAGCCCTTCTGTGGGATGGCCTTACTCCTCTGTCTAGGAGCAACTCCCACCCCCCACCTCCCACTGGAAGCTCTTCTGAGCTGTGCTTTTCCAGTCTTCCAAGAAAAATGTCTCTCTGTACACCAAGTTCACCTCAGCTAACAGAGCAAGTGTACTAGAACAGTATGGGTTCATTAGGATTGGACTTCACTAGGTGTAACCATAGCCGGCCTTAGGCATAGGCCAACTAGGCGGCTGCCTAGGGCGCTGCTCTGGTAGGGGCGCTTTTATTTAAAAATTGCCCCTGTTTTTGGGCCTTTATCCCCCCATGGCTTTGTCCAAATTTCTTGCTCTAAAAGGTTGAGAGGCATGCTGATGAGCCAGCGACACTGTCTACCAGGATGGGTAAGGTAGCACTGGATACTCAGACCCATCCTTCCATGCCAGCTCCTACAGGCACCCACGCTGCTGATCAAACCCAGATTGTCTGCTCTGTAGTCAGGACTTTTTCCCTGTCTGCCATGGATTTGGCTAAGACATTTTCTTTATAAAGTTTGTAGGACTTTTTCTGGTTGCATCACAATATCTTTGTAAAACAGAGATTGAGATATTGACATTCTAAATTGATAAGCTTCTTCCATTTGTCGTTAGATAAGTGTTTCCTGTTTCTTTTACATATTTGCATATTTAGACCATTTACAGAGTAAAGTACCGGGTTCTTTTGCATGACAAATAACTTTTTGCCGGAAATGTGACTTTGAACATGAACTGCAAAGGCAGTACATTTGCTTATTCTTTCCTTTCCTTTAATTCTAAAAAAATTCTTGCACATCCGTCATAGTAGCACCTTTGCTTACTTTGCTTTTCTTTTAATACATTATTCATACCCCTTTGAGGTTTCTGGTATGTAATGTATAAGAAGTAGGAAATTCTACTTTTTAAGATCGCTATTCTGGAAATATTGCTGATGAACATGTGTATTCTGTGGGGGTTTATTTGCTTGGTGTGGTATTAAGAGGTAGCAGTCAAATTGTGCAGAATTTTCACATTTTCTAATGCGGTCTTTAGTCGTTTGCATCATTTATGTGCTTGCTGTTGCTTTGTGCATATCTAGGACTAGACGTGCCATGTGTAAATTCCTACTCTTCAGCAAAATCATGAAAAACATGACTGTTTCATTGTATACCATTATTAGGTAGAAGTTCATATTCCATGTTTAGCAAAGATAGATTATGTATTTATTTAACATTTGTTTACAGAGAAAGTCCAACTTGGAACAAAGCCACTTTTCAGCAGAGGCCCGGAGAGAAACACTCCAGACCCATTTCAGGATAGTTATCACATTATGACTCAGTTTCTTATAGTTGTATACCCTCACAGTATTTGTAGTAAGAGTCAACACACAGGAGACAGTGAACCACTTTTATTGAAATAAATCCTTTCTAACTTTCAGACATTGAAGACTTTGTAGTCCTCATATTGGTTCTGGTTACAAAAAGTATCATGGAGGTCACATTTCAGAAACAGTTCCAAAATTTGTTTTAATACTTTTTGACGTGTAAAGTTTATCATAAATTATTTCTTTCTATTTGATAATTCCTAAGTGCAGTTCATAATTTTATGAAGCATTGGTTCACAAAGTTGACTAGCAGTTATAATTTTATCTCCTTTGAGCATAATCTTGGTAAGAACAATATACCCTGTTGCATGAATGCACCAATTTCATTTGATCTAGTCAGCCATTCATTATGAGTGTTTCTAAGCAAGTGTATATCTCAGTCGTCTGTGATGCATTTTCTCAGTTCTTCTGACTTCTCTGCTGTCATATGTAACTGGGAAATTACTTATAAGGCTTCTAGATCTTTCTGTAGTAAATGTGGAGTAGGTGTTGTTACTGTTTGCAACAGTTTACTAAGTTTGTACTGAACTTGCTAACTTGTCTACATTCCCTATAGTATTGCAAGAGCCTTGTGGAAAGATTTCTTAAAAATGCTTTATAATGGCTTATTAGATTCCACTCTTATTGTTATGACATATATATAATCACAGAATTTCTGGCAACCTAAGAGAGTTGCTAACATTTCTTTCTTTGCGTATAGCTTGCCTATGGCTCTGTAGTGACATTTGATCCATATGCCTATCATGTCTATCTCCTGACAGTAATATTGCACTAATTCCTTATTGACTATCAACCACTTGGATAGGTTAGGAGACATCATACAATTCCAGAGTAAGCCTCTGTAACAAGATTTTTGTAACACTTCAGAACTTGTATCCTGTTCCTGTGACCCAAGCCAAACAGCATCATGCTCTGATAGCTTCCTGAGCAGCAGTATAGTGTCCAGCAGGTTTGAAGTGAACATGGAGAGAGAGATTGCACCTTGCCAAGGAATTGCATACGAGATTATATGTCTTGCGTCTTCTGAATGATAACTATTTTAACAGAATCTGCTTTGTTAACCGTTCATTATCTTGGCAATGGCTATTCACTTACATCCTCACACAGATTTGACATTTGCTTCAGTTTAACTTTCTCTTTTGTCTTAGCTTGTCAAGTAGCTTAATAAGCCTAATATCTTGCTTTCGCTTGGTGCATCCCCACACATCGCTATGTATTGTGTTAACTACACCTTTTAAATCTCTGGTCACCACAGTTGGTGCTGTCTAAGCCTAAAGATACACCAAAAGACAAGCTTAAAATTTAAATCTGTTCAAAGGGTTTTAAAATTGCAAAACTTGGAGCTACCTTCATCTGATTTATTTTGCCAAAAAAAAAAAACCTCAACTAGCTTCTAGCGCTGCAAAGAATCGAGCATTAAGCATTGCATCAGTGAAAATGTTTTCATTAGTTTGAAGCATATACTTTTTGATTCCATTTCTTTATGGCTTGATGATGCATACTTGTACCAAGCTTGTTCTGCTTCACAAATTCTACCATGCTATGGATCTCTGCATTCTGCTCACATTGCATAGTTGTGCAAAGGCTGTCCATGCACTTAAGATCTTGTTCAATTTTGTTTCTAAAAACTGTTTTTATAAGAGCACCCTTCTTGTCACAGAAATAACTTCTATTACTTTCTGTGATTGTTTTCTTACATAGTTCCCCAGTTAACTGCTTAGTCTAGTAAATAAATCAGAATAACTCTGTGAAATGTCTGCGGTACCTTGATGTCTCTGTTTCCTGTGTCTCAGTTAAATACTCACAACTATTTGTGTTCTTCATTTTGATCACTGCTGCAGTAGCCTTATCAATATGGGTTATATTTTGCCTAGGATATAACAGCCGACCAACTTCCAAAGCTTTAGGGTATTTTTAATGTGCTCAAACTGTCAAGCAGCTCGAGCTGAGCTGACTAAAACACAGGTTTGGGTGTGAAGCCCTCCAGAGCTTTACTGCTGCCGAAGAGTATGCTTCTGTGAGTCTTCTGACGATTAATGGTCGGCTTGTGTTTTCCTTAGCTGGGCAGATAAGTTCCCTTTTGGAAAAAAACTTCCATTTTCCTATTTTTTATTGATGTTTTATTACTTTCCTCTTCAGGAACGTTATTTTGAAGCTATGAGTGTTGTGTTTTATTGGATTGTTTTGAGACTGTAATGTATTTTTAAATGGGGCACTCATTTATTTCAATTTAAGAGTAGTGTTAACTAACTGATAAATTATTTTTTGTGGGGAAATTGTGTTTAAAGTTGTATGGCTGCCATAAAGTTTGAAAGTACGTTTTACAGTTTTTTCTGTCAAAAAAGTAACTCTGTGGTCTGGTAGTTGTACTGGCACCGTTGCTTGTTTTCCCCAGGACAGAGGTACTATTTTTGGCTTGACCTTGGAACAGATTGTCATTCCCATGAGCAGTCCTTTTCCAGCCACAATAAGAAAAAGTGAAACAAACAGCCTTTGCCACCATAGCAGCCTAGCATTTTGCCTCAGCCACAGATGTACCTTAGACCACTCATCTTTTACCTCGGATCCTTTTGCAGCTGTTGGGGTGCCTCAGTGGGTAAGAGAGAATCACTTTTGTTGGTCCTGGGAGAGGGAATGATGAAGGTTTCCCTTATATGTCTGAATGCTGGGCCTATCCATGGGGATGTAGCTGCTGCCATTAGTAACATGGTTGGCCCCATTTTTCCTGTCAAAAAGAAACAGAAAACTAAATGTGCATTTACTCCTCCTCAAATTTCTTTGGATAAGAGTAGTTTACTTGTACTGGCTCAGGTTTTGATTCAGGCTATTGATCCTCCTTGTAGGGTAGTTTCTGGTAGATGAAAGAGGGTTGTGTCTTTTCCTGAAAAGATTAAAGATTCTGAATTTGGACAGGAAGATGTAGGGACGGATTCAGGGTTTTGCCATGAGATTTCTGATTCAAACTCAGAGATGAGCTCTCTTTTTGATTTTTCTAGTGAAGGTTTCTCTTTATTGCTAGAATGTCCCATTGTTTTCAGTGGGATAACACTGAGGTTTCTCAGTCCCTGAAAAAATCCTATGAGTTGTTACAGAAGTATTTTCCAGAGGCTACACAAATTCTTCCTGTCTTGTCTGCTTTAAAGGATGCCTGTCTTACTGCCCACAAATTTTCTGATAGTCAACCAGCTGTCCCTAAAAAGGCAGATAGGATGTATAAAGTTCCTCAGTCTTTTAATGTTTTTTACACTATTCTCAATCCTGACACAGCATCTGTCCTTAGTTGACTCCTCTTCTGCTAATCACCTAGTTATTTCCAATCCTCATCTTTCTAATAAGAATGGGAAAATTATTGATAAGTATGGGGTAAATAGTGTATACTTCTGCAACTTTCAATTTCAGAATTTTAAACCGTCAGGCTCATATGTTAATTTTTTTCTGACGTATTGTGAAAGGAGGAGGAATATTTAATCTACATTTTTTTCTTGTGAAGAAGAATCTGCTTTAAATAACTTAGTTCCTTCTACTGCACCGGTCACTACAGTATGTGTGTGTGACTGTTGATACTTCTTACAGGGTTATGGCCACTAGTATGCTTTTATGGAGGCTTGCTTGACTGCATTCTCAGAATTGCCCAGATGTTGATAAAAATTAGATTTTAAATTCTCCCTTGGATAGAGATTTAGTGTTTGGCCTTTGCTGCAGAGATGATCAGAAAGTGTGATTAAAGGGACAAGCTGATCCAATTTTCAGTCCTCTTTTTTTCCAAACTGCCTAAGGGATTTTTCTTTGTTCTCATCCAGTTGGCAAAAAAAAAAAAAAAAAAAAATCAATAAACAGTCCCAACGGAATTCAGTTAAACAAACGTTTAAGAAGTGACAAAGAAGTTCCAAAAAGAAGTCTCACACCTCCCAAAACCAGAGACACTTCAATAAGTCTGAATGACTATTCAAGAGACCTTGTGATTTCCTCTTACCCTGGCCCTGTTTCTCTTCCAGAAAGTCTGAATCTCCATTTTTCTTTTTGGCAACAGATTATTACAGACAAATGGGTTCAGAAAATCAGTCATCAGTTACAGATGGTCTTGGGAGGAAATTCTTCCTTTCCAGAGGGTCATTCCTTATCCTGCAAATCAGACTGTTTTGTTTCCACCTGCTGTTCATCACATGTTCTCCCAATCAGTGATAGAACCAGTTCCTCCTTACCGGGCAGGGAAGGGGTTTTATTCAAGAATGTTCCTTGTCTCAAAGAAAGAAAATGCTTGGAAACCAGTTCTGGATCTGTCTTTCCTAAACCTAAGAAGGAAGAAACTGTTGCAAAAGAGAGTAAAATCCCATGAGTGGAGGAGCTCCCTGGTCAGCCTCAGTAAGAAGCTGAGATCCCTTATAAGATCCTCCAAAGCTAGCTATGAAAACAAAATCGCCTCTAAATCCAAGGCCAACCACAAAGCATCCTATAGCTATGTCAAGAATCTAGATGGCAACACCCAGATCTGCTCTGAGTTACAGCACAAAGGCATGAAAATTACAGAACCACCTGATATTGCCAACATCCTGGCAGATCGGTTCAGTGCTAACTTTACCCCCCTCTCACCCCCTAAATGGCCCATATCTATACAGGAAGAATGCAGAGTACCTGTAATCACAACTATGCAGGTAAAAGCTGCACTCTCTAAAGCCAGAAACACAGCATCCATGGGACCAGACAACATCCCAGGCTGCATTTTACACGCACTTCAGAATGAACTGGCTCCCCACTTAAGCACCATGTTCAATAACAGCCTCACATCAGGCTTTGTGCCCACTGAATGGCGCACAGCAAGTTATCCCACTCCACAAAGGGGGAGCCACTACTGATCCCGGGAACTATCGACCTATTAGCCTGACAAGCCTGGTCTGCAAGGCCATGCAACGTATCATCATGGAACCCATAAACAAAGACATTGGTAACCTCCAAACTCTGGATCCCACCCAGTTCGGGTTTGTGAAAGGCAGATCATGCCTCCTGAACCTGATCAACTTCTTTGAGGCAGTCACCAAAGCCGTGGATGAGGGTAAGGTGGTTCACACAGTCTATCTTGACCTCACCAAGGCTTTCGACACCATCCCCCTTTCTGGAATTATAGCTAAACTCACTAAACTAGGTAGAAATCCCTACGTTACAAGATGAGTTGCCAACTGGCTCACTGACAGAACCCACACTGTAAAAGTTGCAGACTCCAAATCTGACCTCAAAGCAGTGACAAGTGGAGTACCACAGGGTTCCGTCCTGGGACTTCCCCTGTTTGGTTTCTACTTTTCTGAAGTACAGGCTAACACAGAAGGCCTCTGGCTAACGAAGTTCGCAGATGACTGCAAACTAGGAGCCATAGTCAAGTCCCCAAATGATGTGGACATCCTACAGAAGGGCCTCACTGATACAAATGCCTGGTGTCAGAGCCATGGCCTCAAGCTCAGTGCCAAAAAGTGCAGTGTCATCCCCTTTGGTAAAAACTCTGTACCCATGAACTACCACATAGGCAGCAATCTACTTAACACTGAATGCGAGATAAGAGACCTTGGGACCCAGGTGGACAGTACTCTCTCCTTTGATAATCACATCGCCACAGTAGTCAGGAAGTCCTTCTACGTGGCACACCTCATCATAAAAGGGTTCTCATCCAGAAAAAAAGAGGTCATTGTTCCCCTCTACTCATCACTCATAAGATCCATTATAGAGTACAACGCCCCTTTTGGAGTGTACCTCACAAGACATCTGCAGCAGCTGGAAAGGCCACAGAAGTACCTCACAAAGAGGATTACTGGCCTCAAACAAATGCCTTACACTGACCGCCTCAAAAAACTCCAGCTTTACTCCGTAGCATATCGCCTACTCCGAGGTGATCTCTGCCTAACATATAAAGCTATGTCAAACCCAGAGCTGTTGGACATGCTACACCTAAAGAAATCCCAATCTCTCCGAGCTACATGCTCTAGGGACCTAAACCTTGTCACCACAATGAACAGGACACGCTGGAGAGATAGATTCCTGTCCCAGAGGCTTCCTATACTCTGGCACAAGCTACCCATCTATGTCAAGCAAAGTTCTTCATTAGCACTCTTCAAGAAAAATCTTGATGAGTGGATGGGAAATAGGAAATATACCCCGGGGATCACTTCTGTCTCTCTGCTGGACAGTAGCACAGGAAAATAACTTTCTTGGGTGGCGTAAGCTATGGAACCTTGCTGGCTAGGCCTACGCAGGTCCTTGAGCCGATAGCCTAGTACCTACCTATGAACCTGTTTGTGATAGTGCCCAAATTCAAAACTTCACAACCTGTTACCTCTTTTCCCCCTTCAAGTTTCCTTACAACACTAGACTCAAAAGGTGATGATCGCATTCCTGTCCATCCACAGTTCAGGAGTTTCTTAAGGTTTTGTGTGTCTGGATCACATCATCAGTGCCACTCAGACTTCAGTCACTGTTGGGCAATACCTCTGGATTTTGGGTCTTATAGCCTCTATGACTCTCATGATACCTGTGGCAAGACTCCATGTGAGAAAGATGTGGTCCCAGCGTCAACACCCTTTATATTTTCAGATCCCAGTACACGGATTTATCAGAAAATAAGTCACTTGCTGGAGGCAACATATATCCTTAAATCTAAGCCTCCACTTCTCCCTTCCTGGTCCAAAGCAGACAGTCACCACATATACTTCAGACTTTTCTTGGGAAGCAGTTTCAGGAGAGAGAAAATTGCAGAGTGTGTGGGACACCAAGGACAGACCCAAGCACATCAATATCAAAGAGATGATTGCCTTAATCAAAGCACTCAGTTCTCTGAACAATCTTTGGTCCCCAGACCTCTTTAAGTGGTTACAGACAATACCTCAGTGATACGGTGCATTAAGAAACAAGGAGGAACTAGGAATACCCCATTTTGTAGACTAGCCATATTAGCTTGGGATATGGCTTCATAGCACAGTCTCACTCTACAGGCATCTTACATTCCATTAGAACAATATTGTGTGGCAGATAAGCTGAGCAGGACCAGGGTAGGAACTCACAAATAGAAACTAGATTTGCGGATGGTGGTGGGGTCTTCCAAGACTTGATCCATCTGTGGGGAGTTCCTTAAGTAGATCTCTTTGCATCTTCTCTGAACAATCAACTGGCAAAATTCTGTTCCAGGATTCCATGCAAGAAGGCCTATAAGACAGATGTCTTTTCTTTTCTTTGGACAGGAATGTTCCTGTATACATTTCCACCCTTTCCAGTAATATCCAGGGTACTGCTGAACATTCAGAAGGAATCCCCCAAGATCATCATGGTCACTCCCTTCTGGCCCAGGCAACCATGATTTTCCCATTTCTTTTGGAAATGGCTAAGGGCAATTACCACGTGTCCTCACAGAATGGATCTGCTCACAGGGTTGTTTGATACAGCTAGACATCAATCCTCTTTAATTGACTGCCTGGATTATAAGGTCTTATTCCTTCTAGGCAACTGTTTTCTGAGGACATTAAGCAGGTGCTAATGGAGTCAGGAAAGCCTGCTGCTAGAAAATCATATATTAGCAAATGGAAAAGGTTTTCTAGTGGCGCCAGCAACATAACCATCACTGATTCAGGGCTAGTTGTTCTCTGGTTTTACAATGTGTGTTTGCGTTACTATCCTATGGCCTTTCTTATTCCTTCATTAAGGTTCATTTGTCAGCCATTTCAGCATGTCTGCCCATGGATCCTCCTCATTCATTGCAGTGGCAGGTCAAAATATTCTTGAAAGGGGTTTTGCATAAGAGGCCTTCAAGTAAACTGGTGGCCCCTTGAGATCTTAATTTTGTGTTAGAAGAACTAACACTTCCTCCATTTAAACCAGCTAATTTGTCTGATATGAAGTTCTCAACATGGAAAACAGTTTTATTGATTGCTCTGACCTCTGCAGGAAAGGTATCAGAATTGCAGGCTCTTACGGTGAGTCAGTTCTACTTAATTTTCCACAAGGACAGGGTTTCTTTGAACCTTAAGCCTTTTTTTATTTGCGTAAAGAGGTATCTGTGTTTACTTTAAGTTAGACTACCCAACTCTCTGTTTTATTTCCTGAACCTAAAAATGAGGGAGAAAAGAATCTCCATACTTTTTGGGTCCACAGACAACTCCAGTACATACTTTTACAAAGCACTATAAACTGGATTCCTTCTCTAGGTGTAGGTCATGCCTTGCTAGGACCATTCCTCAGGTGCTCGTAGACCCTTCTCCTCCCAAATATAGTTAGCTATGGTAATCTACCCATATAGCTAAGGTCACTGCAGCAGTGATCAAAATGATGAACATAGTACAGTTGTGTAAGCTGAACTTACCATAACAGCAGATGTTCAAATGATCAGTGCTGCACATACCTCTCAACCTCTAAGAGCAAGAAATCTCGACAAAGCCATAAATAAAAGTAGGGCAAAGACCCCAAAATAGGAACAATTTTTAAATATTGCTTTTACAAACTTAGAAAGTTGATAGAATAACAGGTTTTGCATTAGCATGCGTTTTCTGAAGGGCACGAAGTCTGAAAATCAAATGTTTGTCATTTTCTAACTTCAGTCTTTAATGATTTTTCACTAATTTGCCAGAAAACCACAATTTTATGAAAAATGGACCAAAAATATGAGGCAAAAATCTGTACAGTTGAGGGGTATGCCCCATTAGCTGCTCACTCCCTCTACCTGCCTTGTTTTTTATTATATTTGTTATGCCAGGGTGTGGACATTTATTTTTTGTTATTCCTAGCCTTGTCTTTTTTCAGGGCTCAGTCTCCTCTCTGTTGGCAGGAAAGGTCTGAAGGGCTTTGTGCCCAAACCTGTCTTTTAGTCAGCTCATCTCGAGCTGCTTGACAGTCTGGGTGCATGGAGGGTGCCTTGAAGCTTTAGAAGCTGCCTGGCTGTTATATCTTTTGGCAGAATATAACTCATATAGCTAAGACAACTGCAGCAGTGCTGACTAAGCCCAGGTTGTATAGTTAGTCTGGCACCTCTGTGCGTTTCTTACAGTCTTGCTCTCATTTGATCATGGCTACTGAAATTAATGCATGTTTAAATATAAGTATACCTTTTAAGTAATGGTGAGTCAGACTGACTTTTAAAAATTGAAAGGTCAGAGGAAAGTGATGAACACTTTGGGAGAGTAGGGTCTGCTCTGTGGACATTCGGTTCTGTAGTTACATAGCAGTATTTTGCTAAAACCAAGGTGTTTGCGGTCTTTTAAATAGGTTCACTATTCTATCTCCTTTTCATATTTAAAGTTAAAGCAGAGTCATGTTTTCATTTTGTTTCTCACTGATCTTTGTGTGTTTGTAAGTGGGGGACCAGTATGGGCATGTCTTCATATGTGTGTTTGTGTTGTTTGAATGTATATGTGTATCTTGTGTGTGTGTGTGTGTGTGTGTGTGTGTGTGTGTGTATATATATATATATATATATATATTTTTTTTTTTATATATATATATATATATATATATATTTATATATATATATATTTTTTTTTTTTATAGTTATCAGTATGTTACCTTATGCAGGAGGTTGAAAATCTGAAGTATTTCCTGTGCTACTGTCCAGCATGTAGGACCAAATCAGAAAGGCACTGGCAAAACAGAGTAACATATGTGGGGAAAAATGCAAATTTCCCTTTATGAAGGCATGATAATAAGTAATCATTTTACCCTTTAAGGGCTTTCAGGCATTGTAGTGCACTGTTTTTATGTGCAATGTCTCACACATTTTTTGTTAACGAAGTTAGGTAAATAGGCAAACTAACTCAAAAGATGAAACCGTTGAAAAACACACAAGGTAGCGATAACGAGTGAAGCCGACAGACTGGACACCATTACTTTTTGAAGTATTGGTACTGTTAACTTCAGTAGTTGACGGAAAAAGAGGCTTTGTTGAAGTGTCTTAACCCACCTGCCGATTCGTGCATGAATGGCCGTGGCCACGCCCATTCATGCACGAATCGGCAGGTGGGTTAAGACACTTCAACAAAGCCTCTTTTTCCGTCAACTACTGAAGTTAACAGTACCAATACTTCAAAAAGTAACGGTGTCCAGTCTGTCGGCTTCACTCGTTATCGCTACCTTGTGTGTTTTTCAAAAGTTAGGTAAATAAACAGACTCCGCTAATGGTAAATACCTTTTGGGGCTTATCAATACACTGTAAATGGAGACTGTAGCAGTGCTCTGAAACACTTGGTATAGGAAAACCTTGATGCCCACTGCAATAGTTCCAAACAAAAAAGTCTTATACCAAAAATATTTAGGATCATCCCAGAAAGACCTAAGCTAAACTGAGTCATCCTGTGAAATAAACAACTGCAGATATTTCTTGATTTCTTATATAATTATACTTCATAATTAAACTTAGTTTAGTTAGGTAAGGGTCTCATATAATTATTTTATGAGACAAATTGCAACTGCTTTGTGTTGCAATTCCTAATCTGAGACGTATGCATAGCTGCTGTTGTCTATCTGCACAGCTTTGCTTGTTTCTAATGAAATGTAAATGTTACCTGCAATTTGTTGGCTCTAATAGCAAGGGAGATGAGTATGTAAATTGTAGAGCCAATCCACCTGTAGCCATTTTAATAGATACTAGATTGCAAAGGTCACTGTAGTGTAACAACAAGGCTTTAGTTTGAATTACTTGTTTTACTGGCGATTTGTTGGCTCTGGTAACAAACAAGTTACATCTGTATCTGTAGGCTGTATTGTGCCAATCTATCTGCGGCCATTGTATTTGGTGCTAGTAGTGTTTTTTCAAGTATACAATCTGTAAAGTTGACTCTATATTATTTTATCTAAGTCTTCTAACTGTCCTTCTCAATTGTTCATATACCTTAAGTTGATAGAATCTGTAAATGTTCTGTAGGTTACGAGCATACTTAGTGTTGGAAATATAAGGGCCCGAGTTTTGGCACACTAAAATTGCTTTGTTTCCCTCTTCTGCTGATTTCACTATTTTTGTCTTTATAGCCCCAAACCATATCCTTTTCCACTGTAAATATCTGGACCAGCTAATACCACCTCTGTCCTGGCATCCACCGTGTCTTGCGGACATCCGAACGTATTAAGCAACCACTTTAAGTACGTGCTGTTTTTACTCACTTGTAAAGATTTTGTACAAATAGTTGAACTCTCTGGGTGGTTGTTGCTGAAGCAGTCGACGAACCCAGCAGCCTAGAAAACTGTTCTTTACTCCTATTTCCCACTTTAATTTTTTAAAAAACCCTTTCCCTGCCATACCGTTCTTTTCCCCAAGCCTTTTTTCACTTCACACTCCTTCTTTCTTGCTCCTGATTTTTGCATTCTAGTACCCCCCCCCCCTTACACTATACTGTTTTGTTTGCATCCTGCTGCATCTTAGTTTGTGGTCTAGTGCAACATACATAGGGTGGGAGGATGGTATAATGGTTAAGGTGTTTGCCTTACAAATAGAAGGTGCAGGGTTTGATTCTCACATGGGGTAAGTGGCTAGGCTTAGAATGGCCTGCAAAGGCAGTTAGCCTAGTACCAGCCTATGAACCTATGAACCTATATACCTGTGCATGAGAGGTTAATTTCTCAGCCTCCAACTCTCTGTTATACTGTGTCTCCTTCTAGTCATCGTTTTCTTCTCATTTCCTTCTCTCATTAAAAACACTTACAGTACCCACTCCTTTCCCATACTATCCAAACGTTGCTAGCTGACTGTCATCTTGGGCGATTTCCTGACCTGGGTGTAGGCAGGGTCCCTCTGTCTCTCTAACAAAAGTCAGGCTAATCTCATCATCTTCCAGCAACTTAGAAACCAAGCTAAGAAACAAATCAAACTAGGCAAAAAAAAAAACATACTTTCAAACTTGCTAACTAAAATATCAAACAAATCCTCAAAGATTTTGGCAGTCAGTCAACCTCCTCCTAAATCCAGGGAAACCCACTACTCCAGTCTCTGTTACCAATAATACTATAGACCCTATTGCATCCCAATTTAATTCCCACTTTATTACCTCAATAACCTCTCTATTTCACAGAACTACTACCTCACCCCCCCCCCACCCTGTCTGTACTCACTCCAGCTGGTCCACCACATACCTACTTTAAACGCGAATCCATTCAAACAAGCTACATACAAGGCTTACTATCTAAAGTAAAACCGTACACCCTCGCCACTGATCAACTACCAGGTGACTTTCTGAAATTAGCTGCTACATCTGTTGCCTACCCCATATCAATTCTAATTAACTGCTCTATAGCTGAACAATATGTACCTACCCTATGGAAAATATCCCATATCATTCCACTGCATAAAGGAGGCCCCGCTAAAGATGTATCTAATCACAGACCTATAGCCATACTCTGTCATGCCTAGCAAAAATCTTAGAAAAGTGTATCCACAAACAAATAATTGACTACTTCCAAAAAATAACCTATCTGTTATTCAACATGGTTTTCAGCCAAGACACAGTACTATAGTACAGCTCTCATTAGCTTCACCAACTCTATTGATCACCTCAAAAATAACAACCAACTTGTCTCTGCTACCTTTCTTGACATGTCAAAAGACTGACACCGTATCGCATCAAATCCTCCTAAATAAGTTTGCCATTTTCAGCCTCTGCCCTGAGGCCCTAAACTAGATGTTCATCGTGTTTACCTGTTGCAGTCATTACACTTGGGTTATCCTGCTGGCAGGCTACCTGCAGTCGGCCTGAATTCCAATGTCCTGGTCCGGCGTCGGTTGCTGTCGCCTCCTCCCTGACTTCAGTGCACCAGGGGTATAAAAGATGCAGCTCTCTCCATTTTATTCAGTCTTTCTTGCCGTGCGGTGCCCGAAGCAAAAGCAGTTCGCAAGTGCCGGTCAGCCGACTCCTGAGATTTTCGAAATTGAATTTCAGATCCAAAGTCTTCAATAAAGCTAAGTACCCCGTTGGGGAAACTCTTTCTTGCTCCAGACCGATGTCAGTAAAAGTTAATAATTGTATTTCTTGTGGGAAGCAAATACCTCATAAGGATTTTCATTCTTACTGTATTCCTTGCCTAGGCCCCGACCACGACGTTGCTAGTTGCCGGTTTTGTGCTAGATTCAACCAACGCACTATTAAGCGTCGGTTCGATTTTGCTTTACATTACTTTGGCCGGAGGTTTAACTATATAATGCCGTCGGAACAACCGACGACCAGAATTCATAAAAAACGCAAGGACAAAGAAAAGGACAGGCATCCGAGGTCCAAAACTGACGACGAAGCCTCTTCTAGGCCAGTCGCCGGTTCGCCGGTTCTCAGTGAGGCGCTTTCGCAGCCCCTGACACCCACTACCTCAGAGCCACAGGCTGCCTCCAACTCCCACGTGGAGACAACTAAGCCTCTGGAAACTCAAGGTATTGGGCCTACGGAAACTATTCCCTCAGATGGGCCCGGAGCTGCTGAGCAGGCATCGGCTTCTGAGGGTGTTTTCAGACCTACACAGCTTACTATCAAGACTACTTCAGCAGCCAAGGCACAGTCTAAAACTCCTATAAAGACAAAGATAGAAGTACAGCATTCACCTGGACAGTCATCCATGCCAAAGAAACAGATGCTTAAAATGGCCGAAGACCTAATTACTCTGATCAGGGGTTCCCATCCCGCTCCTGATAAAAGGCCTAGGCAAGATACTGACTAAGATTCCTCTGACCAGGTTTCTATTTCCTCTGATTCCTCTTCAGAACAGGGATATTCTCTTCCTCCCTATGAGGATTCTGACGCTGAAGAATCTATCCCTTTAGCCTCTCCTCCTGAGGATTACTCTTTTGGGGAAACCCTGCACACCATGAGGGAGCATTTCCATTGGGAGAGCCAGGATTATTCAGAATCCAAGAAAAGGCTCAGAGATTTTCTTTTACTGCCTCAGCACAGGCCCCTTGCTATTCCCCCTGTACTATATATATTGTTGTTGATGTTTTTTCTGAATCCAGTTTGTCTCCTAATTCTTTACCCCCTGCACCAGTTAAGCCAGATAGGTACTACAGGGTCCCAGATTCGCATACATTTCTTTATAAGAACCCTGCTGCTGACCCAGAAACAATTTCTCAGGGTCCCAAAGGGGTCAAAGCTTCCACTGCAAAAAATCCTGTTCCCTCTGATAGGGATTCTAGAGCACTGGACAGATGGGGGAAAAAGTTTACACTTCTGCTACTTTAGCTGTAAGGGCTTTAAACTGTCAGTTTCACATGCTTAAATATCAACAATACCTAATGTCTTTGCTCCTACAGAAAATGCTTACAAGCTCAGAATGTCCTGAAAATAAGGAAATGCAGGATTTATTGCATGGAGCTGAACAGGTGGGAAAGCATACTTTGCAATGTGGTTTTGATTCATTAGAGCCTTCTTGCAGAGCCGCAGTTACAGGTTCTGTCATTCGTAGGCATGCTTGGTTAAAAGAACAAAGTTTACCTGATCATGTTAAAGCAAAATTGTTGGATGCTCCATTACAGCATGATACTTTGTTTGGTGTTAAGGCAGAAGAGGTGTTAAAGAAAATGGAGGATAAAGCAAAATCAATGCAGACAGTAAAGGATTTCTTACAGGTTCAGCCACCCAGATTTAGCAGGAACTGGCCTTCAAAAAATTGGTCCTTTCCAGTGTCAGACAGGCCACAGAGAGGCAGATACAGACGCTCAAGAGGCAAATCTCAGCCACAAGGCACATACAGACCTAAGAAATGGGGTGCTTCAGCCCCCAAAGGCAGAGAAGACAAATCACAACCTTATAGGAAACAGTCCCAATGACTTCCCTCTACCAGTGCCAAGCACTTACCTTTTGGCGGCACCCTTAGGTGGAAAACTAGCACTTTTCTCACAAAATTGGCCACATAATTACCCAAGACAAATGGGTACTGAATATTGTTTCCCAGGGTTACAGGTTCCACTTTCACACCCTACCAAGGCCAAAAGGTATGCCAGACCTGCCAAACAATTAATGGGTAGAGGCACAAAAACAAATTTCTGCTCTCATGGACATGAGGGCTATTCAAAAAGTACCACAGCAAGAGCAGGGACAAGGATTTTACTCAAGACTTTTTGTGGTACCCAGAAAGGACAAAGCTTGGAGACCAATACTGGACCTGTCTACTCTAAATACTTTCCTGGTCATTCCAAAATTCAAAATGTTGACACTGCAGCAACTTCTACCCATGCTGGGAAAAAAGGCTTGGCTAGTTACTTTGGACCTCAAAGAGGCATACCTGCATGTCCCAATCAGACAATCTTGCAGAAGATATCTCAGATTCATAGCTGGCTCAATGCATTACCGATTCTCTGCACTGCCCTTTGGCTTATCTACTGTGCCCAGGGTCTTCACAAAATACCTGGCACCAGTAATTGCATTTTTCAGACAAAAAGGTATTCAAATATATACCTACTTGGACAACTGCCTTATTCAAGCAGACAGCAAGGACATTCTACTAAAGCATCTGGCGTTTGTAAAAAGATTACTAACTTGCCTAAGGTACACAGTAAACAAAAAGAAATCAAAACTAGTGCCCTCTCAAGAGATAATATTCCTGGGTGCAAGCTTAAATACAACTGCCCAGATGGCTTATCTCACGCCAGACAAACAAAGGCAACTGACTCATTACTTACTGACTCATTACTTCCAAATGATGGCAACAAAGACCCAGTTACCCACAAGAAAAATTCTACAGGCTTTGGGCTTCATGGCATCCTGCATACTGCTAATTCCATATACAAGACTGCATATGCAGAAGCTACAATGGTATCTTAAAAGTGTCTGGACGCAACATTGCCACAGCCTGGAAACACTAATTACTCTCATTCCCTGCCTGCAACAAGAGTTTCGATGGTGGGCACTGGCCTGTCACCACAACAAGGGACGGCCATTCACTTTACCCACAGCCAGGCAGACACTAACAACAGATGCATCGGATTATGCCTGGAGAGCACTCATGGCGGGAAAATGTATACAGGGCATGTGGCCCACAGACCAAATGCATCTTCATATCAATCAAAAAGAGATGCTAGCTGTACAGAATGCCCTGACAGCCTTCAAGGATCTACTACATCCAGGACAACTATTACTAAAGATGGACAATACTACAGTCATGTGGTACATAAACAAGCAAGGGGGCACACATTCCTACCCCCTCTGCAGGCAAGCCATGACTTTGTGGAACACAGCACTGGCCTATCAAGTACATCTGTAGGCACAATTCCTGCCAGGAAATAAAAATTCTCTGGCAGACGAACTAAGCAGAAACCTCATGGACCCTCAAGAGTGGAAACTAGATTCGCAAGTCTTCAGCATGATAACAAAAAAGTGGGGATGTTCAGACATAGATCTATTTGCCTCCCCTCACAACTGCCAACTACAGAGATTCTGCACAAGGACTTATCACTCACAAGCATGGAAGGCGGATGCACTATCATTCAGCTGGAAAAGCCTAACAGTTTATGCCTATCCACCACTGCCTCTACTCCCCAAGGTACTCTTAAAAGTCAGACAAGAGAAGCCAAAAATGATTCTGATTGCCCCAGACTGGCCACGCCAGCACTGGTACCCAATCTTAAAGACCTTGTCTCAAGGGCCAGCCTGGACTTTACCTCAAATTCCTCATCAGCTGACTCAACAAAACAATCAGATCCTACACAGCCAACTCAAAACCTTAAATCTGGCTGCATGGCGAATAATATAGCCACTCAGAACACATCTCTCTCTAAAGCAGTTATGGATGTCATTTTTGAAGCCAGGAGGCCCAGCACAAGGAAATCTTATGCAGAAAAATGGAAGAAATTCTGTGCTAGAAACCAGGCACAAGGACTTGAACCGCTTGTTACTAATTTTTCTCAGATTTTGCAATACCTAACTGAGATGCTGGACAAAGGCTTATCCTTCTCATCAATAAAGATCCATGCCTCTGCCATTTCAGCTCATTACAATACCGAACCTCCTATTTTCTCTCATGCACTACTAAGACAGTACCTCAGCAGGGCAAAAAACATAATACTCATAAGGAGAGCACCTGTACCTACATGGGACCTCAATTTTGTCTTGGAAAAGCTCACACTGCCTCCTTTTGAGCCAGCCAATACAGCTGAGATAAAATTCTTATTATGGAAAACTGCCCTGCTCCTAGCAATAACTTCAGCAAGAAGAGTCTCAGAGTTACAGGCATTAATGGCAGTGGAACCTTTTATCATTTTTCATCCGGACAGGGTTTCTCTCTGGACAAACCCAACATTTATGCCAAAGGTAGTGTCCAGCGTGGCTCTTAACCAAACCATTCATTTGCCAGCCTTTTACCCAAATCCCCAGAATAAGGGGGAAGAGACTTCTGCACTCTCGCTTCTACTTGGACAAAACAAAAGCTTTCAGAAAAACTGAGCAACTTTTTGTGGCATACGCTGCAGGGTCACAAGGAAAGGCTATTTCAAAGCAGACTATTTCAAAATGGATAGGACACTGCATTCATTTCTGCTATGCACAGCATGGCAAATCAGTGCCTAAGAATATTAGGCCACATTCTACCAGGGCAGCAGCCACATCAGCAGCCTTTCTCAGAAGAGTACCAACCAAGGAAATTTTGGAGGCTGCAACTTGGAGTTCAGTGCACACTTTTACTAAGCACTATTACTTACCTCTTTACTCTAAATCCAGAGCAGGCTTTGCCACTGCAGTTTTGCAGGGCCTCATAGCCACTCCTAATCCTATTTAGACCCAGCCGCCCCAATCTCAGCTTTGGGATTCAACCCAAGTGTAATGACTGCAACAGTGAAACACGATGAACATAGTACAGTTGTGTACCTACCATAAATGCAGATGTTCGAGTGTATTCACTGTTGCAGTCCAGGTTACCCTCCTACCATCCCCCTATCATTGCTGGGACTTATCTATACTTCTCTATTTTATACAACCTATGTGGTGTACTTGCTTGTAGAAGAAGGTAAGGCTTATGTTAGAGCATGATTTTTTTATTTGCAAATTTATTTAGCCTACCCTTTTGGGGGCACCTGACAATGGCGTCGGCTGCATCTTTTATACCCCTGGCGCACTGACGTCAGGGAAGAGGTGACAGCAACCGACACCGGACCAGGACTTTGGAATTCAGGCCGACTGCGGGTAGCGTAATGACTGCAACAGTGAATACACACGAACATCTACATTTATGGTAGGTACACAACTGTACTTTCCATAGCTACCTCTCAAACAGGCAGCAAGCTACCTTACGGGATAATAAACTCCCCCACCTTCCCATCTCTGTAGGAGTCCCTCAAGGATCGATTCTAGGGCTGCTACTCTTTACCATTTTTTACCAATGACCTTACAACAGCCGCTAGTCCCACCAACATTATACAATATGCAGATGACTCATCGCCCATCTGTTCTGCGCCAACAATCAAGGCACTTCAGGATAAAACTCAGACTGCCTTTAACAACATTGAAAAATATTTAGCAGCCCATCAGCTTATACTACATTCCAATAAAACTAAGCTCATTGTCTTTTCAAATCCTTCCTCACTACCTAATAATCTACCTGTTTCTATTTTTTCTTCCAGTGGCACTAAAATAGAACCTGTTGAGCACACTAAACTTCTCGGGGTTACCATAGATAATGCACTGAAATATGACAAACATATAGCACAAACAATTTAAAAAGTCCATATAAAACTTGGTACACTCTATAGCGCAAGACCGTATCTTACAGCCCATACTAGACTGACAACAGCAAGATCCCACCTGTTATCTTCACTACTCTGTTGTTCTCTAATATTCACAAACCTCCATAAAACTGAAATGAGCAGCCTTGAATCCAGCTATAACAAGATTGCAACTAACTTACCCCCAAAATCGCATAATTGTACTGCCCTTCAACAACTAAATTGGTTAGAACTCCCAAACTTGCACTAAGCCAACTATTAATTGCCCACACAGTGATGTATAAACCTGATCACTTCCCAGCTCTAACTAATCTTGTTCAACCTTACAAAAACCTTAATTTTTTAGGTCAGCTGACAAAGTCCTACTAAAAGTAAATAAATCCGACAGCTCAAATGGTGATTCCTTATACTGCTTCAAGATTGCAAAAATCTGGAACTCTCTTCCACAACAAATTCTATCTATTGAACGTACTTGTAACTTTAAACAGGCACTAAGACAATACCTCCTATCCCACTGGCTATGCCCTTGCTGTGCTCCAGAGTAACCTTTATCCCTCCCAGTTTCTGTTACTTTGGATGCAACCCTCAAAATCTTTTGATGAAGGCACTCCCACCACACAATTGAATGTACAAAAAAATAGTGTAAATGGTAAATTCAGTATATTGTATCAATGCTTTCACTGATTTGTAACCTCATATTATGCTATTTATGATGCTTTTACTGTTTTATTAACAACTATCTGCATCTCTGTGTGATTTTGTAACCTCATTTTATGCTACTTTCTGGTAAATGATTTTGTATAACTATGTTTCTGAAGCTTTTCTCCCCTGGTCTCCACTGAAAAAATACATTTTTGTCCAGTCAGACATTACTCTGTAAAAAAATGTATGTAAATAAATAAATAAGTTGTCATCGGAGATAGTGCATTTAAAAAATGAATACAATTTGCATATCTATTGACTATCTGCAAACTATGACTATTTGCAAATATACAGAGCTGAGTATATTTTTTTGGTTTTAGAGTTTGTACTGTTAGTTGTTGCCTAGATCTCTGTTGTTGTTGCTTAGATCTCTGTTGAAACTGTTGTCTTCCTGTTCTGAGAGACTGATCTGCGAATATACAGAGCTGAGTATATTTTTTTGGTTTTAGAGTTTGTACTGTTAGTTGTTGCTTAGAGCTCTGTTGAAACTATTTTGTCCCACCCACCCTCCGTATTTTTGGTTTGTAGTTTAAATTTGGTGGCTTTTGCAGTTGCCCGCCCCACTGTAGATTTGATCTGGGACACTCTCCCAGTCCCATCTCTTTACCACATTCTACCTAATAAACTCTTTCTGCACTTGCTTTTAGTCCTTTTTAATTTAATTGCATTTTTTAAACTGTGTTTGGTCTAATACTGCTACATACTCGTGTGCTAGCTTGCACTGCATGTGAATTGTTTTTACTACTGTTTTTGCTACTTTTCTGTAAAAAAAAAAAAAAAAACTGTAAGCCTGTTTCCTACCTTTCCTGTAACTAGTGTTCCAGATACAGATTTGCTGTATCCAGGACTGTATGTAAGCTTCTGAGTCCCCCAAGCCTTTCTGTGTTGGAGGGAAGCCGCCTAGCTTGTCAGTGGGAGTGGTAAGCACTAGGTAACCTGTGTACCATATAATGAGTGTTTCTGACCCAGAAATTGTAGTTCTTGGCTGTTTGGGCAATCTCTTCCATCTCTCTCAACTTTCTAATTTGAAAGCCTGTATTTGCACTTGTTTCTGTCCTGTAACTTGTCTAGTGCAGATACAGATTCTTAGTTTTAGCACTTAAATTTGCTTATTCATGCTCAGTACGTATTCAGAACTTGTAAGCACTAAATAAGGTACTAATTACTATAACACTCAATCTTCCTCATTACCTAGAGGAAAACAGTTTTTGTGCTTACTTTTCTCACTTGCTTAGAGAAAAACAGCTCTTGTACTCACTTTCCTCACTTATCTAGAGGAAAATATTTTTTTATTCAGGCATGTCCAAGGGTCAGCTCCCAGTGTTCTCTCCTGTCTATCTGATGAATCTGGGCATCTTGAGGCAATGTAGAAATTGCCTCATGTGCACAGACAACCCTCTCCTCCTACCAACCAACACTACAATCTGTGAGAGATGCACTTATCTAGCCAAACTGGAGGTAAAGCTCTCTCCAACCAAGACTGAACTTGACAGTCATGAGGAGAAGGTAAACATTTGTACCACACCACACTCATCACATAGTCTCACTAAATCTACACCACCAAAATCCACACATAGTAACACAAAAACATTCGCTGAGGCTCTCAGTCTGTCTAGGCAACAGAGACCTCCAAAGCAGAAACGCAAGCAACCTCCACCCCCCAATACAACCCAAATGACACATAGCCCACAGACTCAGTGTGCCACTCAACCACAGCCAATAAGACAAAACAACTTACCCAACACACTAGTCATAGGTGACTCTATAGTCAGGCACACTGATATCCCACTCACCAGGCTAAACAAGGAGAAGGTTACTGTCAGCTGCCTGTCGGGTGCCAGGATCTGCCACATAATCCATGCACTCAGGTCAGTCCACGACAAGTACAAATATGACTCTGTCATTGTCCATGTTGGTGTGAATGACCTGAGACATACCTCCCTGGACTACATGAACAGAGACATGGAAGAGCTCTCCGATCTTGTAACCCAGGCAGGTATGACCCTAGCCCTGAGTAGCATTCTGCCATTGCCCCAAATGATACCGCGGTACAAGGACAAAATGATTGACTTCAACAATTGGTTAAGCATTTGGTGTCATTCTAAAGGGATCCAGTACCTGTCTGCTTGAGATGACATGGTCGACAGACCACGATGCTTTGCCACAGATGGTCAGCACCTGTCGCCCCTGGGATTCTGGATACTAGCTAAGGCTCTTCCTGCCCCTATAGTGCCTTTTTTAGGCAAGGTTCAAATAACAAATTCACCACCATAACTAGAACAGGCAAGCAAAAACTGAGGGTAATGCTACTCAATGCTAGAAGTCTAAAGCTCAAAATGCACTCACTCGAGGCACTCCTTAAAATGGAGAACATCAGTATCTGTGCAGTGACTGAGACCTGGATCAAGGCTCCAGAGAGCACCCCTGCACTACCAGGCTATAACTCATACCACACCTTTCGGCCATGTAGCCTGGACCAAAACATCAAAGGCGGAGGTGTGTCCATATTCATTAAGGATATCCACACCTCCAGGCTAGTTGCTCAGTATAATGTATCCAAAGTTATCCAAGTGCAACTAACTCTGAGCAAAACTGCAATCCAAATTGTAGCTTGCTACAGATCCCCCACTCCTCTTTTCTTGATGTACTGGAAAATATTACAGTTCAACCAAACAACCAAACACGCTAATAATGGGCGACTTCAACTACCCCACCATTAACTGGGAAAACTGCTCGTGTACCAACTCCTTAGCTCATCGCTTTCTGGAATTCATAAACTCCAATGCCCTGGATGAACTTATCCACACCCCCACCAGGGGCAACAATATCCTAGACCTAGTCATTACCAACATGAGTGACCGGTGTTCTACACCTGAAATCAACTCTTTGTTGGTCCGATCCGACCATAAGCTAATCACCCTTGATGTCCACATCCCGCCCCCACCCCCCATTAAGGAAATCATGTTAAAAAATTTCTCCAAAGCCAACTTCATGCTTCTTAAGACAGAAGTGGTGAACTTCATGATATCCATGCAGATGGACAGTGCAGTTACAAATGCTGAATCCTACACAAATGCACTCCATAAGCACTTACATGAGTGCATGGATCGTGCTATTCCAAACAGAACCAAGACACTATCCTCCAAAAAAAGGAAGCCAATCTGGTGGTCTTCTGCCATAAACAAACTGTACAACAGAAGGAAGAAACTGTTGCAAAAGAGAGTAAAATCCCATGAGTGGAGGAGCTCCCTGGTCAGCCTCAGTAAGAAGCTGAGATCCCATGTAAGATCCTCCAAAGTTAGCTACGAAAACAAAATCGCCACTAATTCTAAGGACAACCACAAAGCATTCTATAGCTGTGTCAAGAATCTCGATGGCAACACCCAGATCTACTCTGAGTTACAGTACAAAGGCACGAAAATTACAGAACCAGCTGATATTGCCAACATCCTGCAGATAGGTTTAGTGCTAACTTTACCCCCACCCCACCCCCTAAAGGGCCCATATCTATACAGGAAGAATGCAGAGTCCCTGTAATCACGACTACGCAGGTAAAAGCTGCACTCTCTAAAGCCAAAAACACAACATCCATGGGGCCGGACAACATCCCAGGCTCTGTTTTACACAACCTTTAGAACAAACTGGCTCCCCACTTAAGCACCATGTTCAATAATAGCCTCACATCAGGCTTTGTGCCCACTGAATGGCGCACAGCAGCAGTTATCCACTCCACCAAGGGGGAGCCACCACTGATCCCGGGAACTATTGACCTATTAGCCTTACGAGCCTGGTCTGCAAGGCCATGGAACATATCATCATGGACCTCATAAACAAAGACATTGCTAACCTCCAAACTCTGGATCCCACCCAGTCCGGGTTTGTGAAAGACAGATCATGCTTCCTGAACCTGATCGACTTCTTTGAGGCAGTCACCAAAGCCGTAGATGAGGGTAAGGTGGTTCACACAGTCTATCTTGACTTCGCCAAAGTTTTCAACACCATCCCCCATTCTAGAATTATAGCTAAACTCACTCAACTAGGTGTAAATCCCTACATCACAAGATGGGTTGCCAACTGGCTTACCGACAGAACCCACACTGTAAAAGTTGCAGACTCCAAATCTGACCTAAAAGCAGTGACAAGTGGAGTACCACAGGGTTCTGTCCTGGGACCTCTCCTGTTTGGTATCTACTTCTCTGAAGTACAGGCTAACACAGAAGGCCTCTGGCTAACGAAGTTTGCAGATGACTGCAAACTAGGAGCCATAGTCAAGTCCCCAAATGATGTGGACATACTACAGAAGGGCCTCACTGAGGCAGATGTCTTGTGTCAGAGCCATGGCCTCAAGCTCAATGCCAAAAAGTGCAGTGTCATCCCCTTTGGTAAAAACTCTGTACCCATGAACTACCACATAGGCAGCAATCTACTTAACACCGAATGTGTGATACAAGACCTTGGGACCCAGGTGGACAGTAGCCTCTCCTTTGATAGTCACATCACCACAGTAGTCAGGAAGTCCTTCTACGTGGCACACACCATCATAAAAGGGCTCTCATTCAGGAAAAAAGAGGTCATTGTTCCCCTCTACTCGGCACTCATTAGACCCTTTATAGAGTACAATGCCCCTTTTGGAATGTATCTCACAAGCAGCTGGAAAGGCCACAGAAGTACCTCACAAAGAGGATTACTTGCCTCAAACAAATGCCCTGCACTGACCGCCTAAAAAAACTCCAGCTTTACTCCGTAGCATATCGCCTACTTTGAGGTGATCTCTGCCTAACATGTAAAACTATGTCAAACCCAGAGCTGCTGGACATGCTACATCTAAAGAAATCCCAATCCCTCCGAGCTACATGCCCTAGGGACCTAAACCTTGTCACCACAATAAACAGGACATGCTGGAGGAATAGATTCCTGTCCCAGAGATTTCCCAGACTCTGGAACAAGATACCTATCTATGTCAAGCAAAGTTCTTCATTAGTACTCTTCAAGAAAAATCTTGATGAGTGGATGGGAAATAGGAAATACACCCCGGGGATCACTTCTGTGTCTCTGCTCGACAGTGGCACAGGAAAGTAGCTTTCTTGGGTGGCGTAAGCCAGGGAACCTTGTTGGCTGGGCTTACGTAAGCCCTTGGGCCGATAGCCTAGTACCTACCTATGAAATGTATTTATTTACTGACATTTCTAGCACTCTGCTACATATCTGACCAGCTGCTGCTTTCTGCTCTTGTTGCTCTTAGCCAAGTGTCCCTGATATTAAGCCCCCATGGCTAGGACATCCTTAGCCACTAGTAAGTTCAGAAGGGCATGTGAAAACTCAGAATAGAGCCTTTAGCAGTGTCAAATATGCCATTGAGACTGCTGTTTTTTTAAATTTTTTTTTTTGGGGTGGGGGGGTTGCCCTAACTATGCAGAACTGCTGACATACATATCACTGCATGTAATAGCATGATCCCTACCCTCTAGTGCTGAATTTCAGTGGTAGCCTGCCTAGCATTTCTAGCACTTGTCTATTGCTGACAGAGTGCCAAATTGCAGATAGAAGTCTCATCTCTGCTTCCCAGAATAGGTATACTGACAAAATTCTGCATCTTCCTGCCCCATTTTAAGAGCTTAGCTGCACAAAAGTCTTAATGCATTCAGGCCAGGAAGTCAATCTGCTTTACCTTCTTTGGGGCTCCTCATTGGAACAAACAAGTTACATTTAGTAAGACATAGACACGTGTCAGAATTATGAGTGTAGGTGTCAGATATATTTCTTAAGTTATAACCACTTTCTTCACCTTATATAGTGTTTTTACTGCAGCTCAGAAGATTAATCTGAGTTGTAGATATAAATTCCTTATGCTGGGGGTAAATGGATGTCATAGTCAGATGGTTTTCATTTGTTGAGACATTTTGTGTTATAGTTTGCGTAAGCATCAGTGTTAAGTGCATAATGCACATTAAAGAAAAAAGTAAACCGTGAACATACAGTAGTGCATTTCTCAAAGCAAGTGAGAAAATTCTGAAAAAAAGTCTTAAGATGACATGTACCTTCCTTCTACCCAGAGGAGTTTTAGACTTCAAAATACTGTATATTTCTATAGGTATATGTACTGTCTAATTTCCACATTTCCATCTTATTGCAATGGAGACAGAAGAATTAGTTTCATTTTGTTTTCTTTTTAAGTTTCAGCATTTGTTTAGAATGGTAAGTAGATTTATTTATTTATTTATTTCCAGTTTGATAACCGGGGATGTCCACTGGGCCCGAAAGCCCGTTTTCAGTGGAGGCCCGGGGAGAAAAGCTCCATATTACAAACACATTGCACACTTAATTTACAAACAAGTAAAAAATAAATTTTTTATACAATTGTATTATTAGCACAGAGAAAAAAATACACATACATTTGAAATGCAAAAGAAGTAAATCAGAAGAGAAGTGTTGGAAAGAGGTGGTGCAAAGAAATAAAGGAGAAGAAATGCCAGGAGGAGGAAAAAGGAACAATTAGACAAAGATTCATTTTACGGTTGTGGTCAAAGATACAGTTGCAAGAAGAGGCATTATAGGCAGTAGGGAAGTGAAGATATATGGAGTATTTACATAGAGTTTATACAGGGGGAAAAAATGATAAAGAAGCTGAGGGTGGGAAGCTGAAGAAAGAGTTGGAAGAAGAGGGGCAGGAGGGAGAATAATGAAAAGGGGACGTAATAGGATTTAGGTAGGAAGTATACAATTACATTTCCAGTTTTGGGAGAGGTGAGAGTGGAGTAGAGATTTGAATTGTTCAGGGCTTGTAGTGATTCTTAGCAGGGGAGGAAGCAAGTTCCATTTTTTTGCTATAGTATAAGAAAAGTAGTAGGTGGCCAGGGGGTCGTTTAGGTTTGTGCACTGAAAGAAGATTTTGGTGGGCTGATCTTAGGGGCCTGAGAGGAGTGTAGAAAGGCAAGATATTAGTTAGTGCCGGGCAAGCAGTGGGTTTAAAAATTAGTTTGTGGGCAGTAATAAGTTGGAGGTAGTCAAGATAGTTAGGGGATGGTAGATGATGTTAGCCTTGCAGGAAAGGAAATGAAAACTGTAGGCAAAGCACATTTTGTCAGAGGTAGGCAGCTATTTGCTATGCTTGTATCAGGTTAATCTTGAAAAAATTATTTTGTATACCATGCTGATGTGATTGTTATGTTGTGGATACAAGAACAGAGACTTTGTATTTCCTGCTGGAGCAATTGACCTAGGTGAGCTTTGGTTCTGTAACAAATTTCTGATATCTGTTGCCATATTTTTTTTTTTAGATTCACGGGTGCTTAAGAGTATATACAGTACACGAAACAGAAATTGTGAAATAAATCAGGCCATCATGAAAGCTGTTAGAGAAGGAAAAAGTGGAAGGTGCAATGGGAAAGTCCGTTGTAGGCAATGAGCATTTCACTGGCTTGGCATTTTAAGTAAATGTAGCAGACATTTCTTGACTAATTTCAGTTATTTTGTTTATAAGTTATTGTACCATTTATTTGCTTAAAATGCCTTATATTTTTCTATTTTTTAATCACTGGACTGTGTCTGAAAGGGATACCTGGAAGCTTTAAATGTCTTATATTTTCCTGTTTGAAATGTATGCGATTTTGTACTTTTAGTTCACTGACAATGGTAGAGATTATCTCATTAGAACTGATTATGTATTCTTATCCTCAGTCTTCTTATTTGCAGCCAGTCATCTTCTGATATTGTTTTCCTCAATGCAAACCCTACAGAAAACATTGCTGCTGTATTTCCATCTGCACAAAACAAGGTTGTGCACTGTATCAGTGATCATCTACACAAAACAATGTTGTGCACTGTGTCAGTGGTCATCTACACAAAATAATGTTGTGCACTGTGTCAGTGGTCATCTACCCAAAACAAGGTTGTGCATTGTGTCAGTAATCATCTACCCAAAACAAGGTTGTGCATTGTGAGAGTAATTATATACATAAAACAAGGTTATGCACTGTGTCAGTAATCATCTAC
>NC_056730.1:978604842-978637342 GCF_019279795.1 Protopterus annectens
GTAGTATAGTTGGGTTAAGAGTCTAGGTGGGGGAGGTAAGGGTGGGGGTGTTAGTCTGGATTAGAACAAGGACAAAGCCAGTGCAAATTTAAGTGGAATTTGAGCGCAGTCTTGAAAAGGCTGCTGAAAGGTAGAGTAGTTATAAAGGGTGGAAGATTGTTCCAAAGTTTAGATATGGTACATGAAAATATGGCTTCTCCTGCTGAGTTTTTGGGTTTGATAACAGTGAGCTGATTTTTGTTGCTTGATCTTAGGGGCCTAGTGGAGTGATAGGGCTGGAGAAGGGTTTGAAGGGAAGGGATGTTAAGGGGGTGGTTAATAGGTTTATGAGCGATGGTGAGTTGATTAAAGTGAAGGAGTTGTGGGAGTTGTAGCCAGTTTAGTTCTTTAACAGAGATACAATGATGGCTGCGGTAAGAGGTTCCAGTGACAAATTTAGGAACTTTGTTGTAACAAGCATCCAGGTTGTGTAGGTCTGTCTGTCTAAGGTTGGTAAGTATGGGGGATGCATAGAGTAGGGTGGAGATTAGCTGGGAATTGGCTATGGAGATTCTAGCCGCCTTGGTTAGAAATTGGCGGCTTCGATATAATGCACCAAGTTTCTTGTGAACTTTTTTTATTGTGAGAGATATGTGGGTGTCAAATCCAAGTTTGTTGTCTATTTCCACGTCGAGTAATTTTGTGCGTTCTGATGGAGAGATGATGGTATTGCCTTTGGTGAGAATGTTGAAGTGGGGGGTGTTTTGTGTGGCTTTTGAATGTTGGAACAGGAGAAGTTTTGTCTTACTTGGGTTGAGTAGGAGCTGAGCACTGGATAGCCAGCTTTCTACAGAAGAGAATGATTCCTGTGTGATTTGTTGTAGTTCTGGTAGAGTGGGGGCAGAGCAGATGAGAGTAGAGTCATCTGTGTACTGTATAAGAGATGCTTGTGTGGTGGCAGTATGTAGGTTGTTAGTGAAAAGTGAGAATAGTAGAGGGTCAAGGATAGACCCTTGGGGAACTCTGAGAGTAACTGGGAGGCGAGCTGTTAGGTTATCATCCCAGATTACTGATTGCTGGCGTCCGTGTAGATAGCTTTGGAACCAGTTGCAGGCTGATTGTGAGAAGGAGAGGTTGGGGAGAGTAGAGAGTAGTAGCTCATGAGATACCATGTTAAAGGCCTTTGAGAGATCTAGAAATACAGCATTAGAGAAGAGGCCATTGTTTTTGTGATGAAGTATAGTGTTGGTGAAGGAGAGCAGAGCGGAGGTAGTGCTGCGATATGTCCTGAAACCACGGTGGGTTTTGGAGAGGAGATTATTAGCTAGGAGGTAGTTGGAGACCTGGGTGTTGATACATTTTTCAAGTATCATGGAGAGAGGGGAGAGGATAGCAATGGGGCGGTAATTAGAGAGGTCGGTGGATGGGGTGCCTTTGTGGAGGGGAATGATGTGGGATATTTTCCATATCGAGGAAACATAGCCTTCTGTTATGGAATGGTTGATTAGAATTGAAATTGGGTAGGCTAGTGTATCAGCTGCAGTTTTCAAGTATTCAGAGGGGAGGTTGTCAGCTGCGAGTTTGGTGGGTTTAAGTTTTGACAATAGTATTTTTATGTTGGAGGTAGGTACTGAGGTGAAGAAGAAAAGAGGAGTGGGGGGTTTAGGGTTAGGAGTTGGGGGGGCTGTTGTAGGGAAGTGTTGTTTGTTTAGAGATGTTATAGTTTCAGTGAAGTCTTTGTTGAAGGATTCAGCAATACTGCTAGAGAAGGGGGGAATGGATGGCTGGAGGGTATCAGCCTTTCCTGGGTGGAGGATAGTGTTAATAGTGGACCAGAATTGCTTACGGTTGTGGTTGGTAGAGTTTAGGGTGGATTTATAGTAGAGGGATTTGTTTAATTTTATGTGCTTTTTGGCTTTATTGTGCAATTCATGGAATGATTGCCTATCTGAGTCATTTTTTTATTAGTCGCCAGTGCTCCCAGGCCTTATCTCTGGATTTCATTAGGGTTGTGGTGGTCTTTTGTAACCATGGGGCACAACTGGATCTGACTTTGGCATTACTTACAGGAGCATGGGTGTTTAGGATGGAGAAGAAGTTACTGTTGAAGTGGACATCCTCATCAAGGTTGAGGCATTTTAGTGGTGACCACTTAATTTTTTGCAGGGAGGAGATGAAGGAGTTGGGGTTGAAGTTGGACTTGTTCCATATTTGCCTGTGGATAATGGGCTTGAGACTGCTTGTGTGGTGCCAAATTAGGAAAGTGGCGGAGTGGTCACTAAAACTGTCAGATAAGCAGCGAGGGGCTTTGTTGACTAGGATCCAGTCAAGTAAGGTATGATTGTTAGGGTTTTAGCTGATTCGGGTAGGGGGATTGGATGAGTTGAGATTAACCCATGGAGATTAAGGTGAATGGTTGGGAGATTATTACAGGATAGCCAGTTGATGTTAAATAGCCGAGAATGATGGTTTCCTGGGGTAGAGATAGGGTAGCCCAGCTCCGGAGTTTTTCTAGCGGTGTAATATTTTGCCCTGGTATGAAATAGCATCCTATGATATTGATTGTTTTGTTTGGGTTTAGTTTGAGATTGGCATAAAGGATTTCTTCATTTTATGATGAGGGGCAGATGAGTTCAGGAGTTGAATATTGAGGTGGTGTTTAAATATCAATGCTACAACCACCTCCTTTTTTGGACAATCTGTCTATGCGAAGGATGTTGTATTCAGGTGGAAGTATTTCCTCACTTTTGATGTGAATTTGAGCCAGGTTTCAGTTAGGAACAGAATATCTGGGGAATGTATGCTTATGCTGGCATGTAGTTCTTGGATTTTATTGCATATGCTTTTGATGTTTAGGGACATTATATGTAGGTCTGTTGTTTTCTTGTTGGCTAGGAGTTGAGATGTGGGAGGGTTGCTTGGACTAGGGTTTGTGGTTGGGTTGGATTTGCGAGGACCATGATTTGGATGGATGTCTCCAGCAAGGGCTAGTTTATAGAGGGTGTTTAGGATATGTTTTATATACATAGTAAATTGCTTATGGTATCTTAGGGATATTTTATTTTTGAGTGTGTTAGGTGTTTGGTAATGGCGTGTGTGTATTGGGAGGATGTTTTTGGTGGCAGGGGTTGTGTACTTATAGTGTAAATGTTTGAGGGAGGGTGTTGAGAGAGTACAGTGGATGTTGTTGGGGCATGTGACTGTGGAGCCTTGATAGGCTGTAATGTGAGCTAGAACTATGCAGTTTAGGATTATTATTATATTAGGTAGTAGCATGATTGTGTTGGATGTAGGGGGAGGGGGTGACTAGTAGTGTAGCCTAATTGGTGGTAATTAGGGGTGGGGTTAAGGCTAAGAATAAATGTAGAGGTACTGGGGGCGGGTGGGAATAGGGGGGCAGGGAGGGGAGTGAAATGAGCGTAGTGGGCTAGAACCCCCCAGGCTAAAGATTGCAGGGTAAGTGTCTAAATAGCCAACTTGTTAGGAGTTATTAGAATCTAGTAGGAAAAACAATCTGTAGACCTGATTTCAGCTGTGTCCCTTCTGGATAGATACCTAGTTTGAAGCAGACAAAAAGTGGCAGTTTAAGTACCTTTTTGCCTCTATTTTACAAATGGGCAATTTCAGTGTATCTACTGGGTTACCTTTTTTCGCCTAGAGCTTTATCTTGGTTTACTGATAACTAAAAAGAAAAAGTTAACTGGGGAATGTATTTACAGCTGATGGGGGTGGGGGAGTAGCTGCAGTCCCTAGCTGTGGGTAGAGAGAGTTATTTCTGCTTTAGACCAGGTACTTTCTACAGTAGTAGGCTAAGAGGAAAACATAGCTAGACACCTACAGTAACTTATTTTCGTTTTAAAGCCCTTGAGTCCTTGTGGCTAGTTTCTTCACTGCAGATGCAGCCAATGGCCAAGGATTCAGCAAGTGGGGGACTGAGAGAGAACCCGTTCGCAGGGACAGTGGTCACTAAATGAAAAGATGGAGACAAAAAGAATTATTATGTTTTTACTTTTATTTTTTCTAAGTAAAAATGTGTAAGATTAATAATTCCTACAGGAGAATCTAATGAAAAGTCCTGGATGTTTTACATGGCCAGAGACACAATGAACATACAAATAACTTAGCTTTTCTAGTTTTGGGTTTGATTGAATCATATGCTGCCTTAATAGTTTGATAGAGGATTGGAGCCAGGATAATTCCCAGATATCTGAGAGTAGCACCACACCAGGGATAGAGGAATTTTTCTTATAAGTCATTGCTGCAGAACAAAGCTCACAGATAATACTTTTGTACCTAGAAGTGTCTACCAAAATATTACAGTATGTCATATAATCTTGGCAAGTCTGTTTCTGGACATGTTAAGTATCTCAGGATATCATCAATAAAATTAAAGCATTTAATCTCCTTCTCTGCCCATTAGTTGTTGGAGATCCAGTACCCTCAGTAATGGGCAATCAGTTCTAAATACAAAACAAATATAAAATAGTAGATAGCAGACAACTTTGTCTCATGCCATGCCAAGCCAAGTATGTATATAAAAAAAACTCCAGTAGAAAACATACAACCCCTGATCCTGGCATCTGCTCCTGAATTAGAATTTTTTAAAGGACTTCCCTTTTCCCCCCACCTGACCACCATTAAACTTTGATCTGACTTTAGCTCTGGCCCCCTCTTCTCACTCCTTACCTGGTGTTCTGGGATATATGCCTTTGCCAGGCAGATTACCTGACATATCTATGACAGAGTTGTGTAGCAAATTATTTCTAGGTCCAAAGAATAAGGACTTGGATGGGGAGATGTAGGTGGATACTAATGGCCATCATACTGCAGATTGCAGGTCAAGATCCTTAGCTAAAGAGTGACATGTGGTAATCTCAGTGCGTATGTGATATATATCTGTTAGTTTCTGTTCCTCAGGTTGTAACCTGCGAGATCTCTGCTCTCTAAAAAGGTTGCTTTGGCCATGATAAAATTCAGCAATTACTCAAAGGCTGGAGAGCTGTCTGCCAGCCACTTCATCCTGTTCCCAACAGCTGACCCTTCCCGCATACTTGGTCCTTTCCCAAATCCTGGTTGCTGGAGGCAGAGATGGATGCCTTACCTCTGCACCATAGATCTGGTCACTGAATAAAGCTCCAGGCAGGCCAGATGATTCAACGTAATTTCATTGTTTAAGCCAGTTATTTTTATTTCCTCAAAATGTTTTTTGTACTTAAAAATATTTGTCCGTATAGAACAATGGAGCATTAACAATGAAATTTCACTGAAGTAGAGTTTGCATAAATAGTGGAATAGTATTCATGAGTTCAGTATTTACATAGAAACCCATAGCGACTGCCAGATTTCTTTTCACAAATCATGTGCTTATGTTTGAAATACACTGCAGATTTTCTCTACTGATTATTTTTAAACATAGCCTGCAGCCATCCATTTAAACAGTAATTATTTAAAGGCTAATATGTTGCAATAAAACCTGAGAAATATGATTAAAAATTTCAGTGTATTTGGACGAACCATAAGCAAAAAGACAAAAAATAACTTAAACAATTTACATATTTGGAACCAAAGTATTGACAATAACTGTTATTTTTACAATGCTTACAAAGGGAGGAGGCTCCATGTTATGGAAGGATAGTGCTGAGCAGTGACCATATAACTGAGATTCAGTTAGTGGCCCTGACACTGGAGGAAACAGGTACAGGAGGGAGAGGAGTGAAGGAATATGGCCTCTTTGTTTCTTCTGGAGAGTGAGGTAGAGAGGGTTTTGTGCACTCTGCGTGCACAGTGTATGGTATGATTTTCCTGGTGTTTACTAGAATGACCACTACACTTGCTTTGGGAGAGGAGGCAGGGCTTGTAGGAGAAAATGACCCTTGTAGAAGTGAGGGGACTTTCTCTGCCAACATCTCATTGTGCACCCTTCCCTGCTGTTTCGCTAGGTACACACCACACCGTGAGTTAGGGCAGAAAAAAAAATAGAACTCTCTAAGACTGCCCCGATGGATGGCTGAGTGTTGGCTCTTCCAGGTTGACCTGGTGATGGATGAATGGGATGATTGGCCAGAGGGGGTCCTTTGATCAGCAGACAGTGGGAATAAAATGAAAAGCAGCCAAAAATTGATTACCAAGATAGCAAGTCAAACGCCCCTTGTCAGTCACTTGTATACATGGTCAGTATGCTGCAATCTGCATGGCAGTTTGAGCACAATTCAGTTGTCCCACTTCATGGCACCACACATCTCCATTTAATTTTTGTTTAGAAGATCTTGAGTTATCTTGAGATTCATATGTTTTAATGTCTGATGCCATTCCATAAAAAGAGAGAAAACATAAAAGGAAAACGTTGCAGCTAGCAATCCTCTGTAAGGAGTAATTGAGAAAGATCACCCAAGAAATACTGTCTTTTACAGCCAAATAAGTAATTGCCATTGTGTCTGTTATTTCTAGTCCTTAGTCTATCTAATGTAAATTTTCAGTAATTGTGTATGTATGTGTGTTTGTTGGGCAAACAGACCTCTCAACTGTCCATATTTTGAAGGAGCATTCCTATTTCCAAGGTTGATTTACCCCTGCGCAGGATGTCTCTGATTTCAGGATTGATTTACTCCTTCGCACATTTTTTCTGAATCTCCCACAATATGTTTAATTTTTCAAGTTGGCTAGTAAACAGAAAACCTCACTACATGACCAGCATACTATTGACAACATTTAAAGAAAGAAGACAAACATTTTACATCACCCTTTTTCTGTGGGAAAGTAAATGACCTTGTGTTGTGCAGTTTTGCAATACAGTTCATTAATGTCTACATATTTTACATTAATTTCTTTGATGATATGCTTATATTTTTCCATATATTTTGTCATTTTCTATTTTTTAGACATGTTTGAGTAGTATCCCACATTTCCTACTGGAAATTGGAAGAGTTGTGTGCTATTTGGTATTCAGATTTTATGCCAATTAGATGTCCACATTTTTAGATGACTATCTACTTTTCAAGGGCCTTTGTTGCTATTTTCAGAGTCTGTAGGTTGTGAAGTATGGGACCAAATATCCTTTTTTTCCCTAAAATCAGTTACATGTGTATTTACTGCCGTGATTCTTCCTATCCCTTTACTAGAGTTTTCCAGTAAAATTTCTTGCCCTCTAACATACACAAATTGTTAGATAAGGATACATGCGCTCACAGAATGCCTGTACCTTAAGGTATGACTTAGGACATACTTTTTATAGTTTCAACCTCCTATGGCTAAAACGTTATACTGTGTTGTCTGCTTATTAAAAGTACCTCCATATACCAACACTGTAAAGTAACTGATAATTCAGGATGTGTGTGTGTATATATATATATATATATATATATAAAGGAGCAGAATGCTTCTCTTTTGAGAATATACATTGGATACATGCTTTTATAAATAATTCCAGCTTTACCTCGTCCGGATACTTACAAATTAATAGTGTTTACCGGAAATGAAAACTGTAACAATTACATTTATTAAGCGGTGTTATATCAGTGACCAAACTTGGAGAGTCCACCTAAAAAAGTGTTAGTTTCATTTACTTTCTCTTATCCTGTGCTTTTCTAAGTGGGGGGAAGAGACCCTAAAATGATTAGAGTATGTCATTAAAATATAATATTAACAAAATTTCTTCCCACTCCTTTGGCTTTTGAACTTCAGTGTTGCCTTACCAGCATTGCTGTATTAGATATCTGAAAATAACATATGAAATACTTCAAAAATACAGTATGCAATTACAGAGCAGAGTATTCAGCTTTTGATGTTGCTTATGATTAACTGGCATTATTTTGCATGGTAGACAAAGTGCTAGCCAGTCACACAGTTTTACTTGCATTCATTTTTTTAAAGAAAAATAAAAAGATTCTAGCATCATCTTATTCAGACAAGAGTTGCATATCCTTCTCGGATACAGTATGGCTTTCAACTGCCATCACTATGTCATACTGTTGTATAAAGTCCCAGATGTCCTGCTCCCTCCTAAATGTCTTGGTAAAAGCTTTGTAGAATATAAAGGGCACATAGGAATGAAGACACCGCTCCTCTTTTTGCATATCAACAGCGGATTCTTGATCACTGTATGTTTTTTTTGTCCAAGTTATCATTTTGCCAGGCCTGTAAAGTCATTTTAATTTCCTTCCTTGCAGGACGCAAGTTATGAAGTTGATTGCCACTGTTCAGTTATTCTTGTTGCAGTTGAAATGGCCACAATTGTTTTTGTGTTTACTGGAGCAGGACCAGTGACTATGTGAGCTGTTTTTGTCAGCATTATTCTTGCAACAGGCCAGTCACTTCATCTGACAGAGCACATTGTCTAATGTGAACTGTTTTACAGCTACTAAAGTCTTGTGTTTTTCTTTCTGGCAGAATCATCTTAAGTTATTTAGCTTCCCTTCTAGAAAATCACTTTTAGCCTACACATTTGCCAACTAATTTTTAATTAGGGGGCATTGTCTTAGAGCATTTGAGTCTTACCAACATGCTAATATTTGTTGATTTCCATAAATTCTGCAACTTTGAGTTTAAGTAACTTATTTATTATAGTACTCGTTGCATGTTCACCATTATTTTTCAGTCTACTTCATTGATATGTGCTGTGCAAACCATTTTTTCCTTCTGGCTTTAGATTGTATTTTCTTCCTTTGTTCGTCTCTCCTTATAAACAGTCATTCATATGTTAGTTTAAAAGCCTTTGAATAATAAAGAGGAAAGATAGGATTTGATGCATATTGGCAAGACTTTTCTGTACTTTTAATTAACAGATTCAGAAAGCACGTTGCAAGCAGAGCTACTTCCAAGTTTACATGACTGGAAGTCTCTATAGCTGTTCCTCAGGTATAATACAATATTATTTGCTTGATCATCACTTTGAAAAGCAAACGTAATGTAACTTGAGATATAATGTTACTAGTACTTATCAGAATGCATTTTTGTGCCTGTTGTGGCAGTAGTAGTCTTTCACATTGGATAAAAAATTAACACACTTTGTATATTTGCTTTACTTGACCACAGTGTTTTTGTTTTCCTTCTTTTGGATTTGCATCATTAGTTTGACTGCATGTGTTTTTGTTCTGTTCATCTAGCAGTCCCATTATCATCATTGTAAGGTACAAAAATAAGACACACCTGCACACACACAAAAAAAAAAAATAAAGATACAGACTACTACCCTCCCCAACATACACATACTATGTTGATGGTTTTACCATTTTGTAAAATATAATTCCATTAGCAAACATGCTTATTTGGGAAATTACTTACATTTTCGCCAATAGTGGCTTTGTGTTAAGCAAAAAATGCTTTGTTGATGTACTGTTTTAATGAGTAAGGCTGCATTTCTGTACCAATACTTTTTTATGGAATTGTACTACTGAATATAGGGATTATAGTCTCAATTAGCCATGTATATAGTTACCTTGAACTGACTGAATAAGATCACAATTGCTCAAAGATGTTCCTGTTCCAGGTTCATCCCAACACTTGTATATACTATCTCCTTGTTACTGAGTTGCATTTTCTTTGCAATTTCATTGTAATCTCAACTTATACTATGGATCTTTTCTCCCTGGGCCTCCACTGAAAATGAGTTCTGCTGACCCAGTGGACTTTCCTGGTAAACAGAAAGCCAATAAATAAATAAAGAAATCTGTGTTTATGTATATGCAGTGCATCATTTTACTTCATTAACCGATAAGCAAACACAGTTTGTCAAATAGAATAAAATAACAAGCACATTTCTTGGACCCAGAGAAAAGGAGGAGATTAACATGATGATTTAGAGCACTTTTGTTCTTTATTAATAGAACTTCATCAGAAAATTAGATAAGTAAGGAGTACATGAAAATAAATAAGAGCAGTGTTGGAAGAAGGTACACAGCCAATAGAAACAAACTGCCAACAATGTGAAAATATACAACAGGATTACAGTAACCAATGGTAAGATTGAGTTACCTGACACAGCAGTAGATCGGGAGTGATCCTGATTATTGGTACCACAGTAGTGCACAATTCACGTTGAGGTTTTCATTCAGTTTGGGGGTGATAACGTTCAGAAGGAGTTGCCATCTAAGCTCTCAAACTTCAAGCAAGGTGTCAACATCTCCCACAAAGTGTTTAACTTGTTCCAGTATGAGAAATTTAAAATCTGTAAAACCTCTGCACACAGTGCTGTGTTTAGCTAAAGCATTTTTAAGGTCACAATTATGGATCGCTGTGCAGTTTTCTTTAATGCGATCCGAAAGCTTCCTTGATGTTTTTCCAATGTAAAAGTCCCCACAACAGACGCAAACACTGGCATAGACAGTATCGATACTGTTAGTCAAAATAATCAGAAAACCTGGCAGTGAAATTGCAATGCTTAAAAGTAAAGTGGGGGGTCTGTGTAGATGTGCCTGTAGGCTTTGTAGGAGCTACAAAGGAACATGCCTTTGGTGTCTGGTCTCTCAGGGGAAGGTAAAAGAAAAAATGGAGGATTGTGTTGCTCTAAAGCAATTTTGAGGGTCCTAGTTCTTTTGAAACTATATGTCGGAGTTCTGCTTAGGACCTGGGAGAGCTCCCTGCAGCTGTGGATGATGTCCCAGTTTTTTAGTAAGGTTGTTCCATATTTGGAAAATATCATTGCTGATGGGTAGGGAGAAGCTGTGAACAAAATCACGTTCTGAGGTGGATATGGGCTCAGCTTCAATACCAGATCTGAAGATTGTCTAAATCTGGTGTGTCAGGCGTTACTTACTTCGTCGGATTTTGTCAAGCAAGGTCTTAGGATATTTTCTGTTAAGAAGAAGGTCAGTGAGGAAGGAGCACTCACTGTGCAAGACTAGATCATTGCTTATGATGCGGAAAAGGCAGCTGTATTGTCCGCAGACAACATTGGCCTTCATAAAGAATGGATTTTGACTGGCAAACTCAAGGAAATTGTTCCTGCTAGTTTTTTGTCGAGAAATGTTGTAATGGAAGCAGCACAGATCAGTGTCGAGAGAGATCTTAATATCAAGGAACTGAACTCGGGTACCTATGCCGGAGATGGAGAAGGACAGGAGCTTGATGCTGCTGGAGAGGTCTTGGATAAAGTGGGAAGATTATAGTCCGTAACACCAGACATTTGAGTTTCATACTTGTTATTGTTTGGAAAATCCATGTTGATGCAAACCTGTTGTTCTTTTAGTGCATTAGAGTAGTAATTATTTATTTATTTATTTTACATTTGTTTACCAAACAACTGTAAAGTAAATAAATAATTACTACTCTAATGCACTAAAACAGTAAGACGTTTTCTTGTTTGATTCTCAGCTAGAGCGTCTTCTGTGTGGAGACATGCGTGAATGGGCATACCTTCGTTGAAGGTTGTGCGTCAGGGCCGGCAACTCGGCACGTAAAAATCTACTGCCAATCATTAGCGGACCGGAGTTTTGCTGTGGTGATCCCTAACCGGGAAAAAGACGAAAGAAAGAAAGATTTTACATTTGTTTACCAGGAAAGTCTGACTGGACAAGAAGTCAATTTTCAGTGGAGGCCCAGGGAGAAAAGCTCCACATAATACAAAGTACACATACAATAAAAGATAAGTAGTATCTTTTTATAGTTTTACAGAAAAAGAACTTACATTTATGTACAAAAGAGATAAGATACATATATATCAGACCTGCATGTCATTGGATGTAGAGACATTAACTTCATAATCAGATTATTATTTTCCAAATTCCAGTGGAGTTAAACAAGAGAAAAAAAATGAGGATATAACGTTTGGATAGAGGCAGAGTGGAGAAGTTTGGAGTAATTTGGAAGTTAAGTATACGTTAAAATACTATTTGGGGTTCATACATGAGCAGGCCCATGTGGATGATAGTGAGTTTTCAGTATTTTTTTAAAGTTTGTTGTGCTGGTGGAGGATCTTATGTTCAGAGGTAATAAGTTCCAGATTTTGGTTATGCTATTAGAATATGGGGAGTCACCAGCAATATTTTTACTTTTAGTAATGTTTATTAGGGCTTTGTTAGTAAAGTGCAGGCTTATGGGTAAGTACTAGGGTAGCTGCTCTTCTGGACCATTTTAAGTCTAGCCAGTGTCCCTTTTTGTACTGAAAATAACCTGTCCCATTGGGTTATACAATGGCCTTACCCATCACATGGTCGGCAATTATATATTGACCCTAATGAGAATAACTGGCATTATACCCTAGGTATTTTGAGGGGACCCATGTATGGGATAAAGAATTTAGGAACTGGATCTATTCTCTAGTAGTACAGGGTGCAGTCCTTGGGGTAAATTTTCTTTTTTTCCCATCCATAGATCTAACCAGTGCTTGAAAATGGACACTGATAAACATTGCTTTATGTGGATCGGTAGTCTGTCCACAGCAGTGATATCCTCTGCAAAATATATCTGTCCCTCCAAACCATTCTGTTGATGTTGTAGAAGAGGTTTAGATCCATAGACCAAGTATTTTTGATGCCATTTGACTTGCTGATGTGCAGTAAATTTATCAGTAATGGGTTGGAGGATACCTTATATGCCAAACAGGTCACCTCTTAGCAGTCTGTAGAATACTGAGTATAGTGATAGGGCTTTGATTTGGTCCATGTAAGAAATGTTGTTTAGAATTGTATCCTTTTAGTAAGATATTTCTGTAGGCATTCTAGTTGTTAGATGTGTCTAGACAGATGCATGCCAAAGGGAGCATTATATTCAATGATTGTCCTAATGAGGACTGAGTAGAGGGGGACAATGACATCCCTAGATCTAGACACAATGCCTTTATTTATAAGCTGTACAATATAGAAGGATTTCCTTACAACAGTAGATAAATGTTAGTCAAAAGTTAGGTCACTGTCCACATAAATTCCTACAATCCCAAACAACTGGGTCAACTCTTAGGGGAGTATTGTCATTGTGATAGTTCCCTAAAGTAGATGACTTCCCAAAGGGTACAATAATGCATTTTCTGGCATTTAGTTTCAGACCATAATTTTTTACACCAATTATTTATTTGAGGCAAACCTTCATGCAGGATGGCTAAGTCATTTGGTGATTCAATGATTGCTCCTAGCTTGCAATCACCTGCAAACTTAGTCAGTTACAGTCATGAGGTATTGACTTTTACTTCAAAAAAGTAGATGCCAAACAGGAGAGGTCCCAGGGCAGAATCCTGGGAGACTCCACTTTTGGTTGGTTTCTTTGTGGAGGTAACTTCCTTTATTTTGATTATCTGTGTCCTATGTGTGAGCCACTCAGCAATTCAGCAGGATATATATCGAGATAGTATCCGTGATTTGAAGCATTTGTCCCACATTATTTTTGGCTTTATCCAGAATTCTTGAGCAGAGAAGCTGGGAGGTATATTTTCTGTATGTTGGCTTTGTCCCAAAATGTTTCAGCTCATATCATGACCATTTTTTTTCTGCACATATACAAAATGATAATCTATTTGTTTTCAGTTTTTAGTGTGCATTCACTAAGTTCATGTAGTGACCTTTTATATTTTTTGTTAGTTTTGTGTGTAGTTCATGTAACATTACTCGCTTGGGAGTCAGCTGTTTAATAATAGTCTTGCTAACATAAGGTAAGTTATATTACTCACTGATGAATCTTTTTGAGGGGCGAGCTATAATGATGTAGAGTGACTTTTTCAGTGTTGCATTGAATAGGAGTAAAGGTTCTGGCAGTCACATGCTTCCTAATATATTGAGTTGATTTAGGAGGCTGTATGGTGTGTGACAAAGGGAAGTACTGCCAGCCCAGCTAGCTGGAATTTTGTAAATAATTATGTCATTTGTGAATATTAATATGATTTATATAGATGTGTGACAGAAGGAGATACTGCCAGCACATCTATCTGGAATTTTGTAAATGATTATATGTCATTTGTGAATATCAACACAATTCATATGCTTGTCTTACAAATGCATTTGAACTGAATGTTATGTGTATATTAAACTGCTGGTACAGAAGTATGTGTTGAACAGGGTTTGTACAGTGCTGAGCCGGGATGTGTGACCACAGTGTACCCTGCTAGATTAGATCAGAAATGTATATAAACTATTGTACCTGTGTAATTGTATATGTTTTAACAGTGGGAACTAAAACATAGAACTTAAGGGTTAACTTGCAAAACTTCAAGAAAATAGTTGCAATGAAATTGTTTTATAATTGTGCTATAAAAGTTAGTTTCAATGCAGCAAGGAGACAGGATGTCTAGAACTAGGGTGCCTTCTGCATTGTTTTGTAAGTGTTTTATTGTTTTATGTCTTCCAGCAGTTGCAAAGACCTGAGAGAGAGATGTGTTTTTCACAGGGAGATGTTAAATCCTAGTAGTTTCTAACAATGGGGGTTTAGCTTGAGAACTAAAGTCAGGTGACAAAACGTGATGTCATCCAAGCTAACCCAGCAGTAATATTTGATACTAATTTAAGAGCTCTCTGAGAGAGAGAGAGAGAGAGGGCATTTTGTATCTGTCTTTGACCTGACAACAGCATCAGGTAGAAGATTCATTCACCACACCTGCGTTGCTGTAAGTAAGTTAACTAGAGTACAGTAATTTCTCTTAGATTCAGTTACAAACATAGCAAAGATTATTTATTATTATTTATTTTATTTTACATTTGTTAACCGGGCTGGTCTAGCTGGATACATACCCGTTTTCAGTAGAGGCCCGAGGAGAAAAGCTCCAATACACAATAGAAGTACATAATTAAATTGCAAGATTCAAAGTATTGTTACAACAAGAGAATATAGCTTACATATGCAGGAATGAAAATTTACATAGATGTTATATAAGACAAAAGGACAGACAGGAAATTATACACAAAACATTGATTTAGTTACAGATACTGGAAAATAGACTGAAATCAGAGATTTTCCTTATTACTAAAAGGAAAGAGAAATTTTAGAGATCTGCAATTAGGGAAATGGGCTAGGGAAGTGGAACTAGAAGTTATGAGATATGTAGTTAGTCAGGTTCACGACATGGGCATGTCCATTGTGTGGAGAGATATTCTTTAAGGTTAGCTTTGAAATGATTGAGCGAAGTAGTAAGTCTAAGGTTGTTTGGCAGGAGTTCCACTGCTTGCCAATGGAATTACGTAAAGGGCATCCCCACCTGAGCTTTTTGCTTTAATGGTTAGGATCTGGATGCTGTTTGATGATCGGAGACTGTTGAGGTTAGTATATGGAGTGAGAATTTTGCACAGTGAGGGAGTTCTATCAGGATGGTTGATTATTTTATAAGCTTCGGCGAGTTGGCTAAGTTTGAGGAGATTTGGCAGTTCCAACCAGCCAAGTCTTCGCAGATTAAGGCAATGATGGGTTCGATAAGGGGAACCTGTAATAAATCTGGCAATGTGGTTATAGGCAAGAGAGAGCATGTTAAGTTCACGTTTATTGAGAAAAGAGAGGATCGGGAAGCATAGAGGAGGGAAGAGAGGAGATGGGTGCGAGCAATAGTTAATTTGGTAGTGGGAGTTAGGAAGTTTTAATTCTGTACATAGATCCTAGTTTTTTGTGAACAGACTTAACTGTTTGGGTAATGTGTATGTCAAATTTGAGCTTATGATCAATAGTGACACCTAGCAGTTTGGTACTGGTGACAGGGGTTATGAGGGTCCCATTATTGGATTTAATATGAAAGGTTATGTTGTTAGTGTTTGGGAGTTCTTTACCTAGAGGTGAGAAGTCGTTGGGGAAGAAAAGTAATAGTTTGGTTTTAGCTGGGTTAAGTAGAAGTTTTAAGTCAGTGAACCATTTTTCAACTAGTGAAAAACAATGTTGTGTGGTCATTTGGAGATTCGAGAGGGAGACGTCGGAGCAGATTAAGGTGGAGTCGTCGGCATATTGTATGCAGGTGGATTTAGGGATGACTGATTGAAGGTCATTTATGAAGATGGAAAACAGAAGTGGGCCCAGTATCGAGCCCTGAGGAACGCCTATGGTATTCGGGAGCAGTCCTGATATTCTGTTTTGCCATAGGACAGCTTGTTGTTAGTTTAGATGTTTTCTGCATTTAGTTTAGATGTTTTCTGCATTTATTTGAAACTGTACTGCAGTGCTGTTTAAAATATTCCTGGGATTTTGAACTCTGATGGCACTATGGATACATATCTATTTTTTCTTGTTCTTTTATTTATTATTAAATATATTTAACCCCATCTTTGTGGCTGATATTTGTGAGACATATTTAAGCTCTGAGAGTACTTTTGCATATTTATTTGGTGACAGTGTGGGCCTCTCCTAATAGCCTTGTCTCTTGGTCAAACTACCATTTGGATTAATAGTAACATTACACAGTAGAATTAGACACCCTTTGTTAAAGGCCTTAAACTAGCTGATAAGGACCTGGCTGGTGGCAGCGAAAACTACCTTGTAGTCTGGGCAGGAGGGGGCATAGCTAGTAAACCTGTGCTAGCCTTTCCCAGGTGTGTGTGTGTGCGCACACGAGTGCATGAACATACAAAATAATTGTGTACAAGCTGTGTTTGCTGTTGGTAAGACTGCAGTGGAAGGTTCAGGGCACAGTTTAAGGTAGGTGAAGTTCTGTGGAACCAAGGATTATAACTCTGATCTCAGAGCTGTATTGATGGTGGGAAGAAAAGGGCAGCTGCCCCTGGTGCACATTGTTAGGGTCACAATCTGTACACAGATCATGTAGAAGGACACTATCAACATTGTATTGCTGTCATTCATTCATTGTCAGCATACTGATACTTGGTGTTTAAGTGAATGAATTGGTGTATATCGGCCCTCTGTAATGGTGTAAATCTTGCGGTATTGTACCTTTTGCTATAGCTGCAGAATAAGCAGAGTAGAGAGGAGCCCCTTTTTTTGTTTTTTTTTCCGGAGGGCTTCCAATCTGTGGACTATTTAGGGCACCAGTTCTCCTAGCTACTGTTATAAAGCTTATTTGAGTGTGGCCGGTCTTGGCTGCTCCTGGATGCAGCAGTGCACATGTACTATATACCCTTAAGGCAAATCACTCCTAACATATTAATTAGTTTGCAATGGTGCAGAACACACCATACTCATTATTTGGTGGCAATGTATGTAGTTTTATATGCCCATTAATCACAACCTCCTTAACCATCTTTTCAGCCAGAGGCCATGGTTTGGGATTCCTTTTATATGCCCCCCCCCCAACAGACGCATCCTGTGAGCTGGGGTGGAACTTGAGCAGTTTACGTAGAGTGACTGTCCACACTGTCATCTCCTTGAGTAGCATTGACATTTCTGTACTTGTCATTGTGGGGAAGGATGATGCTGCAAGCAAGGAACAAATAATGTAGTTCTACTCTTACTGCCTTCAATGTGATGCCCATCACACTCCCTATGTTGTCAAAGTTTTAATTGGTATTAAAATTTTAATTTCACAGGCACCCAGTTCTGGAAATGGGCTTTTAGACAAGTTTGAAGTGAATGAAAAGACTGTTATTTCAACCCCTAATCTTACAAACATATTGGAAAGATAGTGGTTTACTCTCACATAGAGAACCCACCCTTTGTACCAGTGAGGACTAATAAAGACCTTAAACCTGAAACTGATGTAGTTCTTCAGTTTGTTACACTGAAAGCTGTTCCACGACGTACCTAGTAAGATCTCTGTTATTCAAAGGAACGTTCACCCACAGGAGAGTCCTACAGACATTTTCATTGGTCCCCTAAGAGTTTGTGATTGTGACACTGGAGTTGCCAGTACTTTCATCATTGCATCCTTTGGTCAGGAACTTCATTTAGGACTCCAGTTCTGTTAGTACCTCTGTTGATAATTGAAATTTGCTGAATGAATACATCAAAGCAGTGAAGCAGGATAACTATTTTGTTTTATAGACATTAACGACACCCATATCACTCTTTCATTTGCCTGACAGATGCATGCAACACCTGTGCTTGGGATGACAAAGTGATATTTTCTTCCTAAGGAAAACAGTCATGAAGTACTGAACATGAAACAGCTGTACGCATGAACACTTCCACCCATGATTAGGCCTTTCCTAAGTTAATAAATCAAAGAGCAAAGCAGTGGTGGATTGTAATGGGGACAGTTTGGGTGGCCACTCCTGTGTCTACATTTTCAGGGGGCCCACAGTTTGGGTGGCAAGTCCTGGGCCTACATTTTCAGGTGGCCCAAGGCCAGCTGCCCAGCGTGCGTTTTATCTAAAATGAAATAAATTTTTATTTCAAAAGACACTTTTATATTTCTAAGTTCACAGCACTGACACTGGATTCTACTTGTGTGGACACAGCAATGAGAAGCCTCAGCCAATAATGACCGATTTACACATTGCTTTTAAGGAAACATGGCCAGAGCTGCTTTGTCACAAGCAAGTATGTGCTATAGTTTACCAAACTTTTAGGAGCCTTGGCTGAAAAAGGTGCTTTACTACAAACAATGTATTTCTCTAAGGGTTTAAAAAAAATCCATGCAGTGTCCAGAATTTTGGTAAAAAGAAATAACCTTTTCTAAAGTAGAATGCTGTAAGAAGAGGTGCAGACTGAGTTCTGGTTTTGTTCTCATAGTCTGGAATGTGGCAATCTTCTTCTGTTATTTGTTTACTTTTAGGAAGTCTGTCCCAGAATCTTGCTTACCTGGTTGCTTACCTGCACCCTTGAATTTAAAATACAAATGTGTACTTAATACTTTTACATGGAGTTTATTGTTTTGCAGTGCAGAGTTCAGATTATGTACATGCATTTAAATTTTAACCTCTTGATTTGTAAATGGAAAATGCTGCAGTATGTATCCAGAAACCCTTTTTACTTAAAGTAAGCCCACCTGTTCAGTGTGCGACTCTGGCATGCCTGTGCTTCTAGAAGCACCACTAGTGAAAGATGTGTTATCCAATAGCCAGTCTCAAGACAAGAGCATTGCCATTGTCCATTGTAGTAATGCAACACAATTTCAGTAACAAAAGTCAGCAAAGATGAATCCATTTATTATCCCCAGAGTGATGCAGCACAAAACAGTAATTTTTAACTCAAAGTGTTTGAAACTGTGTGTGTGTGTGTGTGTGTGTGTGTGTGTGTGTGTGTGTGTGTGTGTGTGTGTGTGTGTGTGTGTGTGTGTGTGTGTGCATTGCATTATCTTGTGATTAATACACAGATTTATCTTTGCTGATGTAATACAAAAGGACTTGTTTCAACTACTAGAAAGTCATAAAAAAGGATAATTTTGTTTGAGTATTTACTTGATAATGTCGGAGAGGGATGCTTTGATTTAATGCAAACATTTAAGGCAAAGTTTGCTTTAGTAATCAAAAAGTATAATTTAAAAGTATCAAGTACATGAGTATATGTTTAAAATCAGGAAAGCAAATCTGAAAGTCGGGTGTATCTGTGCATGGCAGACGAGTAGCTATTTTGATCCCTGATGCTGAGCCCCATTCACTGGTTGTTGGCATCGTATGGTTTGACCATTGTTACCTTTGTTGGTGGACTTGCCATAGTTGAGTGGGATGTAGCAGCAGATGCACAGTCGTTTCATCCCAAAAGTAGGGCTGTGAGATCCCTGAGATCATTACTGTCCTCTGATGGATGCCAGGGAGTAATGTCATTACCCTGCCTACACAAGTGCACACATCATGACTGGAAACTGGTCTAACTGTAGGCTGGCACATACAAAAGTGTGCGTACATGGTGGCTATTAGGGTGCATTGCACATTAGGGGAAAATGAGCATCAGAGGTTAAATAGGCAACTCATCCTCAAGACTCCCAGACCCTGCTAGCCCCTGTGCCCTTCTACAGCAGTACTGTAGGGTTTTGTCCTAGTTGAGCTGACATTAGGAACAGTTAAAGGGACATAGTAACAAAAGAGGAGGAATTTGAAACTATGGGTTACAAGGTTTTACTTGGTGTAAAAAATACATCAATGTGCATAAAAATGACTTAAAACCAAAACTGTTGACCTGAAGGCTATTTTGAAATGTTTTTAAATGGGATCAAGGAGGAAGAGTATTACTGCAAATTCAAGTCAGGTGGCATAATGGTTATGGTGTTTACCTTAGAGACACAAGGTACAGGGTTTGATTCTCACATGGGTTAATTGATTAGGCTAAAAATGGTTCACAAGGGCAGTTAGCCTAGTAGTAATGTAAGGTCCTTGGTCTGTGGTTCTTCAATAACTGCCTCCCCTCCCAAAAAAAAAAAAAAAAACAGAGATAGCAGAGATCTCTTATAGACTTCGGTCAGTAGAACTAATTTGTGGTAATAAAAAGGCTACACATTTGAACTTTAAAGAAACTTGTACCTTTAATAACAAGAAATGTATATGTTAACAATGTAGATAGGGATGGTGCATGCTTTAGTATACCCATGCTACAAAAGTCAGAGAAGGCGACGAGACTTGATGTAAATCACTATCACGTAGTCATTACCTTCCTTGCCTGTGCACTAAGGGTTTTACAAAATATCCAGTCTCAGTATTCACCTGTTTCAGAACTTAATCAGTAGCATTGTTCTCTTATTCAGATATCTGTCTGCTAGAGACAGACAGGACATAACAAGTAAAGTATACCTCCACCTTGTCCATAAGCTGTTGACATATCTCTTAATAATTAAATGTGAAGTGGTCAGTGCTGATTGTACAACAAAGGAATTGTCATTCAATAATTCTAGATTCTTGTTTTTGGAAGGCATTTCTGCAACAACATTAAGTCCAACTAGTCAGTTAGAGTGTCTTCTGCGTGGAGACATGCGTGAATGGGCATACCTTCGTTGAAGGTTGTGCGTCAGGGCTTGCAACTCGGTATGTAAAAATCAACTGCCAATCATTAGCGGACCGGAGTTCCGCTGTGGCGACCCCTAACCGGGAAAAGCCGAAAGTCACAAGTCTGTAGCACTCACCAGTCTCCTAGCAGCTTGCTCCTTCATAACCTCTTTTTTGAGGACTTTGGGTTTTATGATACATCCACACAGTTTCATATTTCAGGATGCATTTGAGAAAAAAACACTGGTTGCCAAAAATTGTACAGAACTGGAGAACATATATTCTGGAGAAAATTATTCCATTTCTTTAAGCCCCTGCAAAAAGACTTCCTGCAGTTGGAAAAGGTTTCCATCCCAGCTTTATCCTTTGTTCTCAGAACACATATATAGTTATTGTATGTGTTTTATACTATGTTTAGGATGCTCACTTATATCGTCATTTGTTTTTCAAGGCACTTTGTCTTCCAGGGTATTGTTATGAAATATCAGTATAAAAAAAGCAAAAGAAATTGTCCTTGTTTTGCAGTTCTTCAGGATCGCCACACACTTCATAAGTACTGCAGAGTTCGGTGTGAACAGTATTACACTTCTAAATTGTCCAGATTTTTGCCCCATATTTTCGGTCTGTTTTTCATAAAATTGTGGTTTGCTGTCAAATTGCAAGTCATTAAAGATTAAAGTTAGAAAATAATGACAAACATTTAACTTTCAGACTTCTTACCCTTCAGAAAATTCATGCTAATGCAAAATTGGTTATTTTATCAACTTTCTAAGTCAGATCAACATTTAAAAATTGTCCCTATTTTGGGGCCTTTGTCCCACTTTTATTTATGACTGTCCAGATTTCTTGCTCTTAGAGGGTGAGAGGTATGAACAGTGGCATCTTAGAAGTCAAGGATAAACTTAATTCTATATCTTCTTTGCAGATGTAATGGACTTAGAACCATCTGTACAGTCAGCTTAACAATGTCAGCTACATGCCCTAGTAGAGTCTGTTATTAGATCAGACAAACCTACTTTTGAGTGATAAATAAACAAGTTGCTAACTTTGTAAAATAATATAAGTGCAAAAGGTAAGATTGGTTTGCCATCTAAAATGCCACCAAGATAGTTGTGTTTACTCTCAACAACCATCTCGAATATCTGGTGAATTGATTTTTTTTTGTTAGTCGGACAAGCATCTTTAATATTTGCTTCATTTTATCCTTATTGTTCAGAAGGTAAGCAGGATTCTGCTTAAATTAATCTTTTCTCCCCCAGTGGAGTTGGGGAAGTCAAGACCTATGCTTCTGTGTCTGACAAAACAACCTCTGTTTCAGTGCTGCCTAATAACAGCATAAAACATCATTCCTCCCAGTCTTAAGGCTGTACACCCCCCAAACTTGGGTAACATATTTTTGATACTTCAGAACATTTTTCTGTCCACAGATGTTTCTGCTGCCATGAAAGAGGCTAGAAGACTGTGCACAAAGAATTCCTTAAAGTCCTAATGTAAAGTAATTTTATGTTTGGGCTACTACGAATGGATTACTACCCCAGTCATACCATTTTTTTGCTTTTAGCTTACTGTTTTGAGGAGGGTTGGTTGTACTGGCATAAAAGCCACACTTAGAGATATGCTTCTTATGAGCCTGTGCTCTATTTACTTATTTTATGACCATTTAATTTCTCTTTTGCTGTGATAATGGACTTTTTGTTTTTGTTCTGTCTAGGCAGTGAAGTATATTTATTCGAGTCATTACATGCATTTTCCTGGAAAAGCTTATGTTTACAGTGGTTAGGGAGCACCGTGTCTTGTGGTAAGATGTCTGACTTCGAATTCCAGGGTTCAGTGCTGATTTTCACTCACTGTCTATGCTGAATTTGTGTGTTCTTTCCCTTGTCTTTGTGGGATTTCTGTGGGTACTTCTGTTTTATTCCATTTCCCAAAAACATGCTGGTTAATTAGTTGTGCTAAACTGTCATTATACATAGTATTTACCCTTGTATTTGTGGCCCAACTCGCAGCTGAAAAAGGGTACTAGGACCACCTCAATTACCCAATTAAATGAAAAAATAAAATAAATAAGTAAAACTGTGCATTGGGTGGGAATGGAAAGGGAAGTTGTAATGGCAGTCAGAGCACTTCAGGAAGCAGTAATGTAGAACAGTCAGTCATGTTGTGTTGGTAGTCAGAGCACTTCAGGAAGCAGTAATGTGGAACAGTCAGTCATGTTGTGTTGGTAGTCAGAGCACTTCAGGAAGCAGTAATGTAGAACAGTCAGTCATGTTGTGTTTTCAGTTGTACATTGCATAGAGGTACTTCTTTTGAAGTACTGAAGCCGTACCATCAGATACTGATGAAAGGCATGCCAATTTTTTTATGATGCTCAGTATCCAACAGATGGGGGGAAAATGGCCTGTTGTGGCACAGTGCCTGCTGCGCATATGGTGTAGTCGATTGCACCATGCATTGTTTGACATGAAAGCAGAGCGATGATGACTTCTGTTTGAGCTTGCCAGGTAAAAATAGAGCATTCAGTAAATAAACTGGTCTCCTCCTTTTCATACTTTCAAGGTTATCGTGGTTTACTTGCTCAAAGTCACCGTACTGGAGCATTTAACATCACTTTTTCAGCAGAAGCTTGTGAATATGAATATAAAACAGTTTGCCTTTCACAAAGGTATGCTTCTAGCATCTGTATGCCTCCAGCGCTAAACTTTCAGTAAGCCTCTTTCTTTGATATGCTGTTTGACTGATTCATGGCTTAGGGACAATCCTGCTGATCAGATTTGATTGAAAATAAAGAACTTGCTTTTTGTTTAGTGCTGTGGAACAAACAGTGCCAAACACAAGAGAAGATGAACAGCAGTTGGTGTTTTCACCTGTGCCCGTTGTTCTGAATGTCTGCTGTTCTCTTGACAGGGCTGGCAGAGCTCCATACCAGCATGTTGTTTGGAATTTGGGGGCTAATTACATGTATACGAGGTATGCTAGGAAAGGGCTTGTTGTTCGTAATCAAAAACAGCATCTCAAGTAAAAGGCTCTTCGTGTTTTTTTTTTTTCTCTTTTACTAGAGCTAGTTTGCCAATAGTGTGAGGCTGTGATATGTTTCAGTAAAAGAGTTTCACACAAACTGAAGGCAAACTTTTCTCATTTGAATTTGCTTCAGATGTTTTAGTTTTGTGTGTATTTAATTAAGTTTAAGCATGTCTTGTTGACAGATGCATATAATACACAGATGTGGACTTGTACTTCCAACAGAGCAGAACTAAAAACATATTACTTACTTTAATATGCAGTCTGTATTCTTACTGAAGATAAAATTCACATTTCTGAAAGCAGCAATAATGAAATATGAATGCCTCCAACTTTTATTGTAGCTATAAAAGAGCAGCATTGATAAAATGTATTACATGTAATATGTTATTACGAGGATACTAATCTATAAATCAGTTAAGATGTGGGATTCTTAGTGTAATTGTTAGAAATTCAGGAAGGTGACAGACACATCTGAGGTAAGGTTGGAACTGGGACTGTAAATGGAAAAAATGGGCTAGGATTGGAGTCAAACTATATCAAAACAGTGTAAGAAACTTCTCTGTGTGGAAGATTTTCAGTCCATATATTTCTAGTTAATCACTGTATATTAATCAGATCAGACAATAGTAGTAGAAGTAGCGAACGTAAACTCGTCTTAAGTCAAAACAAAACAAAAAGTAATAATAGAAAATATATAATTGCACAGCATTACTAAGTATTCGAAAGTAATCCAAGCAAGGCAGGCAGTCTGTTTCCAGTTGAAAATCCTTTATTAAGTACACAGACAAGCGATCCAAGTAAAACAAAAATAGAGTAATAATTTCCTCACAAGCTTTCTAAATATATATATACTTTTTATCAGGCATGGGAGTGGTTTATTGTGCTGTAAAACAAAATGTTATTGGTACACATGTTAAATTCACATCCCTTCCCCCATCAGTGTGACATTCGAGCTGGTCCTGCCCTACCTAGTAGCTGTCATAATAATATATAACTCTTATGTACTTTAAATAAAATGTATAATGATGTGGTACCTCTTATTTAACCAAATTATTAAGTAGATTATTAAGTCTGTGATTTTATCCAAGACAATATACTACATGGCTGGAAATATATCAACCTTAGTTCATTTGGCAATCAAAAAATATATATAAATATATACATATGCATTTTGCATGTAAAAATCAATTTCTATTTTCATAACCTATTGTTAACAAAGATCACTTTCGTCATTCTAGACTTCTTCAGGTCTGTGTACAAGAACCCTAAAAACCCATATAATTATATAATTAGTTAGTATTGTTATTACACATCATTTTAAATAAAGTGGAAAAAAGAACCAGAAAAAAATAAAAATAAGAAAAAATGTATGTATGATGATGGAAACAAAATATACACTTAATTTCAACTGATTTAAAATGGTATTTAAAACCAATTTGTAGAATAAAATAAAATACAATTAGTCATGTAAACAATGTGGCAATTTTCTAAGTTCCAGTGCACTTTTAATTGAACAGCAGTAGTTTAGCCAGGCTTCCTAAAAGAGTTCAGCTTTAATTGCCACATGAGTTCATGTTTCTCCAGAATATTCGGGATGTCTCCTTCAAGATCACTCATGTCTATGCGATCCAGGATGTGGAACTTAAAAACCTGTGCGTCTTTTATGAAGAGAAATGTGTTTGTCTAGTGCATTATTTTTACATCCAGAGCGGATTTCTGACAGATGACATGAAATCATACGCTTGAGTTTATTTACAGTCTTGCCCACATAGAATGCATCGCATTCATTGCACTGTGCCCTGTAAATTACTTTTTTAGTGTTACAGTCACCCCCTGCACAATGACACTGAAAATAAGCCTATTGATGAAACTATAAAAAGGCCTAGCAGCTATTGTCTAAAACTACATCAAACACTAGCTGCTTTCGAAGTGAAGTGTGAGATGGATATCGGGAAACTGCTTAAAAAACCTCCTAAGAAAAAAACTTTATAACTTAACACAGGGAGAAAGAAAAGCATTGCTTGAGCTAGGCAATGATAAAGCCAGGCGTGTAATGAAGGCAGACAAGGGAGGAGGTATACTTGTGACTGATACCACTAGCTACAACCAAAAGATAAAGAACATGCTGGAGGATAACAGGTTTTATGAGTTATTTACCATGGATGACATAAAAAGAGCATATGATTTATGGAACACTAATCTCACCACATTATGGGAAGAAAAACTTATCACTGAAAATCTTTATAATTATTTATGGAGCCCATGCCCACGTTTACCTTACTTTTTTGGAGTACCAAAGCCACACAAGAACAGAGAAGACCCACCTTATAGACCGGTGGTAGCAAGTGGAGGTTCCCTTACTGAAGCCACAGCCATTTACCTTGATTACTTGCTGAAACCTCTAGCAGAAAAGAACAAGTCATACATAAGAGACTCAATGGATTTTTTGAAGAAAATAAAACACATTACAGTGGAAGCTGACAGTATTTTGGTAACTATTGATTTGGAATCCTTGTACACAGTGCTTCCTCACAATTACTGTATAACAGCAGCTATGGAGTCTTTTAAGAAACATAATCAGGGTACACAGGCACAACTGCAAAAGTTAAGCAAGCTCATTAATCTTGTACTGGACTTCAATTTCTTTAGTTTCAAAGGCAAACACTACAAACAAAAACTGGTATAGCAATGGGGGCTGCCATGGCTCCTAGCATAGCTAACATAGCCCTGGGAAAATGGGAGAAGGACTTTGTGTTAAACAACACAGATTACATGCAGCATATCACATGCTATTTATGTTTTATTGATGATGTCTTTATTGTGTGGGAAGGTGACACCTTGCAGCTTGGAGATTTTTATCACTTCCTCAATCAAACAACCCCCTTCCTGAAGTTTACCTCTTCCCATAGCTGTACTTCAACCACTTTCTTAGATATGCAGATTTCCAAGGACACCAACAATAACAGAATCACCACTGATCTATTCAGAAAACCAACGAGGGTTAACTTATTACTCCACAGTAAAAGTCTACATCCTACAAAAAACATTATAATGTAGAGAAGTCCCAAGGCTATAGATTAGCTCGAATTACCACAGAGATGGAACCATTTTTGAGAAACCAGAACAACTTAGAGAATGATTTTCTAGAGAGAGGCTATGAAAGTCAGATGTTAAAAAACATCCTGGAACCCATTATAGAACTGAAAAGGACTGAAGCACCTTCACTCAACCTCCCCAGTAGAAAAATGTTAAGTAATTCCACAGCGAATAACAAATGCAAAAATAACTGCATCCTGACATACACTTTGGATTATCAAAGTATCAAAAATATTATTGAAGCAAACTGGGACATTGTCACAGGAAACCCTTTTCTGATTAACATCTTAGGTGAAGCCCCATCATTTGTTTATAGGAAAGACAGGAACATTAGACGTTTTGTTGAATTTAAACCTGGACCATGTGAGAAAAGCACTAAAAGATGTGAAACTAATTGTACATTTTGTATATTTATACAGCAAGGTGATAGTTTTTATTGCCCTTATTTAAAGAAGATCATTAAAACCTGCCCTTATTTAAAGAAGATCATCAAAACCAGTGCGGGGGGGGGGTGTGTGTGTGTGTTACTGTAACACTAAAAAAGTAATTTACAGGGCACAGTGCAATGAATGTGATGCATTCTATGTGGGCAAGACTGTAAATAAACTCAAGCGTAGGATTTCATGTCATCTGTCAGAAATCTGCTCTGGATGTAAAAATAATGCACTAGCCAAACACCTTTCTCTTCATAAAAGATGCACAGGTTTTAAGTTCCAGATCCTGGATCGCATAGACATGGGTGAACTTGAAGGAGACATCCCGAATATTCTGGAGAAACATGAACTCATGTGGCAATTAAAGCTAAACTCTCTTAGGAAGCCTGGACTAAACTACTACTGTTCAATTAAAAGTGCACTGGAACTTAGAAAATTGCCACATTGTTTACATGACTAATTGTATTTTATTCTACAAATTGGTTTTAAATACCATTTTAAATCAGTTGAAATTTAAGTGTATATTTTGTTTCCATCATCATACATACATTTTTTTCTTATTTTTATTTATTTATTTTTTTCCACTTTATTCAAAATGATGTGTAATAACAATACTAACTAATTATACAATTATATAGGTTTTTAGGGTTCTTGTACACAGACCTGAAGAAGTCTAGAAGGATGAAAGCGATCTTTGTTAACAATAGGTTATAAAAATAGAAATTGATTTTTACATGCAAAATGCATATGTATATATTTATATATATTTTTTGATTGCCAAATGAACTAAGGTTGATATATTTCCAGCCATGTAGTATATTGTCTTGGATAAAATCACAGACTTAATAATCTACTTAATAATTTGGTTAAATAAGAGGTACCACATCATTATAAATTTTATTTAAAGTACATAAGGGTTATATATTATTATGACAGCTACTAGGTAGGGCAGGACCAGCTCGAATGTCACACTGATGGGGGAAGTGATGTGAATTTATGTGTACCAATAACACTTTGTTTTACAGCACAATAAACCACTCCCATGCCTGATAAAAAGTATATATATATTTAGAAAGCTTGTGAGGAAATGATTACTCTATTTTTGTTTTACTTGGATCGCTTGTCTGTGTACTTAATAAAGGATTTTCGACAGGAAACAGACTGCCTGCCTTGCTTCGATTACTTTCGAATACTTAGTAATGCTGTGCAATTATATATTTTCTATTATTACTTTTTGTTTTGTTTTGATTTGAGACGAGTTTACGTTCGCTACTTCTACTACTATTGTCTGATCCGATTAATATACAGTGATTAACTGGAAATATATGGACTGAAAATCTTCCACATAGAGAAGTTTCTTACACTGTTTTGTTTTTGGACCCACTACACTTTAGTGGGTTGTTTTGAGACTTTGGGGATACCACAGAGATTACTTGTTTTGAATCAAACTATATCCATAACTTAAGAAAAAGTGATTGAAAATAAAAGCTGGATAGTGATTGAGAATAAATATATTCATATAACAGAAGAATAAGTTATTCTGAACAGAAGTAGTAGGAGCACTGACAAATTTATTGTGCTTTCCTAAATTTTACAGTTGGGTAGAGAAGGAAGTTGGTAAGAAGTGTTGAGATGAGTTTAAAAGTATTTTGTGGATAGACTGCGCACAATAATGCCTGTTATTTCCTTGCACTTGCCTTCTGTTTTACTAGGGAGTGTTGGATGCTTTAATGTCATGCTGTGGTGCTGCTTTTGGTGACGGAATCCTTTGAAAAATAGCATTTATCTTCCAAGCAAAGCAGCTTGGAGTAGCGTAACACTGTAGTGCTTTATTATATCTGCAGGTATATGGAAAGTTATGCTATACATAAACTGATAATTTTCTTCAAATGGTAGTACATAATGCTTTCAGCAGTGATGTAAAGTTTTTCACTTATGGATAAAAGGAAAAAAAAAAAAACAATAAGTAGTTTATTTTGCACCAGATTTGTATAAGCTGTTTGTTCTCCCCAGCCATTATGTAACTGCAGAGCAATTCATCTGTAAGATAGAGGAATGTTTACAGACCAGTCAGTTACAATTTGCTCAGTTTTGCATTTTATGCAAGCGATGAAGGAAGAATTCCTATCAAGGTTCCATTTATTTTTGCTCTTTGGTTTAAAAGCAGTAAAACAGTTTAGGTTTCTGTAGGTTAAAAAAAACAGTGCAGTATTTGATGGATAGTTTGTAGTGGGCTCCGAGTGCCTTTAGAAAATTATATGCTTAACAAAAGAGATTTCTTATATTTGCAGTGTTTTAAGGAGCTGTGAGTTGAATGACATTGGTGTATGTACCGTTTCAGTATGCCAAAACCACCTGCACCTCATAAACAAGAAGTGCTGGTGCTCTCTCTTTGTACTGTATTGTTATTTTCTACTGGCTCTGACATGACATGTTTACAAAACTTGTTTTCATTCTTGTGTGTGTAATAGTAAGCAAAGTGAAATCAAGATATAACACAGGAACGGAATAAATGAGAATTCTGTCAGTGTTCTCCTTTTCTTTATTTCAGAAGATATATTTATATTTAGAAACAAATTATTTGGACATTAATTGCATCCATCCTTTGTTCAGGTAGATTGGTTCTTTTCCAAATATTTTGTTTGTGAAAAAGAAATCCACATAGAACTAAGGCACATGCAGTTTTTCAGAACAGCCATTTGAAATGTTGAGACTTTGAGCCGATGAAAGACCAAAAATCTGTAGTTACTGTATACAAAGTCTGATATTGCCACTTCTCAGCATATTCCATTTCCTACAAGGTATAGCATTATCAGAGTTGGTGTGTGCAGATTTATACCAAACACCAATCCAGCGTGGGATCAGTCACCACAGGCTGCAAAAAAGTACAGCAAAAATAAAAATCCACGATACGTAGACCAAAGTATCGAAGTTCATTAAAAAGCATCTCCAAATACATGCAGTCCGGTTTTGCAAAAGCTTCCTCATTAGGTAAAATAACAAGTACTATTAACCAGGTACATATATACTTACCACTGCAGTCATCTGATACAAAGACACCAATAAGAAAATTATATCATACAGTGAAACTTCGGACGTGTAAATATAATCACAGAAATATAAATATTCCATGCTGTCACCAAAGCCGTAGATGAGGGTAAGGTGGTTCACACAGCCTAAATTGACCTCGCCAAAGCTTTCGACACCATCCCCCATTCTGGAATTCTAGCTAAACTCACTAAACTAGGTATAAATCCCTACGTCACAAGATGGGTTGCCAAATGGCTCAGTGACAGAACCCACACTGTAAAAGTTGCAGACTCCAAATCTGACCTCAAAGTAGTGACAAGTGGAGTACCACAGGGCTCCGTCCTGGGAACTCTCCTGTTTGATATCTACTTCTCTGATGTACAGGCTAACACAGAAGGCCTCTGGCTAACGAAGTTTGCAGATGACTGCAAACTAGGAGCCATAGTCAAGTCACCAAATGATGTGGACATCCTACAGAAGGGCCTCGCTGAGACAGATGCTTGGTGTCAGAGCCATGGCCTCAAGCTCAATGCCAATCCCTCCGAGCTACACGCTTTAGGGACCTAAACCTTGTCACCACAATAAACAGGACTTGCTGGAGGGATAGATTCCTGTCCCAGAGACTTCCAATACTCTGGAACAGGCTACCCATCTATGTCAAGCAAAGTTCTTCATTAGCACTCTTCAAGAAAAATCTTGATGAGTGGATGGGAAATAGGAAATACACCCCGGGGATCACTTCTGTGTCTCTGCTCGACAGTGGCGCAGAGACAGGCTGTGTGAACCACCTTACCCTCATCTACGGCTTTGGTGACAGCATGGAATAACTTTCTTGGGTGGCGTAAGCTAGGGAACCTTGTTGGCTTGGCTTACGTAGGCCCTTGGGCTGATAGCCTAGTACCTACCTATGAATACATATGTATATGCCAGAAAAATAGAGACAAAGCTAAAAATTATACATTGACTTATAAACCAAAGCTCAAATGAGCATCAGTGAAAAAAAAATCACAATATTTAATTATCTAATGTTTATTCCATGCTGTATCCAGTAAATTGCACTTTAAGTGAAATGTAAATAATACCCTTGAAAACAAAAGCGGCATCTGGATGCACTACAATGTGTTAGTATAATATACAAGACAACACCAATGAAAAACAAAATCATTCCTCATTAGCGAAATGTTATACAACATATAAATACAAAATAAAAATGAACATACAACTGGAAATGATACAGGACTTAAATGGACACCAGTAGAGCAAATCCAAAATCTATCCTTCATATCGAGTACTGCTTCCATACAAAACCCAGGAGGTTGGATGGAGTGCAATCAATGCCCATCAATACAAAACAGGCCTTGGGAGTACTTTAATGTACTTAAATAATGCACTGCACTCCCATCTGTAATGAATATCACTGACATGGAGACAGATTAATTCCTTAACAAGATGTGAAGTCCTGTCATCATAGAAAGCACCACAGAAACATGTAGCCAGACAATCAACCTTAAAGGTGCCCTATCCAGTAGTGCCTTAAATAAAAAAAAAAAATCTTGGAACTTTTTCTAGTGGAAATGATTTACCAGAATGTATGTAATGGCAGAAGGAACATCTGTCATGTGGTAAAATTCCCAGGAATTTTTCAGAACCAGCATTGCCTACCACAGTTGCTTTAAATTATGTCCCCTCTTAATCTCTACATATTTGGAAGTATATTACAAAGAACATTGTTGGAAGACAACCTGTCCCAGTGAGAATCAGTAATGGTTCCAATGGCATTGAAATTGCACTCATAATGCAATATAAACTTGACTAGGAGGCTGCTCTACATTTCTATATTGATGTGTCAAAAAAATCAACTCGAGTTCTAATAGAAACAGCATATATAGCTGACATAACATGTTGCATGTGGGAACCCCCTATGAAAAAATATGCATTATTTCAGAAGCCATAGCCTTGTAGTCATACTCAAGGCTGCATATCCTTCTTATATGACTAAACTTAGGTTTAGGAATAACTGTAAGCACATGTCTAGGATGGCATCTGCTAGAATGCAGTAGACCTTTTTACTAAGTGGGTTTCTGTGTACACTAGAGACAAGCATACCATCCAGTGTTTTGGTAACATTAAAAATCAATGCTAAACAATTATCAGTTTCCAGTTAATCTAGTACTAAAATCTTTGGAATCTTTAGAAAAGTACATAAAAAAACGTCCACAAATATTGAACACTGGT